>NW_008333281.1:1023529-1148700 GCF_000622305.1 Nannospalax galili | reverse complement strand
CCTACTGGCCTCTTGCAGCTCAGCTTACTTTACCAATATCTGTGACTGTCACTTCCCTTCCTGGACAGGATTCTAGAACCTTCTGGGGCTTGCCCTGCCCTGGGGTTTTCATATGCAGAGCCCTACAGAGGAGAATCCATAGGCAGGTCTTTGCTTTGCCCTCTGAGGAGTGATACGCTGGGGTTGGGTAGCTAGGCTAGGCTGCATCATCTGGGATTCCAGATTCACCGAGGAGGAGAAGGTAATGAGACAGCCGTGCAGCCGTGGGGGCCGGGCTGATGAGCACAAATTCATGTGGCCTCTGTAGCCATCCTGGCCTAGCCCTGTTGTGTCCTTGAGAAATCAGAGGTGGGGCTGGAGAGATGGCTCAGCAGTTAAGAACACTGGTTGTTCTTACAGAAGACCCGGGTTCGAATCCCAGCACCCACATGGTAGCTAACAACTGTCCGTAACTCCAGTCCCAGGGTTTCTATACCTCACTGTAGCCATTAGATGCCCAAGTTGGGTTTGGATTTGTTATCCACTTCTTCATGTCTATGATGGAATTTTGTCTTATTTGAGCATCTGGGATAAGCTAAAAATTATGGACAGATCCAAAGGCATAATCCATAAAGGAACAAACTGACAGCTGGGGGAAATGGCACACCTTTAATTCCAGCACTCAGGAGGCAGAGGAAGGTAGAGACTGAGACTAGCCTGGTCTACATAGTGAGTTCCAGGATAGCTGGGGTACAGGGAGACCCTGTCTCAAAAAGACCCAAAAAAAAAAAAAAATCAGAGGTGTGGATAGGTGATGACCCTCAGTTCTGATAGCAGGTAGGATTTGAACCCAGGCCTGACTCACGGCTACTCTCTCTTCCCACACTGCCCTCTTATACCAGTCATTCCTTTTCCTCTAGAGTTGGAGGGCCCCTGTCCTTTATCCAAAGTTTGCTGTGAGTTGTTGCCAGGGAATCCTCTAGCAAGAAGGGAGGTGGCCTAGGAGTTATGTACAGGGTATTTTAAGAACATATTGACTTATTACCCAGTCATTTAGTGTTATCTTTCTTACGTATTACCTTGGCCTGCTTGGAAAACACTTGTTTTTGTTCAAAGTGGAGTAAATATTTGTTAACTGATTACTCTCTTTTTGTCCAAAATTAGTCAAGCATAGTTTTAAAAAAATATTATGTGAAGGCTGGCCTGGTGGTACAGGCCCGTAATGCCAGATACGGGGGATACTGAGGCAGGAAGTTTACAAGTTCAAGGAAAGCTTGGGCTACCTTGAGTTAAAGGCCATCCTGGGCAACTTAGTGGAGACCCTCATTCAAAACAAAAGTGAAAAGATGGTTGAGGATGTAGCTCAGTGGTAGGGTGCCTGCCTAGCATGCTAGGGGTCCCAGGTTCGATTCACAGCAACACACACACACACACACACACACACACACACACACATCAAATGGGCTTGGTACATTGCATTTGTTAAGCATCTGACTTGTGTTTCATGATTCCCATAAGGATTCATCTCTTGCTGAGGGGCCGCAGGACATAAGATGCATGTGGTCTGGAGTTGCTAGCCAGCACCCGGTTGTGGGGAGCTTGGGTAGTACAGGGTGGCTGGTAGGGAAGGAGCCAGTCTGTCGCCTGCCTCCCTCGGGTCTGGCCTCGATCCTGTCAAAAACCAATAGGATCCAGGGGGGGAGGGGAGCTTCCCCGCCTGCCGTCTGGTACTCACCCAGGCGTCTGTTACTGGACGTTCTCTGCCTAGTCCTGGGATCACCAAGGCGTGCTGGGAGAGGGGGGTGTCCCTCCTCCCAGCCGCACTTCATTCCTGGAATTTGTGGGTGGTTTGTGGGTATGACTCCCATCCGTCCCTGGCCTCTCACTCAGACTTTAAGCTCTCCCTTGTTAGATTTGAGGAAGAACAGAGCCGGGGAAGCCCCCGGCTTCATGGGGTCAGCGGCTGTCCAGTGGGCAGAGTGCCTGGCCAATGCGTCACACTGATCTGGGGCAGAATGGCTGTTGGGGTAAAAATGAGTGAGAGACAGAAGTGGGAGGCGCCATCGGCCCACCCTCAGGCCTTCTCCTGACCTGGGATGCTAACCCTCTTTGAGCCCCCATTTCATTTGTGAGATGGGCTAATAAAGGCAGTGACTCTGTCAGTGTGGAGGGTAGGCATGAGATTCTGGAAATGGGACCAGCATGCTCCTGGGCCGGCCCCGCTCATCAGGCCTTGGCTGGGTCACTGCTGGTGCTAAATGCTAGTGGGGGTGGCTAACGTGGGCATGGACTGGGCCAGCCTTTGGTGTGCTGGGGCCAGCGTGCCAGCTTCTGGGGTATGAGAAGCTCAGTTTTCTGATCATGAACCACTATCAAATACCCACTATTAATGTTAAATCATATAAACTTGCAAGAAAAGAAGTTACATTTAAATGGAAGACAGTAAATTCTACAGACCTAGCACTTTCTACCTGGCTTTCTTTTCTTTTAATATTTTGTTTATTATTTTTATTTTATGTGTATGAGTGTATTGCCTGGATGTGTGTAAGTGCACCAGTGTTGTGCAATGCCTGCAGAGGTAAGAAGAGGACATTGGAACCTCTTAGCCACCATCGAACCCAGGTCCTCTACAAGAGCAGTTAGTGCTCTTAACCACTGAGCCATCTCTCCAGCCCCTCTCTACCTGGCTCTTCATTCTCATCTCTGACCTGGAGGTGGCTGACAGCCAGTTCGGGTGTTTAACAGGCAGTTTCGATCTTTCTGGGGACATGATCTTCAGTGACTTCATGGGTTGGTGGCTTGAGATTGACCAGGATGGTTGTGTTTACACAGGGAATGGATGAGCTGATAGTCAGGCCCTTTGCTATCAAGTCTCACTGAGGTTCCATCCAGCAGAAAAGGTGGATGGTGAATGGGCCCAGCGTTGAGCACCAGTGTTGGGTGTCAGTTCACAGGACAGCCTGTAACACAGGGACAGAGCCACATAGGGGACAGAGCTTCATATCAAAGCAGCTTCTGAGTTGGGTGATGGTCCTGGTGCAGGAGAGTATATTCACAGGGTTGGATGGGTGCTCTTGGTCAGAGGTCAACTTGACTCTCCAGGCCTGATGTCCTGGATGTTCTTCCTCAGAAAGCCAGCACCCGGTGGCCTAGGCCCAAGGCGATGCTGAACTTGTGTCTGTGACAAATGTGCTGGGACTTTATTCCTCCCAAGAGCAGACATATAATAGAGCTTTTAAAGTTGGATTTTGCAAAGACAAAGAAGGAACTTTGCATAAAGGGAGAATTGTCCTCTGCTGTCTTCCAAGTCCTCAGTCCCAGCCCTTTTTTTTAACTTTTTTTTGAGACAGGATCTCATGTAGCCCAGGCTGGCCTTGAACTCATTGTATAGCTGAGGGTAACCCTGAACTTCTGATCCTACTCTCTCCACCGCCCAAATGCACGTGGGTGCCGGGAATGGGATGCAGGGCTCTGTGCTGCTGGAAAAGTCCTCTATAAACCAAGCCACACCATCCGAATCCAGCCTTTTAAACTCGGTGCTGGCTCCGTAGCACCTAATTCATTACCTCCATCACTCACAGGTGTGGGGCCAAGAACACACCCCTCCCCCTTCGCCCTCCTCATATACCTACAAGTGTGGCCCAGAGATGCTAACAGCTCTTTCTAAGGCCACACAGCTGATGGGGGGTTGGGTGGTGTCGGGGATTGAACCCAGGTCCCGTTTCTCTCAGCAGAGAGGCTGCCACGGCCAAAGCCCTTGTAGGGGCTCCTCTGTCCACACAGAGGTGGGCTGCCCCTTCATGCCATAAGTATTTATCAGAGGCATTTCAGACACTGGGACTCAGTGGTGAGCAGGCTGACAGGGTGATTAATTCCCATGAGGCTTTCCAGGAAGGGGCCCTCGAGGAGCAGGCAGCAGGCACACTGGGGTCAGGGGCTGAGCTGTAGGAACAGTGACTGCAGAGACCTGGCTGGCGTCTCAGCCCTGAAATCCTCCTGGCAGGCTTCCCCAAACAGAGCAGCTGAGCCAGGAGACACTCTAGCCTTCCCTTTCCGCCCCTGCTTCAGAAACAACGAACTTTCTTTCTTTTTTTTTAAAAAATATTTTGTTATTTTTATTTTTTATGTGTATTTGTTTATCGCCTGCATGTATGTGAGTGCACCTGTGTCGTGCAATGCTGCGGAGGTCAGAAGACGGTGTCGGATTCCCCTGGAATTGGAGTTAAGGATGGTTCGTAGCTGCCATGTGGGTGCTGGGAATCGAACCTGGGTCCTCTGCAAAAGCAGTCAGTGCTCTTAACTGCTGAGCCATCTCTCCAGCCCTCAACAACGGCCTGTCTAACTCGGCCACACAACTGCTTCCAGACCCCCATATGGCCAGCGAGCCCCACTGGGACTGGTGGGATGGCTGATGTCACGGGTGTGTTGAAAGTCCCTAAGCTTTAGGAAGGCTGGGCTCCCAGTCTCAGCTACCCCCACCTCCCCGGACTGGTTCCCAGTCTCAGCTACCCCCACCTCCCCGGACTAGTTCCCAGTCTCAGCTACCCCCACCTCCTTGGACTGGCCACCCTTATCCCTGAGCCTGTTAATGTCTGTGGGACTCAGCATTGTCTGCTGTAAAATGGGGCTGCAGATCCTCTGTTTAGAGCCGTGTCACAGTGCGTGCCACATCCCTGGTGACATGGAGAACTCTACAGTCCTATTTCACCGTCTGGGCCTCACCACTGACCCTGATCCAAGAACTTGGTAGGCTCCCCGTGCCCACTCTTGGCCTGTCTTTGTACGAGCTGGGTACTTTGGCTGCCTGTGGGCTCGTGGGACTGATAACTCCAGGAAGAGAACAAAATCTTGCAGTGAGGCTTTCGGCTGTGCTGCCCTGGCGCTTGTGGGGGACAGTCCAAGCTGGTGAGTGACTGAGTGACAGAAGGGGAGGGCTCCTCTTGAAATGGTGTTGAGGGAGGTGGCTCTGTGGGGAGATCACTTGCTGTGCAAGTGTTAGGACCAGAGTTCAGCTCCCCAGAATTCTTGTCAAGGCTGTGCAGGCCTGGTGGCTTCCTGGGGTGGCTTCCTGTAATCCCAGCACATGGGAGGTGGAGACGGGATCCCTGGGGCAATCTGGCCAGCCAGAGCAGTTTAAATCATGAGCCTTGAGTTCAACCCTGCCGCGATATATACAGTGGAGAGCAACTAAGGAAGGCAGTCAGTGTCAACCTCTGGCCACCACAAGCATGTGCACACATGTGGGTATGCGCTCTTGCATGCACACACACACACACACACACACACACAGAGGAACATGCACACTTACATCCACAGTTTATGCCTTGGTCCTTTGGGCCCTGTGTCTCACACTACTCAAACACAGACTAATGCAGGTAGAGTGTTGCCATGATGCCTACACCAACAGGCAGTGATGTCAGTTCCCACTCCCAGCGTGTGTTTTGATGTCTCACCTTTGACCTGGCTCCAAGTGGCTAGAGATGTGCATATATGGTGGTGTGACTGTCCCGAGAGCGCAGGACCCTGGCGGTTCTGTGTTCCTGGCTTGCTTCCTGGAAGGGCCAGTACTACACTGGGCCTCCAACTGTCCCCTGGGCTCTGTTCCCAAGGCCACCTCCCACTGGAGCAGGGTTCGCCTCTGGCATATTAGGACGAGCCTTGCCCCTCTGCATGCCTCTGTTGGCCTCACACAGGCTTGGCTGGGACCCTGGAGCATTTCCAGAGTAGGAGGTGAGAACCTCAGCTTTCCCAGGGCACCCTGGCTCTGCCTTGCCTCCTTGGACCAACAGTCTTACCAGGACTCTGCCTTGGTTCCTGACCTCTTCCTCTGGCCTGACCCTGCAGCTGCCCCTGACACCCCAACCCACATAGCAGGTGCACACTTGGGGTTTCTGTGTAGCAGAGGCTACAGGAACCTTTGGCTGAAGGGACCGAGCCCCTGGCTCTGGCTGTGGTGGGCCTTCATACTAACTCCCCATCTCCTGCTCTCCCCTCCTTCCAGAGCCTTCGAGTGTACCACCTCTCTGCTCAGGCTGCAGGTACGAGACCATGAGCTGTCTCCTGAGTAATATCGTCCCCGTGGTGCTGGCCCTGCTGGTCTGGGGAACCCAGGGCCTTTTCCTCCCCAACTCCACACACCTGGAACGGCTGCTCCACAAGTACCAGCAGGAGGAGCCGCATCCGCGTGTGCGCAGGGCCATCCCCAGGGCTGACCGGGAGGAGATCCTCAGGTTGCACAACAAGCTGCGAGGCCAGGTGTACCCCCCTGCCTCCAACATGGAGTACATGGTAAGTGCTCCTGCCAGGTGTACCCCCCTGCCTCCAACATGGAGTACATGGTAAGTGCTCCTGCCAGGTGTACCCCCCTGCCTCCAACATGGAGTACATGGTAAGTGCTCCTGCCAGGTGTACCCCCCTGCCTCCAACATGGAGTACATGGTAAGTGCTCCTGCCAGGTGCATCCCAACCCCACCTTCAACATGGAGCACGTGGTGAGTACCCCAGCTGCAGGTGGTGGCAGGCCCAGGGGCTTATCCGCAGCATAGCACCCCTAGCTCTGATGTTGTTTGGAGACAGTCTCACGTAGCTTAGGCCAGCCTCGAACTCACTCTGTAGCCAAGGATGACTTTGAACTCCTGATCCTTCTTTTATCTCCTAAGTGCTGGAATTACAGGTCTGCACTATCATGCCTAGTTTATGCAGTGCTCAGGATGGAACACGACTTCAATTCATGCTAGGCAGACACTCGACCAAATGACTAAGCTACACCCTACCAACTGAGCCATAAGCACTCTACCCACTGACCCCAGCCCCCATCTTCCCTTTCTGTCTCTCATTCCTCCAGCAGAGCTCAGGCCAGCTTCTGCCCCCTGTATCACCTAAGTCACAGCCCTGCCTCCTCCACACCCAGCCACTAACTTTCTTTCCTGACCACCCTGTACCCGTGGGTCCCTCCTGGTTTGGAAGTCTGGAATGAGTGGCCAGAATCTTTTTTTCTCAGAAAAGCATGCCCACATTTACTGTCCAGTTCTGATGTCAAAGGCAGGGTGGCTCTCTCTCAAGATGTCAGCACACAGGGATTTTTTTTTAGGGTTGGAAAGATAGAAAATTAGGCAGACTTCCTGGGCTTGGGTTGACACTGTTGCTCTCCTCCTGGGCTCCAAGAGAGCCAGAGCACAGTGACTGTGGTAGGGCTTGCTCTAGAATCACTTGCTGGGAGCAGAGCCTAGCTCTGTGGGCAGCTGTGTGCCCCCTGAGCCTCAACCTAGGAGGTGACTGCTTTCTCCGGTGCCAGGGAGGACAGCCCTCCTGGGCTCTTACCACAAGCTGTTTGCAGTGGCCAGGTGAAGTGACCATTCGTCCCTGAGCTCCAGGGTGGAAACTTCCCCCTGACTGGTTTTCCAGAATCCCAGGGGCTGATGACGCATCCCCCTTAGGGTCATTCCTTGTCCCCTGTCTTGAAGCTGCCTCCACCTGTTCATCCAGTGGCTCTGAGTAGCTTAAGTTTTTATTTATTTTTACTTAATGTCTATGAGTGCTTTGCTTGCATGTGTATAAGTGCACCCAAATGTATATATAATAGCCAAAGAGGCCAGAAGCAGGTGTTGGATCCCCTACAATTGGAGTTACCGATGGCTGTTAGCTGCCATGTGGGTACTGGGAACCAAACACAGGTTCTCTGCAAGAGCAGCCAATGCTCTTAACCACTGAGCCATCTCTCCAGCTCCCTGAGTAGCTTTTAAACCTTCAGGGACTGGTGCTCACCCTTCCCAAGTGCTACTCAGGATGCCAAGGTACCACTCACTCAGGGGCTGTCTTCAGAGGGGCCTTGCCCCCGGGACTACTCAGACTGTCATTGCATCCTCTTGCCTGAGCTGAGCCAGCCCCTGCCCAGGGATTGTGCCCCAGCAACTCTTCCCAGGCTGGTGGGCCGTGTGTCTTCCCCCCAGAGCTGCCATGGGAGCAGCGCTGGGTTGCAAGCCATCACCCAGGACAGTTCCTGAAGCGATAGAACAGAGGCAGGAAGACCTGACCTTCTGTCCCCAGAGCCCAGTTCCTCAGGACAGCCTTGGCTTAGGAGGCAGTTGGACCCTGGCAGGAACCCAGGAAAACAGGAACATTAGCACCCCTCTGCAGATGAGAAGCTAGGTCAGAGATTTGCCTGGAAAAGACTGGCCCATGGCACACAGTGCTATTTGGCAAGGCTGCAGGGCTACCTGCCTGTGGGCTCAGAGGAGAGGCGCTTGGTAAACCTGGAGGGCAATGGGCTCCTTCCTCCCTCTGCTGCTCTGCCTTCTGTTCACCTGGACCCTAACCAACCGGTGAGCTCTGTGGAGTTATTGAGTGCCTTCTGTATGCATGCACACAGAGGATCCTTCATATAAATAAATGGAGGAAGCAAATGAGGTTCTTCCTTGTGGGGCTGCTGACCCTTCTCTATCAGCCTGCTTCTAGATGTGAGGGAGACATCATGGGCGTTGAGTAGAGGGTAGAAGGAGCAGAAGCCGACGGGGGTTCAGGAAGGGCAGCTGCTGAAGCTGAAGGCTGGTGGTCACTCAGCAGGAGTGGGAAGAGAGAATAAGTGTGCAGGGAAGGGTGTGAGGAACAGAAGGGGCAAAACCCACCGCATCTTGCATCTCGTTCCTTAAGGGGGAGACAAGTGTGATGTCTCAGAAGAGCTGTCTGGACTTGAATTTCTGCTGATCCTGCAAGCTCCAGACTTCCAGGGTCAGATTCTTCATCCAGGACAGTTTCTGAAGAGGCAAAGCAGAGGCTGGGAGACCTAACCTTCTGTCCCCAGAACCCAGTTCCTCAGCACTGCAGAGTGGAATCCTAGAAAGCCAGTTACATTGTTGCTATAATTTAGTAACTTTTAAGTAAACCTTAATTATTTTGTTTCCAGTTTAGTAACTTGTTTGAGTGGGTGGGACACGCAATTGGACACTATAGGCTCTGGAAAAGCCCCCCTAGGAAGGTAGACAGGGTGGGAGGGTTTTGCAGTTCCAGCTGGCTGTGTGACCTCAGGCAAGCTGCTTAACTTCCATGAACCTCAGGATTATTTTGTTTTGATCTGCAGCAAAGGAAAATTAAAAAATATTGCAAGGACTTTTAAAGAAGAAAGTGGCTCAAGTGTCCAGACTAGCCCTGGCCGGCAAGCGGCAGGGGTTTGGCCTACCACAGTGGCTCTGGGGTTTGGAGCAGCACCCCCCTGCTCACAGCAGGTGCTGAGGAGAGTTCATCCCAGAGTACGCAGTGCCCAGGGCTGCTCCCTGCCTCCCCTGGTGACTTGGGGCTTGGTCTCACTGAACCCTCTCTAAGTCCAACACAATCATTAGCCCATTAAGACAAGAGGAAACTGAGGCCCAGAGAGGTGAAGTCATTTACCAAAATCCACACAGCTCCAGCAGCCCACCCAACTGGCCTTGCTCACACATACAGTACCTGGCACTGTGTGGGATCCTGGTGCATTTCAAACTGCCCTGTTCCCAATGCCTGCCTCTCTTCAGGTCTGGGACACAGAGCATCAGATGGTCCCCCATGTGGAGATGACCTCTGTCAGCTTTCTGAGGCAGCCCTTGAGGTTTTCCACCCACCACTCCGTCTGGCACTGGGTACCTTGCAGCCGCCACCTCCCTGCTGCTGCCTGAGGAGGGAAACCAGCATGCCTGGACTACAGACAAGGGAGCTGGGACTGAGCAGACGAGGCGTGCTTGAGTTCCGGCCTGCGTAGGGCTGGCATTCTGAACCACGGCACCATGGAACACAGATGGTTATCTGAGCTGGCCTAACTGGAACACTCCGTAATTTTCTGTGACCAACGTGTCATGGTGCATATGGAGAGTCAGATATCCCCAGAGGGTCCCACAGACCCCAGGCCTACTGGGCCTGCTGGGTATGGTATGAGGCTCTGGGCAAATGGCCTGGCTTTGCCCAGCCTTGGTTCTCTGTACATGAGAATAGACTGCCAACCTCCAGGGCTATGGCAGGAAGGCAGGGGAAGGCTTGAGGTCCAAGGCTGCTGCGTATAGTCCAGGGTGAGCTCCTGGCCCCTGAAGATGGCCTGTGGGCGACTGGGTCGGTTACCTGTCCTCCATGTGTGTGATTGCATCCCTTGGCCCCCCTCCAGTTTAATATACACCGAGGCTGAAAGAGGACAGACTCACCTGTGGTCAAGGCGAATTCAAGGCCCAGCCAGAGCTCTGGCAGCCCAGAGGCCGGGCACCTGCCAGAGCTGAGGCATTCTGCTCCACCCTCCTGCCCTACTGACATCTGCTGCCCATCTCTTTCCTGCAGACCTGGGATGATGAGCTGGAGAGGTCTGCAACAGCGTGGGCACAGGAGTGCCTATGGGAGCACGGGCCTGCTGGCCTGCTGGTGTCCATCGGGCAGAACCTGGCAGTGCACTGGGGCAGGTAAGAGCAGCAGGCCCGTGAGCTGCAGCGTGCCCCATTCCAGAGAGAGAGAGAGAGAGAGAGAGAGAGAGAGAGGAGGAGGAAGAGCAGCAACTAGAGCTGCAGTGTGCCCCACTCCAAAGAGAGAAGGAGAGAAAGGGGGAGAGAGGGAGACAAAGGAGGGTGGGAGAGGGGAAGGAAGGAGGGAGGGAAACATGACCTGGGAGGGTAGCTCAGCGGTAGAGCATGTCCCTAATATGTGCTAGGCTGTGGGTTCTGTCTCCAGCACTAAAACAATAAATTTTAAAAACTGCCTATGAGCCAGGCATGGTGGTGCACACCTTTAGTCCCAGCACTCGGGAGGCAGAGGCAGGCAGATCTCTGTGAGTTCAAGGCCAGTCTGCTCTACATAGTGAGTTCCAGGACAGCTGGGGCTGCAGGGAGAAAACCAAAAAAAAAAAAAAAAAAAACAACAACAAAAAACACCAAATTGCCTATGCACAGAGTCGGGGGAGGTTGGGGACAGCTTGCAGTTCTGTGAGCAGGCTCAGATAGTCTCTCTGGGTGTACTGGTAGCACTTGACTGGATACCTCCCTGGAACTCTCCATCCTCCCCCCATCCTCGTCCCCTTCTTCCACCCTCTCCCCCTTCCTCCTTCCTGCCAATCCTTTTATCTCTGGCATTGTGGTGTCTCTGTGCCGTAAGGATGACTCTGTGGCCAGTCCAGCAGATACCACAGTCTTTTAATTAGGTTTGGTACTTGGTTCTGGTTCTGAGTCCCTCAGGTCACCCCACTACAGGTCCCTAGTGTAGAGTTGGAGTCAGAGGCTCAGACATTGCTCTCTGTGATGGGTTTGCCAGCCTGCTGAGGGTTGCCACCCCCCAAGCCATATTACCCTGAGTACAGTGTCTCTAGGCCGCTTCCTGCTGCCCTCCAGCTCCTTATGGCACGTGTGTGTCTCTCTGCTAGACTGACTAGGCAGGAGGCCGTTTTAGGGCCTCGTTGACCGCAGCCACTGGTGCCCAGCCTGGGCAGTAATTGTTACAAGACCTCAAACTGTCTGGCTGACCACAACCCTGTCACAAATGGTCATTTTACCCCAAGTTATTATTCTGTACTGAAACCAATGTTTACACAGTGACCAAGGGGACCCAGGAGTCCTAGCTGAGTTATTTTCTTTCCTGGTTAAAACAAAACCCAACAGTGAGTGTGTAGAGGGGCACACCTGAAGTTCTTGCACCCAGGAGACTGAGGCAGGAGGATGATTTTGGGTCCAGAGCTATGCTGGGCAGTATTCAAGACGATCTCAAAGCAGAACAGCTGACCTTGCTCAGGCAGGGGAGTGACCGTGGACCGTGGCCTGCAGGGCCCTCTGTGTCCGCCTCCCTCCACTTGGACTTCAAGTAGACGCACAATGTATCTGCCTTTCCCCTCCTCTCTTTTTCTTTTTTTCTCTTTTGGTCTTTTTGAGACAGGGTCTCCCTGTAGCCCCAGCTGTCCTGGAACTCACTATGTAGACCAGGCTGGCCTTGAACTCACAGAGATCCGCCTGCCTCTGCCTCCCGAGTGCTGGGATTAAAGGCGCGTGCCACCACGCCCGGGTCTCTCTTTTTCTTTTACCTTGGAATGGTCCTCAACCCTGACCTCCCCACCACTATCCCCCAACTCCCCACCATGCTGTCCAGGCTGACTTTGCTCCTCCTGGATAACCAAGTAGCTGTGTGCCATGGGGGAGTTGTGTCCTTTTATTGACATGGTTTTGCTGCTGTGCGGTGTATTTTCACCAGTCACCACTCGCAGTGCTTTTTAGGAAGCTATTTTACATCACTGTGACCAGAACACCTGGAGAACAGCTTAAAGAGGAGGGTGCATTTGGGCTCCAGCTCTCAGAGGTTCAGTCTATGGAGGGAGGGAGGGAGGGAGGGAGGGAGGGGACTGAGAGGGGGGCTGGGTGGTAGACATTTGCTAGTATGTGCGAGGCTCTGGGTTCTGTCCCCACCACAGACATACATGGTTGGGATGTGACTGCAGTTCTGTCCCCGCAGGTACCGCTCTCCTGGGTTCCATGTGCAGTCCTGGTATGACGAGGTGAAGGACTACACCTACCCTTACCCCCATGAGTGCAACCCCTGGTGCCCAGAGCGGTGCTCAGGGCCCATGTGCACCCACTACACACAGGTAATTCAGGGCACCGGACTCTGCTCTGTACCCGACCTGGGGACTGTGGTTGGATCTGTGTGAGCTCAGTGCAGTTATCACCCTTGGCCTTTGCTTTACTCCAGTGCTTAGAGTAGGCTGAGCTTCAAGCTGGGTCACAGTGTCAGAGACTTGAAAAAGCTCTGGAAACTTCCATGGCAGTTGTACATCGCTGAGGCATTTTCCCTGTTGCGTGCATGTGCCTAGTTTTAGTTTTTCTTCCAGGGGCTGGCTGCCCTTCCCACATGCCCTCTAGTGTCAGCACCCACACCGAAGGCCAGAGCAGGTCATTGTGGGTGTCTTGCCCTTTGAGCTGTGACACATATGTGTCTTTTCAGGTAGTCTGGGCCACCACCACCAAAGTCGGCTGTGCTGTGCACACCTGCCCGAAGATCAATGTCTGGGGAGACGTTTGGGAGAACGCTGTGTATCTCGTCTGCAATTATTCTCCGAAGTAAGTCTAAGTTGACTTGGCTGTATTGGTTGGGACACACTTGCCTGCCATGGGGGAACTGGCTAAAACTGGCTTCAAGAGTGAAACAGGCTTAATTATCCCACTAACCAGGAGTCTAGAAACATCTGGGTTAGCGAACAGCTCGAGTGCCAGGGAGGCCTGCAGCCCTTCCTGGGCTCCTGAGGTCTCCTGATGAACTGTTCTTTCCTCATGGCCCCAAGGTGGCTGCAGGCAGAAGGTGGTAAAGTCATAGCAATGGGCCGGCTCCTCAGGCGTGCCTCTGCCTGGCACGCTTCTACGCAGCACTGACCAGAACTAGACCAATCATAGATAAGAGGCACCACAGCTGTGCTAACTGATTTTATGAGTCACCGTCTGAGGCCACTTTCACCAGCTGAAATAGCTATTGTCTGGGTGGCTGGTGGGGTCCACGTCACTGTATTTTCTCTGAAAGCCTGCCATGGATGGGGCCTTAGAAAACATGGCCTCATGCTAGACTGGTTTTTATCATGGCTCTGCATCCCTTCCTAAAGGGGTACGTCAGGTCTGCCCAGCATCCCTCCTCAGAGCATCTCCTGTCACCCTGTGTCACTCACCCTGATGGCTCACTGCACAGATATGTGATGAGCACACAGCCACTCACCCCATTTGCAGCCTGCGGTTTTTGTACCACCGCTGGCCGCCATCCCGGCACGGGCGCTGTGGTGGGCCCGCTGGCATGCTTGCTGACTGGCGGGATGGAGCAGGCATGACCTCATTTGTTTGGCTTGGGCAGGAGTGACCAGAGGAGGTGGGGACACTGGGCAGCCTAGGGTTTTGAGGGAAGTAGATGCTGGAGAAACCATGGCATATAGCTGTGGGCAGCAGCTGAGTCTCCACACCCCAGCGGGCACCAGTGCCCAAGCCCAAGGTGGGGAGAGAGGAGCAACTTGATTTGACTCTTTATGTTAAAAAAAAAAAAGCTAACCAGCATGATGGCATACGCCTTTAGTTGCAGCACTCAGGAGGCACAGGCAGGTGGATCTCTGTGAGTTCGAGGCCAGCCTGGACTACACAGTGAGTTCCAGGCCAGCTGGGCTAAAGGAGACCCTGTCTCAAAAACAAACAAACAAACAAACAAACAACAAACAAACAAACGACAAACAAAATCTAGCAGCTCTGATTAGAAACAAAACTCTTGGGGCCAGCCAGATGGCTCAGTAGATAAAAGTGTTTGCCTCAACTCTGATGACCTGAGTTTAGTCCCCAGGACCCACATGGTGGAAGGAGAAAATTGATTCCCACAAGTTGTCCTCTGACCTCCACATGCACACCATGGCACACATGCACCACCCCAACACGCACCCACTAAATGTATATACTTTTAACTGCAACACAACCCCTCTTCCCAGCATACCCTCTCCCTTTTTGGGGTTCACTGCCCTGCATACAGCAAGGTACGGGCTGTGCCCACATCTCAATGGGCACCTGTCTGCCCTGCTACAGCGAACACCTCAGTGTAGGGCCCAATGGCAGACACTCACGTGTGTGTCCGGTTTGGGAGGGCGGTAACTGGGGTGAAGGCCCAGCTGCATTGATTCTGGCACAGTCTCTCCTGTGCTGTATTCCCACCGTGTGCCCGTGAGAGAGAGGAAAGGAGCTGGGTCTTTCGGAATTGTCTCATAAGGCGCTGAAACTAGGGGAGCAGGACCCCACTCTCCTGACCTCCCTAATTTTAATACTTTCCTAAAGGCCCATCTCAAAATGTGACCACGGGGGAGGTTGGGCATTGGTGTGGAAGGAGGGGGGCACAGGGGGCACATGTATCATGGACATGTGAAGATTGACACAGGAAGTCCCCAGGCACAGGCACAGTCCTGTGTGACAGTACCATACCCATGCGGCTGTTTCCTGTGACCACAAGGCTCCCCTGGTCCTGGTGCCCTCCCACATTTGGGCATCTGTCTCTAGAGGCCAGTCTTATCTGGTTCAAGCAAGTCTTGTCTGGTTGAGGTACTTCTGGTAAGTTTGCACCAGTGTGCTGGGGTCCAGCATCTTTTGCTGGGTATTGGCTCTGTGAGACCAATCCATGGTATGTTCGCTGGTCCCTTTTGACTGCTGTATGATATTCCATTCTGTCTTGGACCTTTACTTAAAGAGACAGCTTCAGCTGCTGAGCCAAGTCGGACACTGTCCTGTAACCAAGGAGGACACAATAACCAAAAGTCTTGGCATGGGAGTGGTACCACGTGAGCCCAGCTCCTGCTCTGGTGGCCTCATGTGTGAGGTGCATCCATACACTGGTCAGAGGTTTAGAAGGCAGGCATCTGCTACCCAGTCAGAGGGGCCTCCTCCCCTCCATGGGTTGAGGTGTGGTCTGTCTGTAGGAAACAGTCCCGTGTGCTGGGGGAGAACTGGGCAGGGAGAGCAGGACATACCCCTGTGGGGATCCAGTAGTCCATGCTGGGTGTCCCACATGGATGCTTATCCCAGTGTCCCCTTCTATGGATCCCCAGTCCCAATACCTGAGAGTCAGAGCTGTGGGGTTCACAGCATGGCCCAAAACATGATGGTCCCATGTGTACAGTGGGCATGTAGAGGGGAGAGTAGCTGTGCTGGCAGTGGAGAGGAGAGATCTAGGTGGCTACCTTCCTCTCTGCCTCAGTGCTGCCCTGGCTCCTTCCTATGGGAGGTTCAGGCTTCAGGGACCGTGTTCCTCTCGGGTCAGCACTAGCAGGTACCCTTGCCTCCCTGGAAAGTAATCACAGGTCACCCTGATGGGCCTGCTGAGTTTATGATACTCCCAGGAGCCCTGACCATGAGTCAGGCTAGTCAAAGGCTGTTATAGGGGCTCTGAGTGGAATATACTGCCTGAGATCTCTCAGTAGGAAGGCCTAGACGCACACATAGCCCAGGGAGCTGTTCCTACAGGACCCACAAGACAGACATGGGGCTAAGGTCTCCCTGGTTCCCAGAGCCCCCTATTTAGCTGAGCAGCTGCCTTCCCCGTACCTGGCCGTGCATTCCTCCCCCCTTTAGAGACCCATCCCAGAAGAGGTGGGTTCCTGGGTGGCCTCCCTCATGGTGTTTCTGGTCTGCCCCCAGGGGGAACTGGATTGGAGAGGCTCCCTACAAGACCGGCCAGCCCTGCTCTGAGTGCCCGCCCAGCTACGGAGGGAGCTGCAGAAACAACCTGTGCTACCGAGGTAGGTGGCCCTGGGAGAGGAGGATGGGATGGGACTCCGGGTCACTGGGTGAAGTGGGTGGGTGGGGCCAGCTGTTTCTTGGAAACACAGCTCACCTGTTGCCCACCGGCCTCAGGGAGCTTCTGGAAACACAGCTCACCTGTTGCCCACCGGCCTCAGGGAGCTTCTGGGTGTCAGACAGATATGAATCTGTCCCCTCACATTCTCATGACCCCCAAACTCCTCACAATACTCATTACCATTATTAAACTGCCAGCACCCTCCAGGGCACGGGGCAGGTGTGTCTTGCAAGTTGTTGAATAAACACCCCTGACTCCACAGAGGTCCATTTTCAAGCAACCAGCACACACACAGAGGCCTCAGACACTGGCTAACCCACCCCATGGTGCCCATGTGCTTATTTCTTTATTTTTGGTGGAAAATACCCAACTTTGCTTGGCAAGTATCGTGGTTTCCTTAGCTAACCATGCAGAAAACTTCCCCCTAATCTGGCTTATCTACATAAACCACCAAAGATGGGTGTGTGTGGCACCCCTGAGGCCGTGGCCTATAATGGGGACATAAGGATTTAAAGATAAGGATAGAAGTCCCCTTCTGTCCACTCCTCCCCCTAGGGGATAACAGGTGGGTGAGGAACCTGGCTCCCTACCTGGCCACATCCTGGCTGTGAAAGCTCAGGCAGCTCCCTCCTCAGGTACCCACCCTGTCATCTCTCTGAGCCTCAGTTTCCTTGTCTGTGAAATGTGGTTGACCATGTCTCTTAAGGCAACAAGACGAAGGAGAGGATGTCAGGCAGGGTGCTTGCTCTAAGCTGTACACAGTCACAGAATCAGGGGGGCCTGCCTAGTGCCTACCCTAAGCCATGCTCTGGGTCCCATGGCCCCTGATCTAGAGGTCAGACTGCGTTGAGTAACCTGGGGTGAAAGGAGCGTGTGCTGGGTCACATGGGGGTGGTCACTGGGATGTGCTCAGGTCTCCCCGGGTCACGCATCCCCCGTAGCTTCTGTATAATTTTCAGCATTCCGCTTTCATGTGTGTGACCAGGGGTCAGGACTATCTGCTCCTGTTCTGAAATAGCGAACCCTCAAACCCTCCCATGGCCTCGCCAAGCTATATTCAGCTCAATAAGACTGGGCTTCTGAGGTTTTCAGAGCCTAAAGTCAGTGGAACAGAGCAGCTCCAGCCCAGACAGCCTGACTGTGAGGGGCTGGTGAATGGCTGCATTGATGAGGAGGCTGGCGGTCTCCGGTGCTCCGATGTGGCTTCAGAATTCCTGCTGGCTCTCAGGGGTTGAAGTTGCTCGTTCATTAGAGAGGAGTGGGGTGTTGGGTGTGTAGTGGGGTGTGGAGCCGGCTGCCTCATGGATAAATTGCAGTCCTCCGTGAGCCCTTTCAGAAACCTCTACCTTCCCTGTTCCTTCTCAGGTCAGGGCTAGCCTGGGGTGAGGTGGTAGGTCATGAGTCATCCCCCACCCCCCTACTGAGTGCCCACGGGAGCTCCACTCATCGTTCCTTGCCCCACTCATTGCTCCTTCATTTGGATGCCTGGTGCGGAGTGGATGTCAAGGCCCAGGCTGTCCTTCCGTGAAGAGAGCATCTTGCTGTAGAAGTAGCTGAAGCCCTTGGGCCTGACGGCCTCCGTGGAATTCAGAGAGGCCTGTGAGGGTGCTTTGTTTTTCCTCCTTGAAGTTGTTTTGACCCAAATACATCCACTGACCATCCCCGATTGTTGCCTGTGAGATGACGCCTCGCTATGAAGCAGGCTGTGGGCATATGGTGTTTTCAACATACAGTGGGTTTATCGGACACGACCCTATCGTAAGTCAGGGAGTGTCTGTGTTGTTCTTTGAAGTGTGTACGGTCCTTCCTGGCTCTGGTGTATGCACCCTTGTGAAGAACGGTGGTCCCCAGGAGGGATGCACACGGGCTCATGTTGCTAAGGTGGCCCAGGCAGCTATGCTGGCCCTTGGGGCTCTCTACTTGAAGTCACACAGTTGGGTGTTCTGGTGGTCCATCCACAGGTGGAACCATCCCTGTTGTCCTTCCTGATGAAAACCAGGATTCATGAGCTGATGCTTAGTGGCGCCATTCAGTCAGGGAGCTAGTGTTTCACCATTGAGGTTGGAGAGAGGGCCATGTGATGCCCTCAGTGGGAAAAGAATGAGACCCGGTGAGTGACACCTACAGCAGGAGCTAGGGCTCTGGAGAGCTCCGTGTACTAGGTTCAGTGCTTTTTGTTTTGAGAGAGGGGCTTGCTCTACAGCCCAGGTTGGCCTCCATCTCGAAATTCTCCTGCCTCAGCCTGAGATTACAGGCTTGTCCACCTTGTTCAGCTTTTTAAAGTTAGTTTTTAGAGACAGGGTCTCATTCTGTAGCCCATTCTGTCCTGGTACTTACAACACAGCCCAGGCTGGCCTCAAACCTGAAGTAATTCTCCTGCCTCAGCATCCTGCATGGAGAGCTGATATGATAGGTATGAGTCACTCTGTTCAGCTAGGTCTAACATTAGCTGAGATGTAGCTTGAACCAGACAAGCGGCCCCGTCACTAGGGTGACAAGTGTGGCATGAGCATCAGTTTGGGTCTTTGTGACCCCTCCCCAACAAAAACCAAGGGGAGGAGGGACCCAGGGTCAGGGATGACCTTACGTCCACGGCCAGGGGTGTAGGCAGATGGTTGTGTAGAAGAGGAGGTAGGACAAGAGACCATTCGGACAGTCCAGGTGTTGGTGCTGTGCCTCAGCCGCTGCGCTAAGCTCCAAGGCAAACACAGGAATGGGCTGAGCATCCCCTCCTGGCTGGTAGAATTCCACCTGGCCAGGTCCGTCCCCAGCGCAGCCCTCCTTTTTGCAGCTGAAATGACTCTTTGTGAAGCCAAACCTTGAACAAGTTTAGTTTGCAAATTGCTTTTTCCAAAGAGCATTTTGGTTGAATCCAGCACGTTATTTTTTCTCTCTTACCACCATTAAGAAGAGACCTACTATCAGAAAACCGAGACGGACGAGATGAATGAGGTGGAAATGGGCCCCACTCCCGAGGAAAGCCATGTCTGGATCCAGCCGAGGGTGGTCAGACCCTCGAAGCCCAAGAAGACCCCGGCCATCAGCTACATGAGTGAGTTTGGTCTCTCTTGTCTTTGATGTGCCTGCCCCCCAGCCACCTTGGATAGGGGCTGGTGGAGGAGGGGAGCTGGGTGGTGGGAAGCAGGGAGAGGGTGGGGCAACCCCAAGTTGTTATTTGAAAATGATATTTCTAAGTTATCAATGCAAGCCGTACTGGAGGACCCTGGGATGGGCCTTTACCCCAGCGGTAGTAGTCAGGGCTAGCCTGGGATGAAGTGGTAGGTCATGAGTCATCCTCCATAAGAACAGAACCGACAGAATGGAGATTTTATATATAACGAATTTATTAACCAGCCTACTTTAACAACAGTGAAATTACACCAGAGAGGTTAAGAACCTGGTAGTTGCTCAGTCCACGGGGCTGGGTGGCTCAGCAGTCCCAATCTGGTGCTGAAAACTTGGAGGGTTCCTGGAGAGTCTCTGGTCCTTAGTCAATGATGAAAGCCTGAGCAGCCTGGTTCTGATATCAGCAAAGGGGTCAGGAGGAGCACCAACAAGATAGATCAACTCCACAAGCAAAGGCCGAACACACACAGGCAGCCTCCTCCTTCTGCAGGGCCCCTTTTATCTGGGCTGCTGCCACAGGGGGCTGCCCACATTCGGGGTGGCTCTTCCTATATCAGTTAAGGAAATTAAACAGCTTCTCAAGCCAGGCTGTGTACTCAGGTGATTCTAACTTATGGCAAGCTCACATTAAAACCAACCATTACAATTCACCCCCTTGGCAACTTAACACACAAATACTACACTTTAAAAAATATATCCTCCCGTCTCTTGCCCCCCAAGTCTTATGTTCATTTCATAATATAAAATATTGTAAATAGGGCTGGAGAGATAGCTCAGTGGTTAGGAACACTGACTGTTCTTGCAGAAGACCCAGGTTCGAATCCCAGCACCCACATGGCAGCTAACAGCTATCTGAATTACCAGTTCCAGGGGATCCAACAGCCTCTTCTGTCCTCCTTGGGCATTGCACAATACAGGTGCACTTACATACATGCAGGCAATACACATATATATAAAATAATAATAAAAATATTGTAAATAAATTACTTAATAAAAATTTAAATAAAAAGTTAAAAATAGGAAGTCTACTTTAAAATATTTTATTTATTATTTTTATTTTATGTGTATATGTGTATTGCCTGTGTGTAGGTAAGTGCACCTGTGTCGTGCAATGCCTGCAGAGGACAGAAGAGGCTGTCGGATCCCCTAGAACTGGAGTTACAGACAGTTGTTAGCTGCCATGTGGGTGCTGGGATTCGAACCAGGGTCTTCTGCAAGAACAGTCAATGTTCTTAACTGCTGAGCCATCTCTCCAGACCCAGAAAGTCTACTTTAAAAGGTCCACTAAGTCCTTAAAAATTCCAATGTTTTAGAAGCCTGTGACGGTGGATAAGGCATTCTGTAAGTCCCTGGATGGTAGTTTTGGCAGAGTGTTTCATGCAGGAAAGGCAAATCCATAACCAGAATAAGTGTCTATCCCTATAAGGACAAAGCACTGTCCCCTCCAAGATGGAAGTTGTCCCATGTAGTCAACCTGCCACCAGGTTGCCGCCTGGTCGCCACGGGGAACAGTGCCATATCAGGGACTCAGTGTTGGTCTCTGCTGTTGGCAGATCTGACACTCAGCAGCAGCTGTAGCCAGGTCAGCTTTCATGAGTGGGGGGCCATGCTGTCGAGCCCATGCATAACCTCATCTCTGCCACCATGGCCACTTTGTTCATGGGCCCATTGAGCAATGACAGGGATAGCTGAAGAAAGAGGCTGACAGTCCACAAAGCGGGTCATCCGGTCTACTTGATTATTGAACTCATCTTCTGCTGAAGGCACTTTTGATGAGCATTTTCATGAGACACAAGTATGTTCACATCCTTTGCTCATTTGGAGAGATCTATCCACACACTTCTTCCCCAAATGTCTTTCTCACCAATTTTCCAATCATGCTCCTTCCAAGTCCCTGACCATCAGCCAAACCATTGGCTACAGCCCATGAATCAGTATATAATCGCACTTCTGGCCATTTCTCCTTCTAAGCAAAATGCACGACCATGTGCACTGCCCGAAGTTCTGCCCACCATGAAGACTTTCCTTCACAGTGTCCTTCAGGGTTGTTCCAGAAATTGGCTGTAATGCCACAGCTGTCCACTTCTGAGCGGTGACTGCATAGTGTGCAGAACCATCCGTAAACCAAGCCCTAGTCTTCTCTTCCTCAGTCAGCCTGTCCTAGGGCACACCCCATGAAGCCATAGGTGCATGCTTGAGAACAGGAGGCATCGTAACAGGAGTAGGAACCATAGGCATCTGGGCAACACCTTCATGTGACTTGCTTGTGCCCTCCGGGCCAGCTCGGGCCCGATCACATGTATACCACTTCCATTTGATAGTGGATTGCTGCTGTGCACATCCTACGTTATGGCTTGGTGGGTCAGATAACACCCAGCTCATGTAGGGTAGCTCAGGTCACATGGTGATTTGGTGGTCGATTGTCAATCATTCAGTTTCCACTAAGGCCCAATAGCTAGTTGAGAACAGTCTCTCAAAGGAAGAATAGTTGTCTGCAGATGAAGAGGGAGCCTTGCTCCAAGATCCCTAGGTTCACCTAGGGGGCCTGCCAGATAGTGGCATCTCTATCTGCCACTGATACCTCAAGCTCTATCGTGCTGGATCGATCATGTGAGCCAAATGGCAGAGCAGCCTGGACCTGTTGAAGGGCCTTTTCCTATTCCAGGCCCCACTCAAAGCTAGCAGCTTTCAGAATGGCTTGGTATATGGTCTTGAGAACGCACCCAAGTGAGGAATGTGCTGCCTGCAGAATCCAAAGAGGCCCACTAAGCTCTGAGCTGCTTTCTTGGTGGTGGGAGGGGCCACGTGCAACAACTTATCTCTCACGTTAGAAGGAATGTCTGTGCATGCCCCACACCACTGGACTCCTAGAAATTTCACTGAGGTAAAAGGCCCTTGAACTTTGGTTGGCTTGATTCCCCACCCTCTCATGCATGTTTTATCTGTCAGTCCAGAGTGGTTGCTACCTCCTGATCACTGTGTCAAATCAGCATAACCTCACCAATACAGTGGACCAGTGTGATATTTTGTGGAAGAGGCAGGGATCAAGGGCCCTTCAAACTAAGTTATGACACGGGGATGGAGAATTAACGCACCCTGGAGGCAGAACAGTAAAGCTTACTGCTGGCCTTGCCAGATGAAAGCAAATGGCTTCTGGTGGTCCTTATGAACCGGTGTTGAGAAGAAGGCATTTGACAGATCAGTAGCTGCAGACCAGGTACCACGAGATGTGTTAATCTGCTCGAGTAAGGAAACCACGTCTACAGCAGCTGCAGTTGGAATCAGAACTTGATTGACTTTTCAAAAGTCAATAGCCATTCTCCATGACTCATCTGTCTTTTGCACAGGTGATTGGACAGTCAAAGGGGGATGTGGTGGGAACAACCACCCCTGCATCTTTCAAATCCTTGATAGTGACACCAATTTCTGTAATTTCTCCAGGGATGCGATACTGTTTTTTGTTCACTATTTTCCCTGGTAGAGGCAACTCTAGTGGTTTCCATTTGGCCTTTCCAACCATAACGGCCCTCACTGCAGGTCAGGGAACCAATGTGGGGATTCTGCCCACTTCTAAGTATGTCTGTCCCAATTGTACATTCTAGAACTGGGGAAATAACCTTAGAGTGAGTTTAGGAACCCACTAGACTTCAGCCAAAACTCCATCAATCATCTGATCTCCATAAGCCCCTACTTTAACTGAAGGGCCACAATGCTTTTCAGGCTCTCCCGGAATCAGTGTCACCTCAGAACTAGCATCCAATAGGCTCCCAAAAGTCTGAATGTTTCTTTTTCTCCAATGTACAGTTACTGTAGAAAAAAGGCTGCAGGTCCCTCTGGGGAAGGGTGGGGAAAAGCTAACAGTGTAACCCTTCTGTATAGTAACAAGGTCCTTCCTCATGGGGACCTGGCCTTCCCTTCATTCAAGGGGTCATGGGTGTGCAAACTGGCTCACGTCTAGAAATTGGTCGACTGTGACTGGAATTCCCTGTTGCTACCATCCAATGTACCCTTTCTTCGATTTGTTCTAGAGGAGTTTTTTTTTTTTATCTTATACAAATTAAACAAAGACCTATTGGGCTTCCTATGTATTTGGTCCCTGAAAACTAGCCAGTAGCAAGGGTCCATGTAAGCCACTCCATTAGAGACATTGCTTTCCCTGTGCCGCCCATTATAGTAACCATGGTTACCTTATCTTTAGCAATTCGAAGCTGCCACCTGACCCCTACTCCAGGGTCCAGTTAAACTCATTACATTTAATTCACGCAGTTGATCAGTGGCATCTCCTGCCCTAAGGTCCGGTACCAGGAGAAGAGTAGGCAACAAGACCCTTTGAACGTGCTGGTGCCCTGCTGGCCACCTTCCTCTTACCGCATCAGTGAAGCGTGTATCCTCTGGGCCTCCCATTGCGGAGGATTAGGTTTTACACAGCAAATCCACTCCAGCCTTCCAATTTCCCTGAGCCTTAAAGTCCCTTCATCAACACTAATCCAAGTGCTATCAGGCATCTCCAGCTTCTTCTCAGGAGGCCATCTTTGGACAAATAGTTCAGCCAACCAATCAAATAAACTCTTGGCACCTCTTGTAACTGTGCAAGCTTCAATGTTAAATCTAGAATCCCCGCTGAGCAGGACCGTATCGAAAAGGGTAGAGGCAATGATGGGTGATCTTTGAGCAGCATCAGCATCCCTCTTGTCTGACACCTCCTTTACAGAGAAGGCAGGATTAGTTCCCTCAGGCAAGGGGAGAGAGGACAGTACTGAGGTGGGTGGGGGTGGGGATGCATCCTCCACTAAGGGTGGGAAGGCTGCTCCCTTGGGCAGAGTAAGCCCATCAGAATCTGCAAATTTACCCTCAACCTCCTGGGGGTATTCCCTGACATCTCCATCCCAAGTCACAGACTCTTATCATTTTCCCATCAGTGCCCTCACTTTAACTGCTGGCACCCTAGGGGGCTCCAGATTAAATTTATACTTTAACTCAACCAATCCTGAGGGCTTGGGTTTGGGCAACTTGAACCCTATGACTGATAGAGAGAAGATTCTCTTCCAGGGCATGCCAAGAAACCTTTATAGAGTGTTTATATGCATCTGAAGCTGGTCAGTTTTTGTCAGTCAGCCCATTTCTTCCTCTGCTAATTTGTCCAAGGATGCTAAAAGGAACCCTCCAGCATCATTATTTTCCTTATTTTTCTACAAATGCTGAAAAGTTTTAGATACAGAGTCCCTAAATTCCTTGCCCCCCACAAGAGGTAAATCAGGAGTATCGGATGCATTTATCTCGCAGTTCTTTAAACCGTGAACTGTCCAAGCCCTTCAGGTCACCAAGGGGAGTCTTCAGTAACTGTACATACAGTTCATCGAGTTGGAGAGCCAGCTCCAGATAACACCAGGCCCAAGCCCACTAGAGAAATTCCTCTTTACAATTCTGTTTCTCCAGAGCCACTCCTAGCACTACTGTCTATATTAGGGTTCTCTGAATGAATATTCATATTCATTCATATATATATGTATATATATGGAATTTGTTGATCATCTTACTCAAAATTTTAACACCAGCTGTCTCACTCCCGAGAGGCTGAGAACTTGGTAGTTGCTTGGCCCTTGAGGCTGGGTGCTCAGTCTGCCAATCTGGAGAGGAAAACCTGAGTGGCCGTTGGTCCCCAGTCAAATATAGAAGCTTGAAACGTTGGCTCCAGAGTTGGTGAAGGAAGCATTATCACCACAACAGCATAAATCCGATCTGTGGTGAGAGGGCAGGCCAAATAAGCCAAAGACGGAACATTCTTCCTTCTGCTCTCCCTTTTGTCTGGGCTGCTGCCAGAAAGTGTAAGGCAGTCAGGACAGTTCTTGAGGTGATTTTAATTTGTAGCAAGTTGACATTAAAACAAATCACATCAGGCAGGTTTTGTTGTTATTTTAAGTCAGTGTCTCACATAGCCCAGGCTGGCCTCAAAATCACTATATAGCCAAGGATGACCTTAAGCTTCTGATCTTACCTCCACCTCCTGACAGTTGGGATGACAGGTGTGCACCACACCTAGTTTATGTGGTGCTGGGGATGGAACCCTGGGCTTCATGCATGCTAGGCAAGCACTCCCAACCAAGCTACAGCCCCAGCCCCAGCCCCAGGCTGATTTTTTAAAAAAGTTTTATGTGTATGAGTGTTTTGCTTGCATGTATGTAAGTACACCTGTGTCATGCAGTGCCAGTGGAAGCCAGAAGAGGGTGTTGGATCCCCTGGAACTGTCTGTCGTTGCAGATAGTTGTTAGCTGCTGTGTGGGTGCTGGGTTCGAACCTGGGTCCTCCACAAGAGCAGACAGTGCTCTTAACTACTGAGCAATCTCTCCAGTCCCCCTAGCAGATATTTAGATGTTAGACCTTCCTGAGTCTTTTAGAGAATCTGGGCTGAAGTCCTACCCGTGTGTCTGTGTGACTTCTCACAAGCCCCGCCCCTTTGTAAGCCCACCTTCCCAAGCCCATGGGGCTGTGGGGACTGAAATGCTTCAGGCACTTAATCTTCAGCTGATGCTCACAAGAACATTTTGGATTCACCCTTGACCCCATTATTCATGTGTGGTAGTTGGACCTCTTGCAGAAAAGGACTTCTGCAAGGTCACACCATCGCTGTATGAAGTGGTAGGTCTGGAGCTGGGCTTGATGATATACACTTGTCATCCCAGCATTCAGGAGGCTGAGGCAGGAGGATTGTGAGTTTGAGGACAGCCTGGGCTACATAGTGAGATCTTGTCTTAAAAAAACAAAAAACAAAAACAGACAAGAAAATCAAGACGTGTTTGGTGTGCAGTTCAACCACACAGAAACCCGAAGCCAGGGACTGCTCACCCTCCTGGTCTCATGGCTCCATTCTCATGTCTCCCCTAGCCCAAGTGGTCCGCTGTGACACCAAGATGAAGGATAAGTGTAAGGGTTCCACGTGCAACAGGTGAGGAATGAGCGGGGCAGGCTGGGCTGGGTGGGGCAGGGCACAGCTGGGCAGGGCTGGGCTAGACAGGGCTGGGCTGGGCTGGGCTGCCCTGGGCTGTGCTGGGTTATGTGTACTATGCTGTGCTGAGTTGAGATGGGCTAGGTTGTGGTGGACTGTGCTGGGCTGTGCCAGGCTGTTCTGGGCTGTGCTGGGCTGTGCTGGGCTGTTCTGGGTTGTGCTGGGCTGTGCTGTGCTGTGCTGGGCTGTCTCAAAACAAGCAAGCAGGGGCTGGAGGGAGGGCTCAGCAGCGAAGAGGGCTTGCTGCTCTATCATGAGGACCTGAGTTCAGATCCCAGCGCCCATGTCAGGCGCCTCACAAACACCTGGAACTCTAGTTCCAGGGGATCTGACACCCTCTCCTGGCCTCCTTGACCACGCACACATACATGTGTGCATACACACACATAAATAATAATAAATTCTTAACAGAAAAACCTGAAAGATTGTTGTAAACAGACTGTGAAGCCGTCTGGGCCTGGATAAACTGTGACTTGTTCAACAGCAATGGGACCCATCGATGAAGCTTTTCTGAATTTAGCAAGAGAGATATTGAAGCAGACACGGTAACGTCACTGGGGGATTGCCCCAGCACGCCTCCATCACTGTTTCTCTTCCTCGCCAGGTACCAGTGTCCAGCAGGCTGCCTGAACGACAAGGCGAAGGTGTTTGGATCTCTGTTTTATGAAAGTGTGAGTGTGACTGGTGTTTCTTTATGTGACTCATACGAAGCCCTGCAGGGTGCTTTAAAATGGGGCGGGGTGGGGGGTGTTTCCTGGGGACAGGCGTTTTCCTCTCCTTTGTCAAACCTGGCACATCTGAGTGGATTGATCTGCACAGACCCATGGGCTTGAAAACTGGCAAACCTGCACTTGGGACCGGGGCTGAGTGTGGGCCAGGCTCCACTGCAGACCTGGCGTCAGCACACTTGGCTGAATGGGGCGAAAGGGCTGCTTGTGGCACTCTGGGCTGCTAAAACAGTTCGAATGAGCACTTTAAGATAAGCCACCAGGGAACGAAGATGTGGCTAAGGACAGGGGGAATGGTTGGTGGGTTGTGTTTTGGCCCAGCTTATTGGCTTTTGATGGGTTGGGAACCAATGTCTCAGAAGTTTCTGGTAGATTAACTGAGTATATTGTTGGTCTGTCCTTCCACAGTCTTCCAGCATATGCCGGGCTGCTGTCCACTATGGCATCATAGATGACCGAGGTGGCCTAGTAGACATCACCAGGAATGGGCAGGTGCCCTTCTTTGTCAAGTCTCAAAGGAATGGTGTGGAGTCGCTGAGGTAGGGGATCCTGCCCTGTACTTGGGGATCCTGGCAGAGTGCCTTCTGTTTCAGAAGTGTTATAGAGAGCTGGCGCATGACTCAGTTGGTCAAGCGTTTGCCATGCAAACATGAGGACCTGAATTTGAGCCCCAGAATCCAGCTATGGGTACACATACTTGTAGTCCCGGCACTGGGAAGGCAGAAACGGGGGGATCCCTGGAGCTTGGTGACCAGTCAGCCTACCCTACTCGGTGAATTCAGGAAAGTGAGAGTGTCTCAAAAACAACAGCAGTGGCTGGAGAGATGCTCAGAGGTTAAGAGCACCGGCTGCTCTTGCTGAGGACCTGGTTCAGTTCCCAGAACCCACATGGTGGCTAACCACCATCCATAACTCTAGTTCCAGGGGATCTAACACTGTCTTCTGACCTCTGTGGACATTGCATGACATAGGTGCACTTACATACATGCAGGCATAACATACACTCATTCGCATAAAATAAGAACAATAAATAAAAAATATTAAAACAACAAAACAAACAACCAAAAAGGTGGATGTTGCCTGAGAAACAACACCCAAGGCTGATTCCTGGCCTTCACACATACATGCACACACTTGCATGTGCGCACACACACGAGCACGTGTTATTGAGCCTTTAAGAACACCAAGGACTACCAGCGTCCACATCTCAGACTCACCGCTGTGAACCAATCCAGTCAGGGGTCTCCAGGGCCCAGTCACCTGGATGAGTTCCAGTCTTACCCTCACCTGCTGGTCACCGAGAAAGTGACGTGCTGTTGGTGTGTCTAGGAATGTGTAAGATTCCTGGTGACATCTTTTCTTACTTCCAAGAAAGTGAGATTTTTCGGTTTGTTTGTTTTTTTTTAAACAAATATTTGCTTCATATTTTCCTTTTTTTTTTTTTTTTTTTGGTCTTTTTGAGACAGGGTCTCCCTGTAGCCCCAGTTGACCTGGAACTCGCTATGTAGACCAGGCTGGCCTTGAACTCACAGAGATCCACCTGCCTCTGCCTTCCCCAAGTGCTGGGATTAAAGGTGTGTGCCACCAAGCCCGGCAATTTTTAAAATATTTTGTTTTGTTTTTGTTTTTTTTTTTAAATTTTATGTGTATGAGTGTATTGCCTACATGTATGTAAGTGCACCAGTGTTGTGCAGTGCCCATGGAGGTCAGAAGAAGGTGTCGGATCCCCCCGGAACTGGAGTTATAGATGGTTGTTAGCTGCTATGTGGATATAGGGAATTGAACCCAGGTCCTCTGCAAGAGCAGCCAGTGCTCTTAACTACTGAACCATTTCTCCAGTCCCATATTTTGCATTTTTAAAAAAATGCATACAGGTTGAACAGCCTTAATTTGAAAATCTGAATCCCAGGCATACTGGGAGCCTGCCACCCAGCTCTCGGAGACTGAGGGGGAGGAATTCAAGGCCAGCCTGGGCTAGAGTAAGACCCTGTCAAAACAGAGGAAAGTGGGGGATACTAAGGGTACCGATGGGGGTTAGGGGATCTAAATTCTATCAAAATACAATGTATGAAATTTGCAAAAGTTCAATTAAAAAAAAAAAGAGGAAAGGGGAGGGGAGGGGAGGAAGGGCCTTGCTGTGTAGCCCAGGTTAGCTTTGATCTCACAATCCTCCTGCCTCAGCCTCCCCTGTAGTGGGAGTTCGTCTTTGCATTTCAAAACCATTATTCTGGCTGAGGCAGGAGGATCGCTGTGAGTTCAAGGCCAGCCTATGCTACCTAGTAAAGCCCAAGCAGTTGAGTTGTTAGAAGCAACTGGTAGACTAACTTGTGTTTTTCTTTTCAGCAAATACAAGCCTTCGAGCTCCTTCACCGTATCAAAAGTGAAAGGTAAGTTGCCCTGCAAGAGCAGAGCGTGGGCTGTCGTGGAGTTCCCCGGAAATCTCCCTTCAGTCGTCCTTTCCTGTTTATCACACAAGCCTGGGGCCTTGTTCCCAGCACCGGAAAGTCTTTGTCAGAAGGTTCCTGAAGAAGTCGATTCTCTGACTAGTTTCCAACATATCTGGACTTGAACTTGGCTGTAAATGGCTGAGCCCAGGGTTACAGCTGTCAGCTGAATGCCACAGAAAATCTGATGCCTGTGACTGGAGTGGCTAAGGCTTGGCCACTGGAGTGGCCAAGTTTCCACTTTCACTGACTGGCTATGTCAACCTGTGTCAAGGAGTCTGAGGCCTTGGTCGGGCTCAAAGCAGAGCAGGATAGATTACTAATGTCTTCCTCAGTTTGGCTCAGCAGAAAGCAGAGCATGATGGATTAGTAATGTCTGCTCTGGACAGGAGAGATGAGAAGTATGTGACATGTGCCTGCCATCTCTGGCCCAGCTTTCTGTATTACTCAGGGTCTGCAGGTGTTAGGATGGAAGCCTGTAATCTACAAGGCAGCTTGGGCTATGGTTGTTCAAACTGGCCCAGCCACTTCCTGGAGTCAGCTGGAGTGGGTGGGGATGCAGGGCCACTGTGGCCTGCCCTGGACCTTTGCCTAGAAAAGGTCCTCCTCTTCTGACTCCTCTTCTAGAAAAGCAGCTTTCTCCTTTGCCCAGAAGGCAAGAACGTCTTCTCAGCTGCTCCGATCAAAATCTGTGGAAGCACAAGATGAATGGGTGGCCATGCCTGCCATCGCAGATCCCAGGAGGCTGAGGCAGGAAGATCAAGGGTTGGGGACAGAACCCAGGGCTTGTTTGTCAAGCATGCACAAGGCCCTGGGTTCCATCCCCAGCACCACAAGGTGGCATACAACTATAATCCCAGCACTTGGGAGGTGGAGGGAGGAGGATCAGAAGTTCAAGGCCAGTCTTGACTAGAGAGTTCCCAGGTTAGCCTGAGCTACATGAGACCCTGTCTCAAAAAACTTTTTTATTTGATGTTTCTACAATTGCTTGACAGATAATATGCAGCTAGTTAAATTTTACTAACAAAGAGGCTTACTTAAAAGAAAAACCCCAGCTGGGCATGGTAGCACACACCTTTAATCCCGTCACTCAGGAGGCAGAAATGGGTGAATCTCTGTGAGATCGAGGCTAGCCTGGTCTACACAGCAAATTTGGAGCTACAGAGTGATCCTGTCTCAAAAAACAAAACAAAACAAAACAACAACAAAAAAAACTAAACCAAAACAAACAAACAAAAAAACTAAAATAACTAAGGCCTGCAGATGGCTCAGTGGTTAAGAGCACTGAGTGTTCTTGTAAAGAACCCGGGGCTCAGGGGGCTGGAGAGATGGCTCAGCAGTTAAGAACACTGGTTGTTCTTGCAGAAGACCCGGGTTTGAATCCCAGTATCCACATGGCAGCTAACAACTGTCTGTAACTCCAGTTCCAGGGGATCCGACACAGGTGCATTTACCTACACACTTCTCAGCAACACATGGAGGGTCACAACCACATATAACTCCAGTTCTAGGAGAGCCAATGCCCTCTTCTGACCTCCATGGGCCCCTGACACTGATGTGGTATACACACATACATGCAGTAAAAACATTCATACACATAAAATAAATATAAATAAAATCTAAAAAACCTCAGGGCTAGAGAGATGGCTCAGTGGTTAAGAGCACTGGCTACTTTTGTAGAGGACCTGGGTTCAGTTCCTAAAACCCACATGGTAGCTCACAACTTTCAGTAACTCCAGTTCCAGGGGGACCTGATGCCCTCTTCTAGTCTCTGTAGACACCAGGCATGCACATGTTGCACACACATACACATAGGCAATACATACATATACATAAAATAAATATAAATAAATCTTTAAAAAGAACCTCGAAAGTAAAAACGAGAAAATGTCTGTCCAGCCATGGGCCTGATGAGGGCGTCAGGGCCACAGGTGGGCGATGCTGGGTTTGCTGTTCAAACACGGAAGGCTTTGAAGTGGGAAGTCACCATGCCTGGCAGGGGTGGTTGCTAGGGACATCAGAAGAGCAGGCAAGGGCTACAGTGGGATGTGCCCTCGACTAACTAGGGATTGGGACACAGGACCTCACCTGGGTCCCCTAGGTTCCCCATGTGCAGGAATAGGAGTCAGGCTTTGAAAGTAAACAGCCCTGTTCAATGGAGAAACCATCAGCAGATACCCCTGAACTATCTGTCCAGGACCCTGTGACCCGTGGCCTGACCGTTCCCTTCTATTTCCTGTTCTCAGAGCAGGACGTGGACTGTCATGCGACAGTTGCTCAACTTTGTCCCTTCAAGAAGCCGGCCAGCCACTGTCCGAGGTAAGGCAGGTTGGGACCCAGGGCTCCTGTACTGTGGGTCTCTCCTCTCCACAGGGTCTGGCCTGCCTCTGCCAGCCTTGAGTGGAAGGTGCTATGTTGGGTTGTACCCAGAAGTCAGCCCTTTGCTCCAAGTCGGGGACCTCTAGTGCTTGCCCTGAGTGCCCCCACCTCCATGAGTGCAGGTTAAGAGGATTTTAAATTCCTGGGGCCCTGCCCAGACAGCAAAGCCTTGGTAGAGAGAGCTGTGTGCTCTGGGGCCCCCACCTCTGCTTTGGTAAACAGAGCAGTGTCTGCCTGGAGCTTGCCTTGACTCAGCATGAGAACCTGTCTCTAACATTCCCATGAAGCCTCTTGGAAGGGGCCATGGAAAACACTCCCCTCACTGAACTCAGCAGAGCCTGGGCATGCTTGTTATAAGTTGCTTCCCAGTCAGAGGACACAGCAGAGAGATGCCCTTTGGACAGAGCAAGTCTCAGCCCCACTGTAGTGATGGATGTAGTGGGTGTCCCCTGGCACCCTGGGAAGACATCCTAAGGATAAATACAGTCGCCTCGGATGCTGGGTGATATGGCATTCCATAGCAGCATACCTGGGGTCTGGAGACCGGGCCTGCAAAAGAAAAGGGACAGTGGGTGGAGCCTCAGGTCTACAGGAGAAAGCCCAGGAGGGTGTGGTTAAGGAGAGGGTATGGTCCCACTTCCATTCCTGGGGTGCTCTCCCTGCCTTCTGCCCCCACTGCTATTTCATTGATCTGTCTTGAATATTTAAAGAGACATCAGGGGGCTGGAGAGATGGCTCAGCGGTTAAGAATACTGGCTGTTCTTGCAGAAGACCCGGGTTCGAATCCCAGCACCCACATGGCAGCTAACAACTGTCTGTAACTCCAGTCCCAGGGGATCTGACAGCTTCTTCTGACCTCCATGGGCATTGATGACACGGGTGCATTTACCTACATCCAGGCAATCCATGCATACACATAAAATAACATTAAAAAAATTAAAAGAGATATCACAGCAGCTTAGTAGACGTTTCTGAGTATTTATAGAAACCCAAGCACAACGTTAGCATCTGTCCAGTGTGACTGTGTGACCTGACACTCCACAAAGGCACAGGGTTTGAGAGTTCTTATATTCTCGTTTTTAAAATCTCTGTCTCTGTCTCTCTGTCTCTGTCTCTCTGTCTCTGTCTCTCTGTCTCTGTCTGTCTATCTGTCTCTCTCTCACACACACTTTTTCCCCACCTGCCCCTTCCCCCCTCCAGAGCTGCCTCAGCCTTGGCAGCCTGGCTCTTTTTCAGCCAAGCATCCTGCCTGTCCTGAGGCCAGGTGGCTTCAAGCCGCCATCTTGGCTTTTTGATCCCTGGGCTCAGCTTGTGGTAAACTGTTCCAGAGAGACACAAAAGGCCTTTTCTTAAGCAAAGCTCATGCTTTTTTTTTCTCCTGGTGTGGAGCTTGCCAACCACCTGGGACCCACCCATTTCCAGTTTGAGGAGCCCTCTTCATCCCGGGGCCATCAGTTGGCTGAGGCCACTGGCGCCATGGTGATCCAGCTCTTTCCGCCTCAAGTTATCAGTGCCCCCTTCTTGGACTATTCTGTGAGTCACTGAGGTGAGGGCCCTCCACCCTTTCCTCCCTCACAGGGAAGTGGCCTAAAAGAGTCTATTGATAATAATCTGCGTTCTATACCCACAGCATCACCCGGCCAACACCCAGTCAAGGAAGGTCCAACCGCACAGCCCAGTGCTCCTCTCTCCTAGGCTGCATTTTCTGTCTTTTGTATGAGGTTTTAAAGATCTACATGCAGAGTCTAATAAAAGCAAAAATGTACTTAGTACCGCTAGGGTGGGCTGAATTGTCTGCTTTCCCTCCTTATGACAATCCTGGGGCTTGAGTCCAGGGCCTCCTGCATGCTAGGGGAGGTTGTACCACCAAGCTACATTCCCACCCTCTGCACTGGGCTTCTTTTTCTTTCTTTTGAGACAGTGTCTCCCTGTAGCCCCAGCTGGCCTGGAACTCACTCTGTAGACCAGGCTGGCCTTGAACTCACAGAGATCCACCTGCCTCTGCCTCCTGAGTGCTGGGATTAGAGGTGTGCGCCACCATGCCTGACTCTGTATTGTGTTTCTTTTTTCTTTTTAATTTTATTATTTTTATTTTATGTGTATGAGTGTATTGCCTGCATGTAGGTAAGTGTACCCGTACTGTGCAGTGTCTGTGGAGGTCAGAAGAGGCTGTTGGATCCCCTGGGACTGGAGTTATGGACAGTTGTTAGCTGCCATGTGGGTGCTGGGATTCAAACCCGGGTCTTCTGCAAGAGCAACCAGTGTTCTTAACCACTGAGCCATCTCTCCAGCCCCTGTATTGTGTTTCTTTTTTGAGACAGGGTCTCCCTGTAGCCCCAGCTGTCCTGGAACTCACTATGTAGACCAGGCTGGCCTCGAACTCAGAGATCCGCCGGCCTCTGGGACTACAGGCGTGCGCCACCACGCCCGGCTGTATTATGTATTGTGTTTCTTAAAGACCAACATAGAGGCTGGCAGAATGGCTCAGCAGGTTAAGGCACTTGCCCCCAAGCCTGACAATCGAAGGAGAAAACCAACTCCTGCAGGTTGTCCTCTGCCCTCCACATGCGTGCCATAGCGTGCACATGCCCACACACATACACACACAATAAATAAATAAAAAATGTGAAAAAAGAGCCAGATGCTGTGTTGCAGCGTCGTCCCCGTTCATGGAAGAACTTGATTATCAAAGTTCAAAGATTCAGGTCAAAAAGCTTTGTCTCCTGCTGTCGGCCCCTTCCCACAGTGCTCTTGTGTTCCAGGGTCCACTGTCCTGCGCACTGTGGAGAGGAGCCGTCCTACTGGGCCCCGGTGTTTGGAACCAACATCTATGCTGACGTGAGTAGGCCGGTTTCCCCAGTGGCCACCGCAGAAACCCAGCCCCAAAGTCCGGAAGCAGAAACTCGGGGTTCTATGCCGGCACCTCTGGTGGCATTTAGGCTCCTTGTTTCTGCAGCCGCAGCCGCAGCGTCCCCATTCGTAGACGGGTCAGACTCCTGCCTGCCTGTTCTCGTAAATGAAGTGCAGGTCTGTCTCCTCTCCCCAGACGGTCTTTGATGGTTGGAGCTCTTCGTGTTTCACGGACTTCATTTCCCAGATGGTTAATCATCTTTCCATCTCTTCCTAGTGTTTTCTAGGCGCTGGCCAGTCTAGGCGCTGTTTATTTTTACCTTGCCTGCCCTTTGCCTTAAGCACACGTAACAAATACAGGTTAGCCCTGGCCTCCCACTTGTTAATAACAACTCTTTCTCGTACTGGAGTCTCTCCCCCTTATCTTTCTCTCCTACCTCAGACGTGGAAGCTAAGCTTTTATCAGGGGGAGCCCCCCCCCCAAAGCTCAGCCTGTTGCCCCTGGTGTCCAGGGCTTAGGGATGCAGTGATCTGGAAGGTATGTGGTCCCTGCTTGGCTTCCAATGAGTGGTGCAGTCTTGCTGGCCTGTTTTCCTCTGTGTGAGTGGAAATCTCAGACCCTGGATTTGTCTCACTGATGGAATCTTCTAGCTCTAGAACCTGACAGCCGTCGTATCATTTGTCTCTGACTAACTATCACTCAGCCTTTCCCCATCGTCTGTTTATGGTCTTCTCCCCTCACCACCACCATCTTTGCCTCCATCTGCCTCCAATTGTCCCAGATTCCTGTGTGAGGTCACTAGCTCCGTAAGTGCAAGGGAGTCTTCATGACTAAGCTTTTTCCCTGTCTTTTTCTCTTTATGAGCACTTTTTTTTTCTTGTCTGGAAAGCTATTCAGCTATAATTAAGTTCTAAAAGTTAGAGCTTTTAAGATGAAGTAAAATAGCATATTTGATTGTTATGCTAAAAGTTTGAACCCAGTTTGCTATTAAAATATAGAGATTGCAGGCTGGGAACGTAGCTCAGTGGGAGAGGACTTGCCCTAGCGTGACACCTTGGGTTCCAGTCTCAGAGGAGAGTGGAGGAAAGAAAGAAGAAAAAGAAAGTCACAAATTGTGGTTTTTAAACGCTTTCAAAATAAAAGGAGGGGAAAACTCCTTCATCCAGACACAAAGCATTTTAAAAAGAGTGGCCATATTACTAGCTGATAAAGTAAAATTTAAAAGTACTGAATGGGACAAAATTCTTCATGCACGTACACAAAAATACAGTTAAATCTGTTTGAAAGTCAAATCTGTATGCATCACACAACATAGCAACTGAACACATAAAGCAAAGCAGAAAAAAAAAAAAAAGTTAAAAATCCAAAATGCAAGCCGGGCATGGTGGCACACGCTTTTAATCCCAGCACTTGGGAGGCAGATGCAGGCAGATCTCTGCGAGTTCAAGGCCAGCCTGGTCTACATAGTGAGTTCCAGGACAGCTGGGGCTACAGGGAGACCCTGTCTCAAAAAGCCAAAAAAAAAAAAAAAAAAAAAATCCAAAATGCAGATCCTCCACTCACGCCTCCCCCACCACATAAAGCTCTCTGGTTATAAAAACGTAACGTGAAGCTTTCTATCTAACACCTAATGCGTTTTTAGTTCTTTTTAAAATACCTCCCTTAGGAACCCTTATCCTCATTTTGCAAAGGGGGAAACAAGGCTCAGTCACCCTGTGAGGGGAGAGCGGAGTGAGATGGTTCTGCCCTCGGTCCCTCCGCTGTCCTGTTTTGTTCCCTTTCGTTGCCCATACCTGTGCCGACGTGAACCAGGACACAGGTGAAGGCAGCCTTTGATGGATGCATCCCCACCAGGGCTTTGAGCCTTGGAAACCTCCGTGTTCATGTCAGGGCTTAGCACATAGTAATCAGTGTAAATGGGATAAATGAAGATGGTATAATTGTCAAAGCTAAAACCCTCTTCAAGGGGAAGGGAGGAAGGACAGAAAGGAGAGACGGGTAAAAGATGGGGGCGAGCAGCAAGCAGAAGGGAGGAAGTGCCTCCATCTCCAGGCTCGGCTGGCCTCGGTTTCTAGGTCACTCTGTATTCTGGGAAATGATGCTGTCTCTTGGAAAATGTCTGTTTAGCTAAGGGATTTATTTTGGGAGCGTGGACTCCAGACCTTCGAAGGGCCTCTGAGTGCCACAGATGCTGCTGTTCACAGAAGTGCCTGTCCTGGCAGCCGCTCCCTTTGTGGTGAGCTGTAGTCAGGAGCTTCTAGGCGTGGCTCAGATAGCAGAGCCAAGGTCAGGAGGCTAAAGCCTCCTCACCAGGAGTTACCCACGTGGACGGAGGGCCACTCTTTCTCTACCTGCCCTCCATTCCTTGATCTGACAAACTCAAGATGTGTGGGCATCAGGATCTTGGAGGTGGTCGCTGTTCAGACAGACCTCCCAGACCTCAGTGATTCTGACTCTCTGGGTCTGGGTGGAGCCGGTAACTTGAGTTCCAAAGATGTTTCCAGGTGGCACGGCTGCTGCTGGTTGTAGACTGCTTTTGAGGATCCCAGGATGGCCAAGGACAGTCCTTGAGAGTTTGGGTTCATGGTGATGGTGACGATGGGTTTGGTGGTCAGTGGCCTTTGTCTACTGCACTTCCTGGTCAGTCCTGGACCTCGCCTCGTGAGCTTAGCAGCTTTTCAGTCCTCATTGTTCCTGCCTGTGTGGAGCAGTGCTCGGGCACGGCTGTGCTGTCCTCCTTGAGCGACCGTGGGCAGGGTGTTTAGCCCCTGACCCTCACTCAGCCTGCTGTCTGCTGTTAACAATGACAGTCACCTCAGCGAAAGCCACGGGCTTAGCACAGGTCTACGTGGTATCGATCCAGCAAGTAGTGGGCATCGGCCATCCTGGGTCCCACAGCCACTGCATCTGGGGGTCAGCTCAGTTGCCAGCTTCTAGGCTCAGGGATGTTGTTGGGGAATATCCTGGCATCTGTGTTGAACCAGCGCAGGCAAAGAGTGGGCATCTCATATATGTAACACGGCAGATGCTCTGTAAGAGGGGAGGCAGAGGAAGGAGCGGGATAGAGTGAGAGGAGCAGAAATATTCTGCAGTTGAAGATGATGTGGGAGCTACACACCCTGCACGACGGTTTCACCCTTGTCACTGAGACTCAGTGTCCTGACCCTTCCCAGCCTCTGAGCCATGACGCCCACATATCTTGGCTTCTGGCTTCCTTCCCCTTCAAAACTAGCAGTGGCCAGGGGAGCTTCATGTGCTCTGACCCCCCTGCCTCCCTGTTACAGGACACTGTGATGACACTGAGCTGCCCGTGTCGTAAGCTATATAATCTCTTCCCTCAAGATGCTTAACTCAATCCCGTCTGCAAAACCCTTCTGTCATTTGTGGGTCTGGGGATTAGGCTGGAGCCGTCTCTGGGGACCATTGTCCTGCTGACCGCAGAAGCAGGCTCCTCCCTAACTCTGGCTACAGCTGATGTCTCCAATCCTCAGGTGACCTTGGTGAAGCTCTCGGACCTGCGCGTCCAGCTTGCTGGCCTGGGAAGTGGGCATCACGCTTGCCACCTGGTTTAGATCAAATGACATCATAGGCCACAGCCAGGGTTGCGATTCGCTCAGGGCCAGTGTGTGCTCACTCTGGGAAGAAGACAGGTCTCCCTGGGCAGATCAGCCGAGCCCTTCCAGGAGGTGGCGAAAATGCTGTGGCGACTCCTCCGGTGCCACTGAGCAGGGCGGTGGGAGGGTTAGCGTACCTGGACATCACCTTCAGGGACAGACTCTACAGCTGGTCCCGTGGTGTAGCAAAGATGAAGACCACTGTCTGGGGTGCGGCTGGGGGCGCAGAGCACCTGACTGGTCTACACAAGGCTCTGGGTCCCATCTCCAGCACTGCTAAAAAGATTAAGGTGGAGGCCATGATCCAAACCATGAGGCTGACACAGCCCAACGAAAAAGCCTTAGACACGGCCAGAGAGGTGACTGTAGCTCAGCCTGCAGTGGGCATCAGAGCCCTAGTCCTCAGCTGGACCACCCTGAACACGTGCCCCTGACACACTGCAGCTTTGGGAAATGTGGATGATGCATCCTGAGCCATCGTCTAAGATCCTGATGAGACCGTGAACACAGGGCCTTTGTACCCAGGGCCACCTGGGTCTAGAAAGCAGCACATCCCACCCTAGCCTGAGCCCCAGTGTTCACCTGGCACCTGAGAGTGACTGCCTGTCCACTTGTATCCCAGCTCCACCTCAGCCTGCTTTCTCCTCATGGCGTGTGACATCCTCACTCTTACCCCAGGGCCTTTGCACAGTCTGCTTCCTCTGCCTTTAGCACTCCATTTATAGATACTGCTGTGGCTGTGACTGGTACCTTTCTGTGTCTGGGCTTCCTAGGCCACTGCTCTAAAACAGCCCCCTCCAGCCGGTCCCCATCTCATGACCTGGCTTATTTCCTTCATAGACTTTGTTTACCTGCCTCCCTCCATTCCACAAAGGCAGGGCTTTCATCTGGTGCCTGCTTAGTCCCCCAGTGGCTGGCACATTGTGGGTGCTCAGAGAGTTATTTGTGGAACAAACAGATGATGCTGAGTTTCCAGGAGGTACTCGGAAGTCGGGGTGAAGCAGGCTATGTCCTGGGGTCGGTATGGTAGATGGCACCAGGATCCTGGGTTCCCAGCACTGAGCACAGCCTCCTGTCCTTGCAGAGTTCCAGCATCTGTAAGTCAGCCGTGCACGCAGGCGCCATCGGAGACGAGAGCGGTGGCCACGTGGACGTGATGCCTGTAGGCAAAAAGGACAGCTACGTGGGCTCTCTCAGGAACGGGGTGCAGTCAGAGAGGTAAGGCGGCTTCTGGACCGGCAGTTGGTTACGTTTTAAAGCACAGCTGGCTCATCAGTCTTCACCAAAGTGTGTATTTCCGATGCATGTTTCTGTGGAAAGTGTTCAACCTATAGAAATAGCAGATAAACCAAAGAAAAATGTCCATCCGTTACCTCGACCTGGGAAACTGCTGTGTATTTTTGATGTGAAACTTTCTAGTTCTTTCTGTGTGTGTGTGTGTGTATGAGTGTTCTTGTAGACATGTGCATGCACTATCCGTGTGTGTAGGTACATTTATTACATAAACAAAAGGGACCAAGGTCTGGTTCCCTAATGGCTTTCAAAGCGGCACATAAAAGCAAAGGCCGTGGCTGGGGAGATGGCTCAGTGGTTAAGAACACTGGTTCTTCTTGCAGAAGACCCGGGTTCGAATCCCAGCACCCACATGGCAGCTAACAACTGTCAGGAAGTCCAGTCCCGGGGGATCCAACAGTCTCTTCTGACTTCCACGGGCACTGCATGACACGGGTACACTTACCTACATGCAGGCAACACATGCATACACATAAAATATTTTTTAAAAAAAGCAAAGCCCATGCATGGACTTTCATAACCTCGGGCAGCATCTTACCCCAGGGCCGACACCTGCCAATGCTTTGGGTCAGCCTTGTCGCCTTGGTTGGGCAGCTGTCTCTCTGAGCCTGTTCTGTGTCTCTGAAATGAGCAAAACAGGACCAGGCAATTGTGATGCCTGCTCAAGGGTTTGAGCTGCCAAGCCGCCTCCCTCCAGTCATGTCCAGTAGATCCCTCAGCATTGAGCTGATGGCAGGAGTCACGGAGAGAGGGCCTAGGGTGACATTTGGGAAGGAGGGGTCATGCTGACAGCTCTGGATTGTCTCTTATGCCGTCACAGGGTCGCCCATAGATAGTGTCCCTGCTGCATTGGTGCCCAGAGCGTGGCACTGTGTCAGGTGGATGGGGCATAGGGCACTTTGCTGTGGGAGGTCTAGGGCTGTTCCCAGCCAGGAGACTGAGCCACCATGACACAGCACTCTTCCAACTCAACTGTTTCCCCAGATCCCCAGCTGGGATGTGGGATCAAGCCTGAGCTGACTTCTGAGGCCTTTCCAGAATGCTCTCCAGGAGGCCCCAGCCTGGGCTGCTGCTCAGTTTTCTGTTCTTACAGACTCCTGTCTATGAAAGCGGGTTGCAAAGCCCTCCACTCCCTGTCTGGGGTTTCCTCCTGAGAGCACATGCCCGCCCTGCCCTCTAGTCTTCGAGTGTTGGCTAGAACTGTCAGCAGACCTCCAGGGGCAGGTAGAATTGGAGGCCTGGTGTCAGACCACTCTGGCTGGTTGCTGAGTCATGATCTGAGGTGGGGGTGTGGACAGGCCCTGAGTCCTGTGAGACTGTGGATAGTGGCCTTCTTGGGTTTTCCATGTTCCAGTCTATCTCCCTCTGAGGCCATCATTGCGTATCACCTTGGGGAGCTGTCTTGTCAATCTTGTAAGTTTCAGGAGCCTTGTGAGCCTTGTGAGTTTCCTGAGTTTCTTAAGTATCTTTGGAACTTTCAGGAGGCAGCAATGGTTGCGGGCAGAGTGACTCCCAGTAAGCAGGTGATGGAATCCAGTGGCCCTGGTTGCCAAGATGCAGCTTCTGGTCTAGTCTAAACCTTGGGTGCTGCAGTTCTGTTCACAGGTCACAGGACTCATGCAGAGGAAAAGCCCATGTGAGTTCATGCTCCAACAAGAAGCCCTTACATACACACACTCCCTCCTCCAAGCATTGGCCCTTCAGCCCCAACTCACCATGCGCCTCCCCATGTTGGGAACCCTCACATGCCCAGGCACAGGATCCAGCAGGGAGTGTGACAGCTGGACTCTGTCCTGTGGTGCAGGCCTGGCCATCTGGTGGGGACAGACTCAGTGGCTCAGTGGAAGGGCAGGTCACTGCCATGGGGGGATGGCCCAGGGTGACTGATGAGGCTCCAGCAGAGGCCTCTATGGGGACACATCGGGCACATGTGGCACTGCCCCGGCCTCTCCTTGTGTAGACAGGACTTTAGCCACCTTGTTTTATGAAGTGACTCGGCCGAGAGGTCTCCTTAGAGCTGGCCCAAGTGAGCTGAGGGTGACTGATGAGGCTCCAGCAGAGGCCTCTATGGGGACACATCGGGCACGTGTGGTACTGCCCCGGCCTCTCCTTGTGTAGACGTTGAGAACCAGTTTTGGAGCCAGAGGGCAGCTCTGTCCCCAGTGTCTGCTGAGACAATGGGGGTGGGTCTCAGTGCCAAGGGAGATTAGGGTACAGGACATCCCGTGGCCAGTGCTTGCCAAACAGAATTTTAACTTTGGTCTTTTGAGACAGAGTCTTATGTAGCCCAGACTTGCCTTGAACTTACTATGTAGCTGAGGCGGTCTTCCAACTTATTGTGTAGCTGAGGATGATCTTGAACTCCTGATCTTCCTACCTCCACCTCCCGAGTGTTGAAATGACAGGCTTACACTACCTAGCTTGGTGAATGGTACTTTAAGTTTAAAGATTCCTTCCATCAAAGTCTCCAGGCACCAGAAACACTTGGGCTCCGCCCATGGTGGCTGACACACAGAGCGGTTTCACAATGTGCATTTGGAGAAGAGGTTCCTGGAAGTTGAGAAAGGCAGGTGTGTAGAAGGGGACCCTCAAGAACAGTCTGTTCTCACCCTCTACACCACACCCTAAGGAGTAGAGACAAGGGGTGTCAGCAGACCTGGAGATCTAGCTGGCTCATCAGTGCCGAGAGAGGGGGAGGGAGAGAGAGAGAGAGAGAGAGAGACAGAGAGACAGAGAGACAGAGAGAGAGACAGAGACAGAGAGACAGAGACAGAGACAGACAGAGAGACATACAGAGAGAGAGACAGAGACACAGAGAGAGACAGACACAGAGAGAGAGACAGAAAGGGAGAGAGAGAGACAGAGAGAGACACACAGAGAGAGACAGAGATAGAGAGAGACACAGAGAGAGAGACAGAAAGGGAGAGACAGAGAGACAGAGACAGAGAGACAGAGAGAGACACAGAGAGAGACAGACAGAGACACAGAGAGACAGAGAGAGACAGAGACAGAGACCAGATGCCTGTCAGTCTGGGGCTCTCAGACCGCAGTGACTTTTAAAGACATGTTTCACAAAGAGATTGGGAAACGTGCTGTCGATAACATCATTCTTGGCCACTTGTCATCAACAGCAGAACTGATTTGCAGGGGTGAATTGAGGTGGACTTTTGCCAAGCTGGGGTGTTGTGCGGTGAACATTGTGAGCAGCCCTCCATGCTGGGCACTGAGCTGGGGGCTGAGGGCACAGCAGGGGCAGAGGAGATGAAAGTCCTCATCCTCAAAGGGCCAACAGGCATACACATGAGCCAAAGAACTGAAGGGAGATGTTAGTGTGTATTTGATTTAATACAATCAACATAGTTTATAGTATTATTGTTTCAATATGAAATCTGTAGAAAAATTCATAAGAAGAAACTTGCATTTTCTCCCCATCTGGTCTGTGTGTTGCACATGTCTGTTCCAATGTGCTTTGTTTCGAGGGCCTGGTTGGTCACTGTGGCTGGTGACTGATGCTTATGGACAGTCTGGCTCAGGGGATCTCAGGGTTGGGTGGCTAAGGATTGCTGGCTGCTCCCAGAGAGAAGAGGAGGCACTGAGCTGTTATCCCCAGGACTGGGAGGGTTTGCAGTGACTCCAGGCCAGGCTAGACCAGGGCAGGGATGTTCTGGTGAGTCCTTCTGCCTGGCAGCAGCAAGCGGGCTCCCTCCCCCACCTCGCCCCAGTCCTTTGAATCAGCTTGTCTGACTTCCTCAGTACAGACAAGCCCTTGAGTTTCGGCACAAATCTTCCCAGTACAGAGCCAGAGAAAGTCTTCAATGCCAAGTCACTCATTAATTTCTTTCTTTAAAAATATTAATTCTGGGGCTAGAGACATGGCTCAGTGGTTAAGAACACTGGTTGTTCTTACAGAAGACCCAGGTTCGAATCCCAGCACCCACATGGCAGCTAACAACTGTCTGTAATTCCAGTTCCAGGGGATCCAACAGTGTCTTCTGTCCTCCACAGGCATTGCATGACATGGGTGCACTTACCTACATGCAGGCAATACACGCATACACATAAAATAAAAATAATAAATCAAATATTTTAAAGATATTAATTATATGGCATGTGGTGACACACTTGTAACCACAGCATTTGGAAGCTAGATCAAGAGAATGCCTTGTCTCAAAAAGTAAAATAAAATAAATAAAATAAAAACAAAGGTCTGGAGAGGTAGTCCGGTAGGTAAAGTGCTTGCCTAGGATGCATTGGGTCCCGTCCCTAATACAAACTGGGCTTGGTGGTGCACACCTGTAATCCCAGCACTTGGGAAATTGATGCAGGAGGATGAGAAGTTCATGGCCAGTCTGGGCTACATGAGATCCTGTCTCCAAAATAAAACAAACAAAAACACCAAACCCAAATAACAAAAGACCAAAATTATATATGTATACATAATAAATGTGCTAATAATTTATATAATATAGGTAGAAGACAGGATCTAAGAGCCCCCACAGGGGCTGGCTAACCTCTGCTAAGAGCCTCCACAGGTGCTGGGCTAACCTCTGCTAATTGTCCATGTCTAGATTTGGAGCCCGTTTTTTCCCTGTGCCTGAGTAACTCACAGCAATGTGGATGTTGTATCTTACACTTTGTCCCTAAGCTGTTTCTCCGTAAAACTGCTATGCATTTGGTAATCTAAACTGAGGAAGGCTGTTTCCTGGGGCCTATGAGGGTGTCTTGTCACCAGCTGCTGCACACACCTGACTTTGAGTCAGGGCACAGTGTAAACCTGGCAGGTCAGGATGCTCATGGCTCGGGTATTGAGCTGCAGCTCAGGTTGTCCTTGCCGAGAGCTGGATGCTTATAATGCCCCTAAGGAGTGGGCGTGTTCACAAACCCAGATTTACACCGGTGGAAACTGAGTCTCATTTTGCCTTGGATTTTTTTTTCCCCTCTGAGCAGGATCTCATTATGCAGCCCAAGAATCATAGGCTGGCCTCAAACTCGTGATTCTCCTGCCTTTGTCTTCTGAGGGTTGGGATGGCAGAACAGGGCTGGACAGGTGCAAATGTAAACAGAGACCAAGCAATGTCTCCCTCCCCTCCGTGCTCCGCCCCTCCCTTCTTTGGGATTGCAGGGTCTGGCCATGCCAGGCAAGCACTCTGTCACTGAGCCACATCCCCAGTCCTCTTTCCACATTTTATTTTTAAGACAGGGTCTCACTACGCTGCCCAGGCTGAGCTTGAACACCCTCTGTGGCCCAGATGGGGTTTGCACCAGGGTCTCCAGCCTCAGCCTCCTGAGTAGCTGGGATGACAGGCCTGCACTACCAGGCCCGACTTCAGTGTTTCTAAGGATGAAAAGGAAATCCCCCTCAGAAGGCTACAGTCAGACTGCTCCTCGTTCCAGTGCAGGGTGCCACGACTCCCTGAGGCCAGCTGGCAAGCCATGGACAGCTCTGTGACCCCTCCTGGGACAGGTCAGGCCGCTCCGGAACCAGCTGTCTTCTCCCTTACTCCAGGCTGTCTGAAGGTCCCAGATGGAAAGATCTCTTCCCCTGAGTAAGCTAGCTGTGGACACAAGCGGAAGTTTTGCTGGGCTGCCCTGTCTGCCCCAAGAGAGGCCTGATTCTCAGTGCCTCTGCAGAGCCCTGACCAGCTGCACTCTAACCTTCAAGAGCCCCCAGGCCTGTCCTCTCCTCCTCCTCCTCCTCCTCCTCCTCCTTATTCAACATACGCTGGAACGAGCCAGTTCCGATTAACTTTGCTGTAGTGTGTCTGCTTTGCGGTGGACATCAACCCATTTTGTTAGACCGCGTAGGCCGACTTTCCCGGGGCTTGGCACTGCCCACAGAGAGCTGGACCCTCCTACATCACTCAGTCAAGAAGATGCCCGAAAGACCTTGCCAAAGGCCAGTCCGATGGAAGCCGTTCCCCAACTGAGTCTCCTTGAACCCAGGTGTGTCAAGCTGACACTGATGTTATCCAGACAGGCACCACCCTCCTCGTGCCCATCCACCAATCAACATCCAGATCCTCCTCCCCATCCCTCCTTCTCCTCCCCCTCCTCCCCCCTCCTCCTCATCTTTCTTCTTCATAGGATTTGAGAAGCTTTAAGAAGTAGTGAAAAGCATTTTTTGTATGTATGTGTTCAAGGGTGTGCATGCAATAGCACATGTGTGATCAGAAGATAGATCTGGGGAGTCAACTTTCTCCTTTGACCTTGTTGAAGAAGAGTCTCTCTGGTTTCTGCTGAGTATTGTATTCTAGACTAGCTGACCTGCAAGTTCAGGGAGACTCTCCTGCCTCTGTCTCCCATCTCTGTAGGAGGACTGGGACTACAGATGTATGCGGCTTATTGCTTGAGTTCAGGGGATCAAACTCTGACCATCAGGGAGCCGTCTCCCTGGCCTGAGCGAAAAAAAATATATCTCACAGGGTATCGCTTTGTAGCCTAGGTTGGCCTGGAACTCACTGTGTATGTAGTCCAGGCTGGCTTGAAACTCACAGAGATCTACCTGCCTCTGCTGCCTGAGCGCTGGGACTAAAGGCGTGGGCCACCAGGCCTGGTGAAAGTGATTTTAAGATATTGATGACACTCTGCGGCCCAGCAACTTCCTGTGAGATTTTTCCTGTTCAGATGAACGCTTGTCTTAGAGGATGGGACCGCACGGTGAGCATGCCGAGTGCTGACTGTCTTTCGCCACATCGTCCTCCTGGTGACCACACGGCACAGGTCCGGTGGACAGATCGTTATTCTCTTCCTCCGATGGCCTCACATCCAGGCCATTTCCTTCCTCCTTTGCTGTATTAAACAGCTTGAGGAAGAACAGCTTTGCACAAGCCCCTGCACTTCCAGCACACCCCATCAGGTAACTTCCGTTCAGAGATGCCACAGCCACAAGGCACCCTCTTCATGCACCACACTCCCACCTCCTGTGAAACCCGCTCTCCAGTGACTTTACACCGTGGTAGGAACAAACCTACCTGCTGGTGCCAGGCCTGTCTGCTTCTGCCCTGTGGCATCACCAGCCTCTGCCACCTCACACATTCCTGCTTCTCTGGCCACCTCTCTGTTTCTGGAATATACTACACATCATGGTGGTTTCTACCCCAGGGCCTTGGCACCTGCTGCTTCTGACCAGGGGGCCCTCAGCTCCCTGTGTGCCTGTGGCTAGGTCCTTCCTAAACTCAGCTGCTGCCTCCCTGGGCTGCCTCCTGCCTCCTCCCTGGCCTGGTCTGTGCCAGTCCCTCCCATGACTCATCATTCTGGGGAACTTTGTTGCACGTTGGCTAGTGTGGGCTCCGCAGAGGCCAGAACCCATCACCGAACCCAGAGCTTGCAGCATACACTGGTGGACTGATAGACCAACTGCGGAGCCCAGCAAGTCCTTCAGGACTGGCTGAGGGATTTTTGGGGTTTTTTTTGGGCTTTTTGTTGTTTTTCTTGAGGGTTTCTGATAATGCTACATTGTGAACATACAAAGGGCACAAAATGAATTTTTTTCCAGAATATTTCAAAGGATGGTGCCAGTCTATCATTGTCTGCAAAGCACCTTCACATACTGTAGTTCATGTTGTCTCTTAATTAAAATAAAACACCATATGTCCATAGTTTTGGCCTGTACTCAAATGGGGGAAAAGAGGGTCCCCTAGAGGGTTCTTAGTCTCATTCATAAAAGAATTGAAGAATGGACCCAAACAGCAGAAAGCAGACAGACTTACAGGGACCTGCATGACTGTGGCTGGTCAGAAGTTCTGCGGAATTCTGTGTCACAATGCGGGATTCCAGGCAGAAAAATTTGCTATGTCATTAATGTGCCAGGCGTTCTGCCCACCTATTTAGCATGACTGAAGGTGAACCTGCCTTCCTAGGGTGGCTCTGTCACCAGGTGATCAGCCCGTGAGACCGGAAAGGTGGGCCTCCAACGGATAGACTGGGGATTTATAGTACTGACCAGTTAAATTTATGGGGCTTTTTGCTACTCTAACATTCCCCCCTCTGAAGAGGTAACACTAAAATCTTTTAGGGATTAGATAAGAGCTCCCAAATACTTTTGGCATTTTTGGTCTTTGGAACAGAGTATGTTGCTAAGAGGCCCAAGGACATTGTGACTTTTAGCCAAGAACTGGCTACTTTTCTTTGGGGTCTTTTTACCCTAACTGCCTAGCCAATTCCTGCCTCCTATTCTTACCACACCATCCTCTGAAGGGGTTACCCAGATTGCTGTTAGGGAATCAGGACGCAGACCCCTCTGGCTTCTTCCATGCTGAACAGGGACACAGGGTGAGGCAATTGGGGTACCCCTTCAGTGGGTCTATCTAAAAGACTCCCAAATTGCATAACTATTATCTGTAGGGGAAAAGAAAGTCCTTGACTGGTGAATAGGAGATGTGAAGGAGAAGTGTAGGCAAGAGTAGTTACCATTATAAGTTCTAGACAGGGAACTAGAAAAAAGTCAGAACAGGACAATTTTCAAATGTTCATGAGAGTCCATTGGGATTTCTTGACAAGAGCTTCCAAAAGCATCCCGCCATTGGATTCCTCATATTTCTTTTGTCTTCCAAGGCTGGACTCTAGAGTGATGGACTCAGGATTTGCTTTCAGGTATTTTGATAGCTGTTGGAGTGGTTAGAATCAGTGTCAGTTCCCTCTCAAAGGCTTCTAGATGGGGGAGAAAATAAATTTGGCTAAGGGATTTTTAACACCCTTTGACGAACTCTCTAGTAGCCTTTCTGGTAGCCATTCCATTACCCCAGGCCTGGGAGGTACAGACAGATGGACTCTGGGGGCTTGCTGGCCAGCCAGCCTAGCTGAAAAGACAGACTCCAGCTTCAGTGAGAGACCTTGCCTCAAAAAACAAGGTGGGAAGATAGAGACATTAGCCTCTGGCCTCTGCACACACATCACAGTGTGCACACACACATATACACACATACATCACAGTGTGCACACACACATACACACATACATCACAGTGTGCACACATACACACATACATCACAGTGTGCACACACACACATACACACATACATCACAGTGGGGACACACACACAAGTACACACATATATCACAGTGTGCACCCCCCCCCATATACACACATACATACATCACAGTGGGGACACACACACAAGTACACACATATATCACAGTGTGCACCCCCCCCCATATACACACATACATACATCACAGTGGGGACACACACACAAGTACACACATATATCACAGTGTGCACCCCCCCCCATATACACACATACATACATCACAGTGGGGACACACACACAAGTACACACATATATCACAGTGTGCACCCCCCCCCATATACACACATACATACATCACAGTGGGGACACACACACAAGTACACACATATATCACAGTGTGCACCCCCCCCCATATACACACATACATACATCACAGTGGGGACACACACACAAGTACACACATATATCACAGTGTGCACCCCCCCCCATATACACACATACATACATCACAGTGGGGACACACACACAAGTACACACATATATCACAGTGTGCACCCCCCCCCATATACACACATACATACATCACAGTGGGGACACACACACAAGTACACACATATATCACAGTGTGCACCCCCCCCCATATACACACATACATACATCACAGTGGGGACACACACACAAGTACACACATATATCACAGTGTGCACCCCCCCCCATATACACACATACATACATCACAGTGGGGACACACACACAAGTACACACATATATCACAGTGTGCACCCCCCCCCATATACACACATACATACATCACAGTGGGGACACACACACAAGTACACACATATATCACAGTGTGCACCCCCCCCCATATACACACATACATACATCACAGTGGGGACACACACACAAGTACACACATATATCACAGTGTGCACCCCCCCCCATATACACACATACATACATCACAGTGGGGACACACACACAAGTACACACATATATCACAGTGTGCACCCCCCCCCATATACACACATACATACATCACAGTGGGGACACACACACAAGTACACACATATATCACAGTGTGCACCCCCCCCCATATACACACATACATACATCACAGTGGGGACACACACACAAGTACACACATATATCACAGTGTGCACCCCCCCCCATATACACACATACATACATCACAGTGGGGACACACACACAAGTACACACATATATCACAGTGTGCACCCCCCCCCATATACACACATACATATGAGTGTGCACACACACACATGTACACACATATATCACAGTGTGCACCCCCCCACATATACACACATACATCACAATGTACACATACACACACATATACACACATACATCACAGTGTGCACTTATACACACATACACACACACATACATCACAGTGTTCACCTACACAAACACACACAGGTGCACACACAGTGTATCACAGCACATACACACACACACACACACACACACACACACACACACCCCAGAACTTTCACGGGGACAGCCAGAAATGCAGCTATACTTTTTTCAGACATGTGGGGGTCATAATCTGACCTGTATAGAGCATTCAAGGGCTGGGTCTGGGAAAGGCGGTGGGTAGGGGAGATGGTTTTATAATTTATTGTGTCCAACACATACTCGTCAAACATGTACGGCAGTTGATTGACCTGGCATATTAAGCTTAGTGAGTGCCGGGAGCCACTGGAAGAGAGCAGTGGACCAACATCATAGGGACCCCTCTGTAGGGGCGGAACCAGCATCATAGGGACCCGTCTGTAGGGGGCAGCACCCTATTGGGTGTTGAGAAATCACACCCGGTTCAGGCTTCCCTGCTGCAGGGTGGGAAGAACATTATGGGGTGCTTAGTAGTCTGGGTACAATGTGGGGCACCCCAGACTGGTGGCCTGCAGCCTGGTTCACATGCAGCTCCTGGGCTCCTTGTCAGGGCAGTGAGTACCAGCACCTAGCACCCATCTGAGCCCTTTCCGGCCTCTTGTGCTTTACCCCACGTGGCTTATCCACATGCTGGACAGGAAGGGAACATGTGGTGTGGCCCTGGGTGGTTCTCCTGTCTGCTCAGTAGACAGAGCCCGAAGCCTCAGGAGCAGTTGGCCCTTTGCAGAAACCAGTCCAGCCACTGGCAGCCTCTCTCTCTCTCTCTCTCTCTCTCTCTCTCTCTCTCTCTCTCTCGTTGGCTGTGACAGCCACTGCCAGTGTCCCACTGCATCCTGGTGTCTGCTCTGTGAGGCTTATGTTGCTGAGCATGCGAGTTGAGAGGCCTTTCCAGGGTTCAAGTCCGGGGTAGCCAAGAGCCTGAGGCTGCCACAGGAAAGGCAGGAAAACAACCAGGAACTCCAAGCAGCTGCTCGGGGAGGACTGATGCTCCCCAGGCTGCGCAGGACCTGGCCAGCTGTCTGATCCAGGGTTTGATCCAATCTGTTTCTCCTGTTCCCAGCTGGATCCCGCAGGAAATGGTGTTGATAAATTAGGGCCTGGTGCTCGACTCCCACTCAGCTTCATTCATAATTTGCAGCGCGTAGCTGGCGGTAACTCAGGATCCTCCCCCGCCCCACCCCCCGCCCCACTGAGAACAGAGCCCCTGGGGTTGGAGGGCCACCCTACACATGGCCTCCAGGAGGGGTCGGTCGGTATAATGTTTATGGGAGACATTTAATCAATGGTCAGGGTCTCAGATGTGTCTGTCTTTCGTTTTTATTTCTATTTTTTTGTGGTACTGGAACAGAACCCAGAGTGTTGTGTGCGCTAAGCAAGTACTCTGGTGTTCAGCTACGTCAAGCCACATCCCAGGCCTCGGAATCTTCCTCTTCCTTTGGCGACGGGACCTTGCTGTGCAGCCTATGCTGGCCTGGAACTGGCAATCCTCCTGCCTCAGACTCCTGATTTCGGGGTTACAGGCATGTGCCACTCCTTGCCACTAGAGCCTGCACTTTGATCTAGAAATTCCACTCCCAGGGGCCTGTCCTCAAGAGTCACCTCTAGATGCACAGGGCCCCTGAATGGGATGCTCTTGATTGCCACAGCAAAAGATTAGAAAGAGCACAGTCTGAATCCATAGGATCTCAGGTAAGGCTAATAGGTAAACCCAGTGGAATACTCTATAGCAGAGTAAATGGAATGACGGTATTGTAGCCAGGTGTGAATGGTGTACAGCTCTAACCTGAGCATTTTGAAGGTGGAGGGAGGAAGGCCAGAGGTTCAAGGCCAGGCTGGACTACATAAGACCCTGTTACAAAAAAAACAAAAACAAAAAAAACCCAAAAAGAATAGAATCCAGGTATAAGTGAGCAGAGAATAAGCCACATGGGAACCGGCAAGAAGCCTGCCTCTCTGTAGCTGAGGAACACGGCCTCATGGGATAGCAGCTCTCCCAATACTGTGAGAAAATGAATGCATGATATTTAAATTCTCCCCGAGGCAGGAAGGGAGGCAGGCAGGCAGCAGACTAGGAGAAAAAATTTTGTAAGTTGTATATGCATTAAAGGATTTCCTGTTGTGTGAGTGTGCAGTGCGTGTTCATGTATGTGTATATGGACGTGTCTGTGTATGAACTCTTTACAACTCAATATTAAGAGCCCAACTGAAGACTGGAAAAATGGGGTTGAGGTGGAGCTCAGTGGCACAGTGCTTTCCCAGCATGTACAGTCCTGGCTCTCGTTCCCAGCACCACATTAAACATAAATTGTCAGAACTAGCAAATCGTCTGCATCATGGTGGCCCAGGGAGCGGCGGCTGGGCACATAGAAAGCTACTCAGTGTCTGAGTCCCTAGAAAGATGCAGTTGCAGACCAGGGCGGGAGTCCCCACATATCCACAAGATGGCCATGAGACAGCAGCAGACATTGATGGGGCTATGGAGACTCTGAAGCTTCACAGAAGGGGCAGGCATGGTGGCTGCTTCCAAAACTGGTTTGGCAGTTTTTAAAAGGTGAATGTAATTTTTGGGGGGGTGGATGTGATTTAATAGCAATTCACCTTCTAAGTGCTCACACCAAGGAACAGAAAACATCTGTCCATATACAAATTATACACAAATGCTCAGAGAAGTTCAATTCACAATAGCCAGGAAGAAGAAAAAAATTCAGGTGTGTATCAAACACAGAATGGCTAAATAAAACAGGATCTGTCCACACAGTGGAATATTATTCAGTCATGAAAAGGAATGACATGACATTCTGATCCATGGTAGAACACGGATGAATCTCAGAACACATGGTATGTGTAAGAAGTCAGACACAAAGCCACATGTTGTATAATCCATTTACAAGAAACATCTAGAACAGGGAAATCTGTAGAGACAGAAGTTGCTGCACAGCAGAAAGGGAAGGTGATATGAACAGACCAGGAGGATTGTATGTGTGCATGTGTGTGCATATGTGTGTACCACAACACCCATGTGGAGGTCAGAGGACTTGCAGGAGTTAGTTATCTCTTTCCCCCATGTGGATCCTGAGAATTATATGTGTGTACCACAACACCCATGTGGAGGTCAGAGGACTTGCAGGAGTTATCTCTTTCCCCCATGTGGATCCTGAGAATCGAACTCAGGTCATCAGCCTTGGTGACAGGGTCCTTTGCCGCTGAGCCATCTCACTGGTGCTGGAAGAATTTCTTTAGGGGCGATTGGAGTGACCAAAAACCAGTGGTAAATGTGACTCCACAACTCTATAAAGTCATTGGAGACCACTGAATTGTACACTTAAAAAGGCTGAATTTCACAGTATATTACATTTCTGTAAAGCTGTTTGAAAATTCTGGGGCTGGGAGTATGGCTCAGTGGGTAGAGTGCTTACCTAGCATGCACAAGCCCTGGGTTCCATCCCCAGCACCGCATAAACTGGGCATGGTAGTATACACCTTTAGCGCCAGCAAGATCAGGAGTCCAAGGTCATCCCCAACCACTGATTGAGTGCTAGACCAGTCTGGCATACATAGGACCCTGGACTTGACTCCTGTCAGAGGAGGACCCTTTAATTAGCATGTGGCTCTGGGCCAGCCAGTTGATTTTCTGGTGTCTGGGTTTCATACCTGTATACAGGGAGAGGTACAGCAGCTTCAGAAACAGTGACAGCCCACACAGCAGTGAGCCTAGGACAGCGTCAGTGTGTGCCATCTCATGTCATTCTGTACATTGTCAACTAGATAGCTGTGACTTGGCAGGTGTCAGCAAGACCCACGTGGTGTTGGAGGAGGGAGAGCCCAGTTCCGTGGCCTGAGTTAGAAATTCGCCTGGCAGCCCCAGCCCAGATTCACACCACAGTGCCGTGGCATTGGGAAGTGGGCTTGTCTGGCTGGGTGTGACTCACCCCCGTGGCCCGTGTGGCCTCTACCCTGTCCACTCTTACAAGAGCTTCTTCCTCTCTTACAGCCTGACCGCCCCTCAGGATGGAAATGCCTTCCGGATCTTCGCAGTCAGGCAGTGAACGTGCATCGCCAGGGAGAAGGGGGCATCCTCCACTGGGATTTGGGGTCTTGCTTTTTAGCCTTACTTTGTCCTGTGGGGGTGGGGTGGGGCCACGGAGGGTCAGGGAACGTCCTTTCAAAGGTATGCATCATCCTGTCCCTTCGTAGCCTTCGGTGAGGGTGACAGGGCATCTCTGCCCTGTGAGTGCAGGCTCAGCCTTGGGGTCTCAGCTGGACAACCGATGCCCAGACCTGTCAGGCGTATCCCCATCTGGTGGCTTGTCTCCTTTCAGGAGTTCATCAAGATAACCCTTGCCACATGTTCTTCGGTGGGTGGCGGGAAAGGAGTCCAGACCCCTCCACCAAGGACACAGGTTTCAGAGATGTTATGCATGGCTCTTGTCTGGAGGAGACGACAGTCCTAATTTAAAAATAAAAGTCACAGTCTGTCCCTCCGAATGGAGAAATAGGTTCCATGTTTGCTGGTCAGACAGATGGGCTGGAAGAAGAGGCTCAGAGCGAGACTCGGGGTCTGCCCTGGTGGCGTCCTTACTCGTGGCCCCATCTCTCTGGGCAGCCACGTGGCTGTGTTCAACAAAGCTTGTCTATTTAGAGTTGGATAGCACTCCAGGGGTTTATCTGGTCTTTGTTCCCGTCTAGGTGGCCTGTTTTCATGTGACTGTTGGTCTCATTGAGGACCAAAGCACCAGGAGCCTTTGCTACCCCATCCCCCGCCATGGCTCCTGTCCCACCCAGGCTGGCCTCTGTGTCCTCCCGGGCTTGGCTTAGAGAGACACTTGGTCTCTCAGGTGTTGGCCCACAGCCTCTGAACAAGGGCTGCCTCACTGTGTGTAAGTGACAGCTCACTGCCGCTCTCCCCCTAGTTTGGGTGACCTAGTTTTTAACTGTGGGAGGAATGGATTCTGGGCACATTCCTCCCTGAGGTTAGTGGCTCTGTCTGTGGTTGTAAAACCCACCTCGGAGCCCCAGCAGTGAGGGGCATGTAGGAAGGGTTCCTGTTCCTATCTGTGCCCGCCCCCCACCCCCTCGAGAGTGTTGTGAACTCTGGTTTCCATCTCTTACAAATGAGCCCGGCCTGAACCCATGGTGAAATGAAACACCCTTTTGTAAATAGCGTTGCTCTACACAGGGTAAAATTCCACCTCTAGCCCCTGGCCAGCTCACAGAGCTCCTTGTGAATGCTGGCTTCAATGAGGCTTCACTCTCCAGACAAATGTTCCTCAGGCAAAAGAAATAGTAACATCTAAGAGAATCTGAACAAGGCCCTGTACCTGGGGAACCACCGTAGCACCGTGCTGGGTTGAACCTTTGTTTGTTCAATACAGGGTTTCACTATGTAGTCCAGGCTGGCCTTGACTTACTAGGGAGCCCAGGCTGCCCTCAACTTGTGATCCTCCTGCCTCAGCCTCCCGAATGCTGGGATTACAGGTGTGACCATCGCACCTGGCTTCCTTAGTTAGGGACTGAGCTGATGGCTTCCCAAATCCAGTCTGCACAGGGAATTTGTGAAATCAACCCAACTGCTGAGCTAACTTCCATGGAGCTGTCTCTGCTCACACGGGAGGGCGAGCATCATTTGCAAGCGTGGACTTTTCCACTCCAGATGTCATAGTAGACACCCACTCAGCCTATTAGGCATCCCAAACATTCAGGAAACTTCCAGATGTGAGGGGTGCTGCAGGACTCTGGCTCCATCCACCGTGCTATGGTGTCGCAGGGCTGATGTGGTCAGGAGAGCCAGACCCCTACTGGGTTCCTAGAACGAGAGGCCATCCCCATCCCAGGGAGCCCTGTGTATTGGAACTTGCAGTATGAGTTGTGCTATCATTTGAACTTGTGTCTCCCAGGTTCCTCCAAGTTCCCCAGTGGCCCTTCCAGCAGGGCAGGGGCCTTGCCTGGACCAGCCCCAGCCCCGTTCCTCATAGTCACCGATAGTTTGAAACTGGAACTACACTAAGTTACAGATGACAAGGCCATGGCATTGGGGCGACTCTGGCCCTGTGTCCCCACTGGCTTTCCCAGATTTAAACCACGCCCAAGCCGGCTGTCTCACGTCGCCTGCCCAGTGACAGTTTCCGTTTGTTTTGGAGTCATGCCCAGGTGTGTTGGGAAGGATGTGTGGACTCTCCATTTGTCTGTAGGCTTGCGGGGCCCACAGTTTACTGTGTGCTTTTTTTCTATGAAAAATGATGTATTTTACTACTTCCTGTGTACAAGAGTTTATTGTAAATGTTTTCGTGCTTTGCGTGAACAAGGGCCACACTGGTTGTTGCTATGGTTTCAATAAAAATGGTTTGATTTCTAACACATTCTGTACATTCTGGTCTCACAAAGTGTGGAATCTTTTGCCTTGTCCCCAAAAGCTCTGAGCTGCTGGTGAGGCCTGTGTTACTTGGTGAGGGTCTCAGAGACCTCCCCTGGTCAGCCCAAGGGTGAGGCCCAAGGGTCATAGGGACTTATGACTTAACAAAACACAGTTCTGGCATGATGGGGAGAGGGTGGGGCCTCTCTGTTTCCTGTGAGCCCCAAGATTGCACTTTGAGGGGTGATATCTACTGATCTCCTGTCACTGATAGTCTAGTTACTTTCTGTGCCCGTTAAAACACTGAGCAAAACCAACTTGGGGAGGAAAGGGTTTATTTGGCTTACACACCCTGATCACAGTTCATCTTTGAGGGAAGTCAGGGCAGGAACTCAGGGCAGGAACCTGGAGGCAGGAGCTGGAGCACAGGCCATGGAGGAACACTGCTTACTGGTTTGTTCCCCTGACCCCTGCTCAGCCTGCTCACCCCCTGCCCAGGGGTGGCACCACCCACATCACTCAGTAATCAAGAAAATACCCCACAGACATGGCCACAGGCCAGTCCAGTAGAGGAAATTCCCCAATTGAGGCTCCCCAACCCAGGTGTGTCAAGTTGACAACTAACACTATCCAGTACAATTGACCTCTTGTTGACTTGACACACAAACATCACTTTAAAACACAACCTTTCCATTTCTTGTCCACAAGATCTCATGTTAATATTAATGCCATAATATAAAACAGTGCATCTTTAAAAGTCCCAGAGACCTTAGAAGTTCCAATTAAAAGTTCAATGTGTCTTCAAAGTAATCAGAAATCTCTCAGCTCCTGTAAAATAACCAATAAGCTAAATGCTTCTTACTCTGACAGGGAAGAGCCAGGGCGCAATTAGAGCAAAGCAAAACCAAAAACTGTAAATAGCTCAGCGTCTGACATCTGATGTTCACGCATGATTGGGCTCCAAAGGGCTTAGGTGGCTCCACCCATTGGGCGCTGCCATCCATAGCTCACAGCTTGTTTCACAGGCTCAGGCTGGTTCCATCCACACCTGCCACTCACTGTCTTTGGTGGTCGCCCCATGGCCCTGGCAACTCCAAAATGCTGGGGTCTCCACTGCAACCGAGGCCACACTTTCACCTGTTGCATCTCATGTGGCACCAGGCCTCAGATCGTCTCCATGATCCCTTCAATCCTGCAGGTCTCAGTGCTGCCAAAACCAGAACCATGCAGGAGACTCTTGCACATTACCAAGTCCTGCTTCTGGCTTGAGATGCAGCCTTGATCCCCTCTGGACCACAGCTTCTGTGTGCTGAAACACCTCCCAGAAGATTCCACCTCAGTGATGCTGGTCTCTTATTAATAATCATAACTGAATTTTCAGCCCCAGCTAACCAGCATCGATTGTCACAGTAATGCAAAGATTTCACTTTGGTGGTGCTGGTCTCTTGTCAATCACAGTTTATTCTTCAGCCCCAGACAACTGGGAGTGACAGAGTCTCAATTTCAAACATCACAGAGGTAGCGCCGATAGTGTTTATGGAATTCTCAAACTTCTCTCCAAAACTTCACAAGCCAGGCCTCCACCCCGCCCCCCCAGCCCCACAGAACAGCTCACTAAGCTCCAAGCACCTAATAGTTTTTCCAGTTCAAAGCTCTAAAAACATGCACCTTCCTCCCCAAAACTACATGGTCAGGCGTGTCACAACAATACGGCACTCCTGGTAGCAACTGCTGTCCTAGTTAGCTTTCTAGAGTTGTGATAAAACACTGACCAAAACCAGTTTGGGGAAGAAAGGGGTTATTTGGCTTACACATCCTGATCATAGTTCATCCTTGAGGGAAGTCAGGGCAGGAACTCAGGGCTGGAACTAAATCAAAGACCCTGAAGGAACGCTGCTTACTGGCGTGCTCCCCTGGTCCTTGCTCAGCCTGCTTTCTTATACAACCCAGGCCCAACTGCCCAGGGGTGGCACCAACCACAGTGGGCTGCCCCCGCATCACTCAACAATCAAGAAAATGTCTCACAGACATGTCCAAAGGCCGATCCAATACAGGAAATTCCCAAACTGAGGTTCCCTCTTCCCGTGTGTCAAGTGGACAACTGACACATTGATGAGAGCTGCAGTGACACCTGAGGACTGCTGGGGTGGCCTAGATAACAGAAGCTGGAGGTCCATGATCAAGGAGCGGGCAGGGCTGGCTTCCCTGAGACCTCTGTCCGTGGTTTGGGCCGTCTTGCTGTGCCCTCTATGCTGGGGCCTCTCCCTTGCTTCTATAACAGCATATTGGATTGACCTACCCTTAGGACCCCTAGTCATCTACTCACCTCTTTAATGACCCGCATGTTCCAATATGTCCCCTTCAGGGGTCAGGCCTCCACCACAGGAATCCAGGATAGGCAGCGATACAGTTCCAAATAAGCCTGTTATTATCAGGCAGAAGCTCAGGAACAGCCCTGCTGACTTCCTACGTGGAGAGATGGGCTTCTTTTCTGGGGACCCCATTACCTAGCACCCCTCTTCCCCAAACCTCCATGCTGAGAACATTCACACATATCACATTGAAAAGCTGAGGAGTCAATGACCAGGGATCAGCCAGTAGCCAGGATTCCTGCCAGCTCTTCATCCTCCATCCTTCATCAGAGGACAGTGGCCAGATCACCTAAGTTATTTCAGAAAAAGGGCATGGAGGGATGACACCATGTCTCTGCCAGGAAAGAAAGCGTTTCCTGGTCTCCAGCACCTGCTTTTGGGAGTTGTTTGTTTGTTTGTTTGGTTGCTTGGTCGGCTCTGTGTGGTTGTTGGTTGGTTGAGGGGTTTAGCTGTTTGGTTGATTGGTTGGGTAGGTGGGTGAGTGGTTGGTTGGTTATTTGGTTGGTTGACTGATTAGTTGGTTGATTGGTAATTTGATTGATTGTCTGGTTGCTTGGTTATTTGGTTCGTTGTTTGATTAGCTGGTTGTTTGTTTGGTAATTTGGTTGATTGGATGGTCATATGGTTGGTTGATAAGTTGGTTAATTATTTGGTTGATTGGTTGGTTGGTTGTTGCTTGACTTCTTTGGTTGGTTGGTTGGTTGTTTGATTGGCTTACTGATTGGTTGACTGGTTGTTTTGTTGGATGATTGGCTGGTTGTTTGGTTAGTTAGCTGATTAGTTAACTTTTTTGTTGCTTAGTTGATTGGTTTGTTGGTTGACTGGTTGATTGCTTGGCTGGTTGGCTGGTTGTTTGATTGGCTGGTTTGGCTGGTTGGCTGGTTGTTTGATTGGCTGGTTTGGCTGGTTGTTTGATTGGCTGGTTGTTTGATTGGCTGGTTGGCTGGTTGTTTGATTGGCTGGTTGGTTGGTTGGCTGGTTGGCTGGTTGGCTGGTTGGCTGGTTGTTTGCTTGGCTGGTTGGCTGGTTGGCTGGTTGGCTGGTTGGCTGGTTGGTTGGTTGGTTGGTTGGTTGGTTGGCTGGAGTGCTGGAGTGCTGGAGATTGAACCAGGGCCTCCTGCATGCCCGGCAAACACTTTCCGACTGAGTGTCATCCCCTGCCTGCTTTGTGTCTCTTTTATAAATGGGCCACAGACCTGCTTCTAGACTTATAAGTAAGGGGTCAAAGGTCAGAGAAGGAAGGCTCAGAACTGTGAAGGCCACCCCTACACATTTCCTGGAGTACTTTAAAAGTGGGACCCAGATACCCCTATGCTGCAGCCCTTGCCATGCTCAGGACCTACTGTGCCACACTGCACAAGTCGCTGGACCTCTGAGCGTCCCTCACCTTGCTAGTCAGAGGCAGTAGCAATGGTGCTACGTAGCCAGTGAGTGAAATGAGGCCAGTGTGAGCAGCACTGAGCACACGGCAGGTGTGCAGTTGTCCCCCATAGGTGCTATGGTCATTTTGCAGGGAGCAACTGCTCCCGATGGGCACATGTCACTAAGAGTTAGAGCTCTGCCAAGCACAGTTAAGTGTGTACTAACGGGAGAACAATCACACACGAGGTGTTTGAAAGAAGAAGTGTGTTCCTTCTCTGGCAGAGGAGGACAGCATCCAGAATATCTGGGTCTAGGTGGCCCACTGTGGCTCCCCTCTCCTTCCCCACGCTGCCTGAGGTGTCGGGGCTCCTGGGGAAGGGTGATGTGGCATGACAGGATCGTGGATCCCCAATCAGTTGTCCCCCATAGGTGCTATGGTCATTTTGCAGGGAGCAACTGCTCCCGATGGGCACATGTCACTAAGAGTTAGAGCTCTGCCAAGCACAGTTCAGTGTGTACTAACGGGAGAACAATCACACACGAGGTGTTTGAAAGAAGTGTGTTCCTTCTCTGGCAGAGGAGGACAGCATCCAGAATATCTGGGTCTAGGTGGCCCACTGTGGCTCCCCTCTCCTTCCCCACGCTGCCTGAGGTGTCTGGGCTCCTGGGGAAGGGTGATGTGGCATGACAGGATCGTGGATCCCCAACCTTGGACAGTCCCTTCTAGACCAGAGGAAGCTGTGCATACCCTCCCTTCCTTCCCTTCTTAGAGGGTCTCCTGGATCCCAGGCTGGCTTTGAACTTGCTAAGTAGCTGAGGATGACCTTGAACTTCTGATCTTCTGTCTTCACCTACCAAGTGTGGGGATTACGGGGGGCCCCCCCACATCTGGTTTATCGTGCATGCTGTGTAAGCTCTCTGCCAGCTGAGCTCCATCCTCAAGCCACAGACTTTTTTCCTCCCAACTTTTTATTTTGACTTAATTTCAGACTTGCAGGGAAGCCCCAGGAACAGTGACAGGGAGCCGCCTGTCCCCCTCAGATGCCCAGACACTTCTTTATTGCAATGCTCTGCTTCTTCCTTTCTGTCTCTGATCCCTCTAGATTGTTTTAGAAGCCATTGAGCCATGAACAAGACCCTTCACCTCTGGAGGGTCTGAGGTGCACTCCCTAAGAACAAGGGCTCCTCTCCGGTGATGACATTGTCCCCTGTGATCAGGTCCCATGTTGTGGCTCAGGAGCTACTGCGGTACAATGTGGGTCTAATCTACAGACCTCACTTGGATGTGACAACTGTTACTATTATGCCTTTTATGGCCAGAGTCTCCACAGAGAGCTGGGTGTGGCTCACATCTCTTGGGCATCCTGTGTCTGGAAGGACACGTTTCTTAATTCGTATTGGTGTCACACAGGCTGCTGTGCCTCCACTGAGGTAGCCAGTGTTTTTCACAAGGAGATTCAGGGAGTGCATGTGGGCAGGGGCACCATGGCAGGGATGCCGTGTCCTCCTCACGTGTCACACCAAAGGCGAGTGGTGGGGGTCAGCTCTGCTCACTTGTCAGAAACCCCAGATGTCACCACTCCGAGGCTCTTTTTTTTGGTCTTTTTGAGACAGAGTCTCCCTGTAGCCTCAGCTTTTTACAAGATGGTCAATGAATTCCCGATAGAGAGACCTATGAATAGGTCTCTTTCCAGAGTCTTGGAGATGGCATCAAAGGTGGCCTTCATGGCAGCACAGCCCCTGGCTGGCATGTGGCAGTCATACAGGCAGCAGCAGCAGCTTTGGGGCATGGGAACAGAGACAGTGCCCCTGGGGGTAGAGATGGGGCCACAAGCACAGAGCCACAGCAGCCTGTCACCTTGCATGGGACAGTGTGGGGCTTGCTGATCTTATTTCCCCAGTAGCCTCTCCACACAGGGTCAGTGGAAAGCTTGGCCAGGATGACGGCCCCTTGGATGACAGTGACCACATCCTCGCAGCACTTAACACCCAGACCAACATGGCCGCTGTAGTCCCCAATGGTAACAAAAGACTTGAACCTGGGCTGCTGGCCATCCTGGGTCTGCTTCCGCACTGGCATGATCTGGCCTGGTGATGGAGTTCTGCTCCTCATCTTCAGCTTTGCCTGTGAGAGCCTTGAGACCCCGAGAGGTTACTGCAGCCTCCCAGTCCTGAGCCCCTGGTCCTCAGGGCCCTCCCACAGCACCACAGTCATCTGGCATTTGATGTTTTCCCAGGAAAGAATCCAGGGACTCTGCTGCCTGTCCCTTCTCCACTCAGCAGACACGGTGCTGCGGGGAGACGGCCCCTTTCTCTGTTTACTTGTTTATTCCCATACACGTGGTGGGGGGGGCCACTGGCAGACAAAAATAGGTGTGGGGGTTGGGAGGTAGAGAAATTGGTGAAGTGTTTGTAAACACGAGGACCTCAGTTCAATCCCCAGAATCAACCCTTGTGGGGCGGGGGGACCAAAAAAAACAAAAAACAATCCAAGCACACTGGGGCTAGGGGACAGAGACAGGTGGATCTCTGAGGAGTGGCACCAGAGTATGTCCACATGTGTATACACATGCGTGTACACTCACACATGCAGGTGTCTGTGATACATACACATACACACACGTGGCAGTGTTCCCAGCTTGTTCATGAACACGGAGCATTGCCGTGTGCATTCTTGTGATGCTCACACTGGTCTGGGTTGAATGGTGGGAGTCTGCTGGTCTTGGGGCACACTGAGAGGGCCCCGTCTTTCTGAGCACAGGGTCTCCTGCTTACCTTTTATTTTCCTTGTCTTGTCCGGCCCTGCCATCCTGCCAGCAGCTAGTCCCTTCTTTGGGAAGCAAGCAGATTGAAGGAAGGGATGGCCAAGTCCCCAGAGTGGCAGACAGCAGGAGTGCTCACCCCCACCCAAGACTGAGAAAGGGGAGCAGCAGCCAAGAAGCAACTGCTGGCAGCATCTGAGGGCACCCAGTCCCCAGTGTGGGGCAGGCTGGATGGGCTGGATTCACACCAGGAAGCCAGGTGGAGCAAATGTCACCGCCTGAGGCTGAGCTGCCCAGCAATGGGCCCACCAGATCTCCCTGTTCTGTGCTGACTGTGGAGCCCCCACGTGTGGCCTGGGAACTCAACATCCCTGTCACAGATTGTTTCCTTAAATGATTGCAGGTGGTGAGTATGGTCTCCTCTTGAAGAGCTGTAGCCCCTTGGGGCAGCGGAAGGAAGCCCAGGTCAACTCTGGAAACCCCAAGGGAGAAGGGGTTGGCCTCGCTTCTTATCCGGAATAGATGGAATTTGTTCCCCCAGCTGTCAGCTGAGGAACTAGGAAGAGTTGCTGGGAGAGAGCCCAGAGCAGAGCATGCTTGAGGTGGGCAGTGGCATGGGGGAGTGGACAGAGCACTAGCCAGTGCCCTGAAAGAGAAAGTCAGAGATCTTGCCCTGAGTGGCAGGTCTAGCCCTCTTAGCAGGTGCCAGCAACAGGGCCCCTCAGGTGGTTGCCATAACCTCGGGGCCCCCTGCAGACTGGGATACTATGCATATGCATATCCAGATCCAACAACCTATCCATCATCCATTCTCCACCCACCCATCTATTCAATTATCTCTCCATCTACACACCTGCCTATCCATCTACCCACCCAACCATCCATTCTTGCACCCATTCTTCTATGGTCCATTTACCCATCCTACCCATTAATCCAAACACCCATCTGTCCATCTACCAATTTACTCATCTATCTATTCATGTTTCCATCCATCCATTCACCCACCCATCCATCCATCTGTCCATTCATCCATCCATCCATCTATCCACCCACCCACCCATCTACCCATTCATTTACTCATTCTCTGCCCATCTACCCATTCACCCACCCATCCATCTGTCCATCCATCCATCCATCCATCTACCCATCCATCTATCCATCCATCCATCCATCCATCCATCCACTCATCTATCCATTTACCCATCCATCCATCTACCCATTCATCTATCCACTCATTTTTCCATCTACCCATTCATCTATCCATCTGCCCATTCACACATCCATCCATCCACCCACCTGTTCATCAATATACCCATCCACCCACCCATCCATCTACCCATTCATGCATCCATTCATCCATCCATCCATTTGTCCATCCATTCATCCACCCATCTACCCATTCATCCATCCGCCCATCCATACATCTACCCATCCACCCGCCCATCCATCTACCTATTCATGCATCCATCCATCCATCCATCCATTTGTCCATCCATTCATCCACCCATTCATCCATCCACCCATTTTCCCATCTACCCATTCATCCATTCATCCATCCATCTGCCCATTCACACATCCATCCACCTACCCATTCATCCATCTACCCATCCACTCAACCATCCATCTACCCATTCATGCATCTATTCATCCATCCATCAATCCATTCATTTATCCACCCATCCATCCATCCATTCATCTATCCACCCATCCATTCATTCACCTATTCTCCATCCATCCACATGGCTTGTTTTGTGCTGATGTTCTCATGGAAGAGGCAGGCAGTGAGGTGGAGGATAAATCGCACTTACCCCATGGCAAGAGGTAAGAAGGAAATTGAGAAAAAAGAAACCAGGAAAGGGGGGATTGGGAATTCTGGGTAGAAGTAGATGGCTGGGAAGGCCTCTTCAAGAAAGTGAGGTTTGGAAAGGGGCAGATGGAAGAGAAGAAGGAGTCCTGTGAGCGTCAGTGCCTCTAAGGCAGGTAAGGGAGCAGGAAGCCCCAGCCATGGCACTGAGATGGGAGCACTGGGCTAAGGGATGTGACGAAGGACCAGCACAGAGGAGAAAGCAGCGGGGGCAAGTGACAGCTGGTGGCCAGATGGGGTGGGGACTGACTTCCAGCTGGGGAAGGACTTGGGCTTCAGGGAAGCAGGAATGTTCTGAGAGGGAGGGGCAACCACTGACTTCCCATTGGAAAGCTGTCAAATGCCACCTCCCGAGTAGGGGTGGAGGCCAGCCTTCTCAGTAACTGATTTCAATTGAACCATCAGGGAAAGCAGGGTGCCTGGGTCAGCCTTCGTTCTCCATGCCTGTTGGTAATTGGGAAGCGGTTGGGCTCAAAGTTAGTGATTGAGTTCTCTGCTACATCTCGAATGCCTCAGTGTGAGGCTTGTAAGTTCATGGTGCCTCCCCACAACCCCATGGAGCAAGTGGTGGTGTCCCCATTTTACAGGGGAGGAAACTGAGGCTTGATGAAACTAGCTCTTGCTCCAGGCCCCTGGCTACTGTCTGCCCTCTGAGATGACCGCCGCCTCCAATTCAACCTTCCCTCGATGGATTGTTGCATCTCTGGCACAGAAAGGGAGGCTTGGGGAGGGAAGGGCATTTCAAGACCACTCTCACCTTAAATGCCATCTGCTTGCTGGTGAATGATGAGAGACAGGTTGAGGTCACTTAAGGTGGAAGCCCGAGAGGCTAGAACTGCCCATGGTGCCCCTGAAACTTGGCACAGAGGCTTCTAGAGCCCCCTTGGTCTCCATACTCTCCGCAGCACCAGTCACTACCGAGGGAAAGACCAATTGGCAGGGGCTCCGCTGCAAGAGCCCAGAGCCCACCGTGGTCCTTAGTGGGGGACCTTGTCTTCTGCCCTGACAGAGGCCACAGGCAGTGCTGTGTGTGCAGCACTCATGACAGTATAATGGTGATGGTGGCAGCTGGCTGTGGTAACCATAACAACATTGTGGTTCACTGGAGCAGTCGAATCAGGACCAAAATGGTGACAGATTCTAAGGCGACTACAGCCGCCACCCGCTGACCTAAACTCCGCACCAGCATCTTCCAGCTAACTCTGCGCACAGGAGGGAAGAGACAGGTGCTGTTATGACTTCCCATCCCCATTTACAAGTGGGGAAACTGAGGCATGGACGGGTCCATGGTTTGTCCCAAGTCTCTGAGCCATTCGAAGTGAGATTTGCCTTTAGCTCTGTGTGGCTTCTGACACTCTGGGTGGGGTGTCCTTCCATCCAGACTGAGGGGCCTCAGCCCACTGCCCAGGAGGGTCATGGGACCTCTAAGAGCCTCAGGGACCTGGGTCTAGATGGTCTGAGGTGCTGAGAGTTGGGTCCGGTTTCTTCATGCTTCAAGGCCCAGTGTGCAGTGGGCTGATCCTCACCACCCTGTACCTCCTAAGCACTCACCCCTGAACCTGCAGCAACCCCTGCAGGGGCTCAAAGAAATGCAGGCTGCCAGGCCCAGCCCCCGGATCTAAGCTAGGACTGCTGTGCATTTCTCCTTTAAGTATGTTCCCAGGTGCCACTGGTGGTCCAGAGAGCACACGGTATGAGGCTCTGCTAACCACCCTGGCTGTAGGGGTGACATCTCCAGATAGTCATTCAAGACGCAAGGCTTGGTGCTACCACGAGCCTGGCCCTTGAGGTCCAGTTAGGACACATGAGGCTGGACCAGGCCCCGCCCCTGTCAAGGGAGTTCTCAATCTGTCCTTAGCCCCTAAGCTGACCCATCATCCAAATTTCCCCTTCAAACAGTTACATAAGTGTTCCCTAAGGCCTGGAAACTTCCAGATGGCTTGGAGGCCCACCCCAGCTGCTGTAGGGATATCAGCCCTGGCCACTTCCTGGGGACATGGAGCAGCTGCCAAGGAAGGCCAAGCGTGCAGAGGACGGGCCCAACCCAACTTCACAGCAGGCTTCGTGTTCTCATGGTGTCTTGTGAGAACCGCAGGGCCAGAGGACAGAGCTGGGGCACCGTGACCCCAACATCTGGGCCATGGCCATCACCAGCCTCCCACTAGCCTCAGAAGAAGGGGTGTGGGTGACTCTTGCCCAGTCCGAACAATGAACCCCTTGTCCCTCCCTCTGTCCACACACAGTCCTGGAACCTGAGCCATCATCACAGCTGTGTCCACGGAGCCACGGGGCCCCCAGACCCCAGCAAGACAAAATCACAGTAGCAGGCTGGAACCGGGGACAGAGCTCATACTGAAGATTCGGCTTGAGGTTGTAAGCTGGCCTGGTATGCACAAGGCCCTGGATTTTATCCCCAGAACCACAAAACAAAAAATAGGGGGCGGTGACCTCACCCAGAAGTGCCAGTGTTGGGCCCAAGAGTGAACAGAAACCTTTATTTTTCACAAGGTCCTACACAATTGACTGTTGCTCTCCAAAGCTTCCAGAAGGAGCCTCCCTTTCTCTCCCTGGGAGAGGAAGTTTAGAGGCAAGAACAGAGCTTTCCTGTCCCTGAGGCATGAACTCCGGGTTGAAATGGCAATTTTCCTGAGGAGAGAGAGGAGAGTCAAGGATTTTGAACTTTGAATTCCAGGATGCGGGGGCCCTGGGTGCCTGGGGCCCTGGGCCTAGAGAGTCTCACACATAAAAGGACATGGTGAAGAGTTGCTCATGGCTGTGAGGCAGCAGAAAACCCCAGGACAGTGTGTAAGCACCAATGGAGAGGGCAGAGGATGCCTCCACCTGGGAAGCCCTCCTCCTCTTCCTCCTCTTCCTCTTCTTCCTCCCCCTCCTCTTCTTCCTCCTCCTCTTCCTCCTCCTCTTCTTCCTCCAGCTCCCCCTCTTCCTCTTCCTCCTCCTCCTCTTCTTCTTCCTCCAGCTCCCCCTATTCTTCCTCCTCTTCCTCCTCCTCCTCTTCCTCCTCCTCCTCTTCCTCCTCCTCCTCTTCCTCCTCCTCCTCTTCCTCCTCCTCCTCTTCCTCCTCCTCCTCTTCCTCCTCCTCCTCCTCTTCCTCATCCTCCTCCTGCTCCTCCTCCTGCTCCTCTTCTCCTCTTCTTCCTCCTCCTCCTCCTCTTCCTCATCCTCCTCCTGCTCCTCTTCTCCTCTTCTTCCTCCTCCTCTTCCTCTTCCTTGCCACTCAGAGAAAGCTCTGTCCAGGCATCTGGATAGGACTGCAGGGGAGGCTCAGGGGGTTCCCAGGAGGACAGAACCCTCAGTTCTGGCTGCCGGGTTTCTTTTCTCCACTCACGTCTTTTGCACCCCAATTTTATGAAACCTCAGATATATAGATATATAAAATATGTACAAATAGAGCACTGACTGGTAACAAATCACAAAGAGATTTATTTTAAAAGTTTTTTGAGTCAGATGTGGCGCTTGTATAGTAAGATGGGGGGTGGAGGCAGGAGACTTCCTAGAGGCTTATGGACCAGCTAGCCTGGCATACACCATGAACAAGAGACCCTGTGTCAAACGAGGTGGAAGGTGAAGACTGACGTCAGACTCTGTCTTCTGTACACTTGCACCCACACACAAAAGATTTTTTTTTTTTTGTCTTTTTGAGACAGGGTCTCCCTGTAGCCCCAGCTGTCCTGGAACTCACTATGTAGACCAGGCTGGCCTTGAACTCACAGAGATCCGCCTGCCTCTGCCTCCCGAGTGCTGGGATTAAAGGCGTGCGCCACCATGCCTGGCTGGCACAAAAGATTTCTTACAGAGTTTATAATGAGTAAAAGATTGTACAAGCATAATAATTCATCTGTAAACCTAAAAATATACAGCCAATTTTGAAAGAGATGTACCCTAGCTCAGAAAAATATTATTGAATAGGTTAAAAAAACAAAACTAAAAACCGAAAAGCTGGTTCTGGGGCTGGAGGGACGCTCAGTGGTTAAGGGCACTGGCTGCTCTTGCAGAAGACCCAGGTTCGGTTCTCAGCATCCACATGGTCACTAACAACTGTCTGTAACTCCATTTCCAGGGGATCCAATGCCCTCTTCTGGCCTCTGAGGGCGCACGCACGCGCGCGCACACACACACACACACACGCACACGCGCACATGAATAAAAATAAAGATAAAATCTTTTAAAAATGCTTCTTTGGTGCTGGAGAGATGGCTCAGTGATTAAGAACACTTGCTGTTCTTCCAGAGGACCTGAGTTCAATTCCCAGTACCCAGATGATGGCCACTAACAACTGTCTGTAATTCCAATTCCAGGTCATCTGATGCCCTCTTCTGGACTTTGCAGGCTTTGCATGACATGGGTGCACTTACATACCTGCAGGCAGCATACACATAAATAAAAACAACGAATACATTTTAAAAAATTATTCTTGCCGGGCGTGGTGGCGCACACCTTTAATTCCAGCACTCGGGAGGCAGAGACAGGTGGATCTTTGTGAGTTCGAGGCCAGCCTGGTCTACACAGTGAGTTCCAGGACAGCTGGAGCTACAGGGAGACCCTGTCTAAAAAAAAAAAAAAAAAAAGATTCTTTGAATGTGTTTAACTTCACTAGTTACTAAAAGCCAAAAGCAGATTTGTATCCTAATGAGATGGGTGTGTTTGTTAGTCAAACACAACACAGTCCAGACACACTAATGTGCCAGATGCTGAGGAAAGATCGTCAGAGAACACGAAAAGTCTTCGTTTCCATAATTAAACCATCGTGTTTCCGTAAGAAGAGAGAACCTTGTGCGCACAGTCAGAACCCTGCAGTTCATCACACACAACAGGCTTGAGTGAGCCCACATGTTTCAGATGACGACACCTGGTGTGATGTCATGCACAAGTCATGGTGCATGTGCTGTGTGTTCAGAGCCACGGCTGTTGTGAAATCACTTGATGCCACTTGGGTGAGTGAAACCAGGCACAGCTCAGAACTACGACACACTGGATTTATTATTATTATCTTTTTGCTGTTCACACTTGAACACTTTAACTGTTGTCAAATTTTTCATGACCCCCACATTCATTTATGTGACCCCACAGGGGCCACGGTGTTAGAAGCTTTGCTCAACAGCTGTTTTTCCAGGTTGAGACGGAAGCACTTGACCTGTCATCCAGGGCAGGCTCTGGACGGCCCACCCATGGGTGCCCTGCTGTCTCAGGGTCAGAAGTTCTCAGTATGGGGACCCCGGCCAGCAGCACCAGCCCTGCAATGCTGGGCCTTGGAAGGCCTGCCGTGCTGGGCCTTGACAGAGCAGGCTGGTTATGCTAAGAGCTCCAACACAGCATCCTGGCCCAACACATAGCTGCATTCCAGGAAGCAGAGGGGAACAGTGGCCTCGGGACCAGTTCTCCTTTTCAGCCATGGTCATAGCTTCCTAGAACCCCGGCCCCTCCCCTGACTTCCTGGACTTGAGAGCTGAGTGCTTAGGAACCAACCTGCTATCAGTCCCTAACACCATCGTAGGGGTAAGCACAAAGAGAACACTTGCCCTGTGTGTGCGAGGCATCAAAAGGGAAGGGAAGCCACATGTAGGGGCTGGGCCATCCTTCCTGAATGAACCAGTCTCTCTGATCTCCAAACCTCCCGTCCTCTACACTGGGGATGACAATAATTCCAGCCAGAGAGGTTTACGTGGAAACGGAATGAAGCCATGCATGCTGCAGCCTGTCCTGTCGTCAGCGTCCAACACGTTAGCAGCTTTTCTTAATAAACAAGTCATGCCAATTGTGAGAAATCTATGTTTTCCCAGTCTGGCTAGAGGTTAGGCATTCAGCAGTCCCTCCTCGTAAGTATCCACCCATGACCCGACAAAAGTGCCCAAAGCTAGAGCCAGCGGCCCCAGTCACCACCAGCAGACACAGCCCACATGCCTGGGCAATCACTGGCTACAAAACGTAGAATATTATATTGTCCATAGAAAGGAAAGGCAGTCTGACACGAGTTACAACGTGGATGACCGTGGAAGACATTTTGCAGTGAAAAGCCAGACCTGACCTGTCTGACACGTTTTATAGGCAGAGTCAGACCCCAGAAAACAGCTGAGCAGCGGAACATCAAGTTTGGGGCGGGGGGTGTCTTCCTCAGGCCCTGGGATGGTCAACATTGTCACCTTGACAGAATCTACAATCACCTAGGAGACAAACCTCTGGGTGTGTCTTAGACTAGGCTGACCGCAGAGGGAAGACCCACCTGAATGCGGGAGCACCATCCCAAGGCTGGGTTCTGACTGAATGCAAAGGAGAAAGTGAGCTGAGCACCAGCATCCATCTGTCTCTGCTTTCTGACTGTGGATGTGTTGTGATCAGCTGCCACCGTGGCCTCCCCACCATGGGGAGCCATAGTCCGGGACTGTCCTCTAAGCCAAATTGCTGCCATCTTAACGAGCTCAGCTGTGCCCACTTGCAGCCAATCCATCACAGTAGGACTTCTTGAGTGCTGACCTCCCCTCACAGAGGAAGGGCAGACCTTGCCTTGGGGAAGGGCTAGAACCAGTTGGGGAAGACTAGGAGAGGGGGCTCCACCTACGTGGCTACAGGGAAGCCGCCAGCCATGCTGGGTGAAGACTTTTCAGTATGGCCTTTAGGAGGCAGCACCCACACTCCTGGAAGTGACCTTTCACCACTGCTCTGTGAGTAAGTCCAATAAATTCTTTGGTGAACTCTGGTGGAATTGTTTCTTGGAATGTCATTAGAACCTTAGAAGGTGTAGGGGCAGATACTGCCTGGTACCTCCTGCCCAGGGTGAGAATTATCACACACTGTACCCTCGTTTTAAGGGCTTTGGTCAGGTGTTTTGTCATGGCCACAGGAAAATGTTAGCCCTGGTCCTTTGAGTAGCTGTGAGTCGCTCATAGCAGCTCTAGGACCAGGGAGCCAAGCTCAGAGTCCACATTCATCCAGAGCTGGTCCAGGGAGGCCCTGGCCTTATCTCCTGAATACTTGCAGACTCCGCCCTGTTCCAGCTGTTTGTCAGAATGCTAAGCAGAGTCCCCAGAGGGGAGGCCATATTTCACCGACCTCAGGAAACCCAGTCTCCCCACCCTGACAGGGGAGAGTCACGGAGGGGTCAATCTGAGTCCTGGAAAGGGGTTCTGTGCCCTCTGCCTCTCATGGGGGTCCTGCCAACCTAAACTGCTGAGCCCCACGGGCCTGGCCCTGCATAGTTGGGAGCGGGGGCGCCGCTTCTGGAGGACAAAGTGAGCAGGGGCACAGGCTAGGGTTGGGTGGGATGGTCTTTGCAGCTGAATCCTGTAGCCACTCAGAGACTCCGGTCCCAGCCAACACCTCTTCTCATAGCACTCCAGCCTTCGGAGGCTGGAGCCCTCCTTCCACAGCCTTCCCCTTAAGGATGGAAGGTGCATTTCAAGGGTCTCATTGCTCAAAGCTGTAACCATTAAAGGGATGGCATGCTAGCTGTATCCTAACACTCAGGAGGCCGATACAGGAGGATGACTGAGTTAGAGGCCAGCCTGGGCTAGAGTGAGACTCTATCTCAAAATAAAAACAACAAAAAAAAACACCCCCAAATCTAGCTAACTAAATAAAGATGTGGCATGAGCTAGGGGCTGCCAGACAGATTGCAGACTCATGGGAAGTGATTTATCTGGAGAAAGCTGACTCCTTTGTAAAATTCCACCGGAAGCTCTCAGCTCCGAGGAGGAGGCCAGGGAGAGGAAGCTGTGTACAGAGCCAGAAGCTCAGGGGAACTGTGGTAGGGAGGGCAGAGGAACCCACCACTGGGCACAGACCAGCAGCCAGGCGTGGCGCCTGCAAGGGAGAAGGACAAGTCTTCCCCAGTCTGTCAGCCAGCATTAGAGGGGTTTGAGGAGACTGAGGGGAGGAGCTGGTCCACCTGAATTGGATGACCCCTTAGCTATGAGAAGAAGAGAGTCGCGCAGGGCTGTAGCCCATGGGGTGAGTCCCTCAGCAAGGGCAGGGGTTACCACAAAGCCTCCACAGACACTGGTCTTATCAACTGCCCACCTCTGTCCAAGTCTGTGCCAGCGGAGGCCAGCTCTCCAGGATGGAAGCGCCGGGCTGCTCCACATGTGACTCAGGGGCAGATCAGGGCAGTAGGAGGGAGGGTCTATAGCTGCCTGTGTCTTCCACCGAGGAGGACCCCACCGTTCCAGCTTGGGGCCTCTGATTCCCATGGCACTGTGGCTGACTCCTGGATCTGGTTCCCACAGGAGCCTGCATGTGTTCTCTGCAGGGCTGAGTCCCTGAGGACTGGTTAACATCACAGTGTGCAGGGCTGGCCCTGGTCCCAGAGCAAACTCCCTTCTCCAGCTCCACAGAAGCTGCCTGCACTCCTCAGCTCATAGCCCCTTTGATGACAACAAAGTTGACAACATCTAGCACCATCTAGGAGACAAACTTCTGGGCATGTCTGTGAGGGAGACTGAGCTAGCTGAGGAGGGAAGACCCACTCTTAGTGTGGGCAGCACCGTCCCAGGCCTGCGATCCTGGTCTGAATAAGGAGAAAGTGAGCTGAGCACCAGCGTTCATCTCTCTCTGCTTCCTGACTGTGGATGCGAATGACCAGCTGCCTTGCACTCCCGCTGCCATGCTTTTCCCGCCATGATGGACTGTGCCCTGGACCTGTGTGCTGGAATAACCCTTCCTTCCTTGGAAGTTGCTGCTGTCAGGCATTTGCCCAGCCCCAAGACAAGTGGCTGATCTGACCCTTCTGCCATCTTCCTGCCATCAGCTGCCTCCCTTGATAGGTAAAGTAGGCGATGGATGAATCTGGTTGATCGGGAGAAAACACCAAGACACAGATAAAACTCCATCAGAATAGAGTTTATTAGCAAAGGAGCACCTGGGACAGATTCACTTCTGGGCAGGGAAAACGTTTGCCCTGGGCCCTGAGTCTTTTATAGGGGGAGGCTTCTGGGGGCGTGCAGAAGGCGGGAAGATATATTTTTTTAAAAGTTGTTGGGGTGGGGCAGGACGAACATGTCTGCTAAGGGGGGTGAGCTGGGGTCTTTTTAAGGGGGAGGCAGATGTATTTTTTTTTTAAAGTTGGTGGTGGGGGGAGCTAAAACCTGCCCTCTTTAGAGATCAAAGGGGAAGCCTGCTGTGTTGACCAAACAGTGGAGAAAAGTCTGTTTTTGACTTCAAAGACCAAGGTGCTTTTCTCAGGGGCTTGCCCTCTTGGTGAGGGGACGTGGCTGCTGTGTATTTGAACCCTAACATCCCTGACCTTCCATCCCCTGGTACGATGATCCTTCACAGTCCACACTGCTCCCCCATCTCAGGGCCCTAAATTATGCACATCCACAAAGTCCCCTCTTCACAGACCTGCGGATGACTACACTTAACAGTGACTGGTTACTTGTGAGCTGAAGCCTTTAAAAAATTTTTTTTTAAATTTTATGTGTATGAGTGTATTGCCTAGATGCATGTAAGGGCACCCATGTTATACAATGCCTGCAGAAGTCAGAAGAGGATGTCGGGGTCCCTCAAACGGAAGTCAGGATGGTTGCTTGCCACCATGTGGATGCTGGGATTCAAACCCAGGTCCTCTGCAAAAGCAGCCTGTGCTCCTAACCGCTGAGCCATTCCTCTGGCCCCCGAAAGCGTTTTTCTTAACTCTTGACGTCTGGGTTGCACGTGTGATCGGAGGCGCTAAGGCAGCTACTTTGGATCCCAAGTTGAAAGCCAGGTGTAGAAGCACAAGCAACCAGCCCTGCCGACTGCTCTGCACTGAGAAAATCAACGGAATTCCTGTCTTGCTCAAGGTACTGTGTTGCAGGCGGGGGACTGGGAGGGTGTCTGTCACAGCAGCTAACATAACTCAATCAGGTGGGCCCAGCTTCCTGCCTGGGTTTGTGGAAACAAAGAATATTTTCGACTTCTGGCAGCCCTTGCCCGTGGGAGCTCTCGACAACGAGGAGGCATCACAGCAAGCTCAAAACTCCTGTTAGAGAGTCTGAGCGGCTAGCAAGTCCTCAGCCCTTGGGGTGTGTCCCGCTGTGGAGGTCCTGCAGCCCAGGGCTTTGGTGGCCCCGCCCTTCAGCTTCACCCTGTTGTCTTCCCCTACCTGCCTTGTGATCCCCACCCCCCAGGCTGGCGTGGGCTTCCTGGGGACACTTGTCCCACCCTTGAACTGTGTGGACCGCAATCCTTTCTGCAAGCCTCCAGAACTCATGCTTGCTAACTATCGAGCAGCCCTGCCCTCAGCAGGCAAGTCGCTGGAATTTTGGAGGTCTCCATCCTGAGACCCATCGATGTCAGAGCATGAATGTGGCACAGCTAAGGAGCAGAGGCCCAGCACCTCCCAACACTCAGCTCACCCTGCGGCTCCAGGCCCTCTCTAGCCTGGCGGCTGCCAAGGTCACAGCCCGGGTGAGCAGCTGTGTCCTCAGGTGCACTGCTGGGAACCGCTGGCCGCACGCCTGCTCCCTGCGCCCGTTCCAAAGCCTGGTCAGCGTCTTGAGGCTGGCCCCTGCCCACCTGCCTGGCTCCCAGCCGGTCTGGTGCTGCTCCCTTTGGAGCCTGGGCGCCGACCTTGGACTGCCGGCCTGGCCCACACTTGCTTCATGCCATGGCCTGGCTCTGCGCGTGCTGACCTCCAGTCCCTTCCTTGGCCCCGGGCCCCGACCTCCTTCCCATTGCCTAAGTGCCGGCGAGAGCTGACGGACTTACCACGGCAGCCCAGCCTCAGGCCCTGAGCTTGGACTTGGCTGTAGCCAGAGTCTAGTCGGCCGGGCCTAGGGTCAGGGTGGCCTACTCTCGGCTGTCCAATGCCAAGCCTAGGGGTGCCACTTGCCTTGTAGCCTACAGAAATAGTGGTTGCTTCTCCCTGGGCCCTTGAGGGGTGCAAGGTAGTGACCCCATTTTACAGCTCCATCTGAGGCCTTACTGTCCTAGCTGCAGGGTACATGTGGCCAGGAGCCTTCAGCTAACCTGGTCTGCGGGCCTGACTCCAGCAGGAGAGCCTTCCAGAAACTCCACTTCCTATACCTGGGTTTCATCCCTTTAACTCCAACCCACAGAAGGTTCTTTGGTTTCTAACTTTAAAGAATTGGTAGAAGACTTGGGAGGCACGCATGGTGGGCATGAAGGACCACTCAACTGCAAAGGCTACAGAGCACCCCCACCGTGTGTGTGATGTGTGTACATGTGTGCATATGCGTGTGTGTGTGTGTACCTGTGTGTGTGTGTGTGTATACCTGTGCATGCATGTATGTGTGTATGTACCTGCACTCAACTGCAAAGGCTACAGAGCACCCCCACCGTGTGTGTGATGTGTGTAGTACATGTGTGCATATGCGTGTGTGTGTGTGTGTGTACCTGTGTGTGTGTGTGTATACCTGTGCATGCATGTATGTGTGTATGTACCTAGGCACTTCTGTGTGTGTGTGTGTGTGTGTGTGTGTGTGTGTGTGTGTGTATGTACCTATATGTGCGGAGGCCAGAGGGCAACCTCGGGCACTGGCCACTTATTTTTCAGTTAGGTCTCTCATTGGCCTGAAACTCACCCAGTGGCTAGGCTGGTTGGCCAGTGATTCCAGGGATCTGTCGGTCTCTGCCTCCCAAGCTCTAGGGTTTCAAACACATGTCAACACACCTAGCTTTCTATGTGGGTGCTGGGGATGGAACTCAGGTGTTCGTGTTCACACGGCAAACAACTTTAGAGTCATCTTCCCAGCCCCCAAAGCCATGTTTTTCTAAGGAAGAATCCCACTAAAAATTTATTTTATTTTGTTTTGTGTGCATGAGTGTTTCGTCTGCATATATGTAAGTGCACCATGTGCATGCAATGCTCACAGAAGCCATAAGAGGGCGTCAGGTATCCTGGCACTGGAGTTTGCTGTTAGCCACCATGTGGGTGCTGGGACCCAAACCCAGGTCCTCTGCAAAAGCAGCCAGTGTTCTTAACCTCCAAGTCATCTCTCCAGCCCCCAGAAGAATCCCATTTTGGGGATAAAAATATTCTTTTCAGATTAGAAGACAACGTTGCTAGCAGTTGACAGAGCCACCGAGCACATGAAGCCTCCCCCACACTTCAACTGTAGCCCAGTTGAAGATGACCTGGAACTGATCTGCCTGCCTCCTCCTCCCAAATGCTGGGATGACAAGGGTGTGGCATCTCACTAGACCCCTCCTCTGTCCAAAGCTCCTCGACAGTTTTTCTGTGCCCTCCCCAAGTGTAAGAGCTTGTGCATTAAGCATGGTTTGGAGTCCCCTGCAGAGAGCTTCCAGTTCAAAGGAGTAATAACCCTGCATTTGTGTTTACAAATCAGCTGATACGCACTCCTGCATGAGCTGACTACTGTCTGCATTTATAAAGGATGGAACACGGCTCAGAGAGGTTGAGCCATTGCCGCAAAGGCCCACAGGGGCCCACAGTGGCTCCCTTGGGGGACAGAGGCTGGGATGACTTTAAGGAAGAACTCAGATTCTTCAGAATCAGCATTTATTTCACTCCTTCTTCTTGTGGGTTTTTTTTTTCCCAAACGAAAACCAGTTGTTGTTGTTGTTTGGGGCTGTTGGACTTCCCCAAAGTGGGAAGGGCTGGGCCGTTCCAGGGTACATGGAACTGTTTACTCCTGTTTGTCAAATGTGCGCGCAGAAAATAAATCATATAGTAAAACAAAGAAGTTGTAACAAATCTGTGTGGGCAGCTGGGTTTAACCCCCCAATTGGTTCCAGCCCTTTTGAAAACTCTCTCTCTCTCTCTCTCTCTCTCTCTCTCTCTCTCCCTCTCTCTCCTCAAATTTGTTTATTCCAACCTTTTTTTTTTTTCCTCTTGTGCAAAATTTCCAGACCTGGTTTTCTGAGAGACTTTAATGGGTCCCAAGAATCTGTACTGGCGCTAAGAAGGAGTGAAGCTCACCAGGTGAGCATCACCCCAGGGGACAGAGTGTTGTTCTGGGGGTGGGGGGGCTCCCACCTCAGGACTGCAGATTGGGGATGCGCCTCTACTGGATGCCCACAGCTATCCTGTCACCCTGGCCCCTCAGTACTCCCTGTCAGGGTTCCCAGCCCACACTATCAGATGGGGGAGCGAGGTCCTGTCTCCCACTTCTGCTCTCTTAAAGGAACCCTGGACAGGCCGAGTTGCTCAGTTGCACACCACAGATCCCGAGTCTGGAAGGGACCTTGTGGGACTTTGCTGGAGCAAACCACTCTCCTAATGGTGTGGGACTCCAGCAACACCTCCCCCCAACATACCAGTCCAGCCCATGGAGTGCCCCCCTAAAACCAGCTGCAAACCTTAGAAGATTCTGGAACATCCGAGGAGCTGTGGAAACTGCATGTGTAGCCCTCAACTCTGCTTCACTTTTGGCAAAAGGCAGCTACTAGTTCAACTTCCCTGTCCCCAAAATACCAAGGACACCTTGCAGGAAAGCAAGGAGCTCTGCTGGTGATTCCAACGTGTTCACATCAGGTGGGCAAAAACAGCGTATCTGGGATTCCCAGGTACCCACATCTGGGTTCAAATTCCTTCCTGAGTTTCTGCCTCATACCAGGTGGGGACTCAAGAGAACCAGACAGATGCAGTCTTGGCCACCCACAGCTGGCACCAGACACACAGACAGCCAGGACTGGAAAGTGCTTAAAAAAGCAGGTAGTATTCAGGGTCACTGAGGCAGAGTATGGGGGTAGGATACCCAGTTCCCAACATGGAGGACAGGGCAGGCTGGGGCCACCAGGGTGGCCAGACCTCACTTGGGCACAAGGGCCTGGTCAGACAGAATGGGGTGAGCTGGGGCTCACCCCAAACTAAAGAGTGGGGTGTCCACTCAAGCTGGGGCTGCACACACGATCTTGGAAGCCCAAGGCTGAGGCTGGGTTGGGGGTGAGTTTGCAGGAACTCTGGAAACTTGGTCAGGGGAGTCTTCATCTTGGTGGTATAACCAGCGCTCAGGGAGCCCACAACGAGGCTCTGACTCAGTTTGGGAAATCTGAGGGTGTCAGCGCATCCCAGTGGTAAGGAAGCCAAAGTGGAACTTCAGACAGACACGACCACCCAGGGAGGACTCCAAGTGGGATGGGGCGAGCCCAGATACAGAGGAATTGGCCCACAGAAGGTTCTAGAACATCTCATCTATCGACAGTATTCCCTCTACTCTCTAGGTCCAGTCTCACAACAGGCCCCAAATGAGGTCTGCCCCTCAGCTGTCCCTCGGCTGTGCCCCTGTGCAGAGCTAGCGGCCCTTGATGGCTCACTGTTCCCTGTGCGTAGATGCAGGCTGGGGACACTTGCCCCTAGGGACCTGCTGTCCTCTGTCATCTAGTGGGCTCTGCCCAGTGAGAGGGTCCTGCAAGAGATGGAGGGGGGCAGAGGTAAGTATCATCTGTCCTCCATTCTGCCAAGGGCCATGAAGGCAGCCAAGCCCTGTCCTGCCCAGCAGACCTCCCCACGGATTCAGAGACGACCTTCCCTGCTGGTCCTTGGCCTCAGCCCTGGCTGGCTGCTCTTGTCCTCGCTGGCACCAGGGTGAGGCCTGTGCTGTGGGACACTGTGTCCACCCATCCTGCTTGTTCCATTACTCAGACTGGACTCTGCAGGCCTCCAGACCTGTGTCTATTTTACAAAATGACTTTGTTTATTTTTGCTTTTTGAGACAGGGTCTCACATGGCCCAGACTGGCCTCCAACTCAATAGGTAGCGGGGGCTGGCTTTGAATTCCTTCTTCCTCCTGCCTCAGCCTCCTGAGTGCTGAGATTATAGACATGAACCATCACTTCTTCCTCCTCCTCCTCCTCCTCCTCCTCTTCTTCCTTCAGTATTATTTTGATTTCTTGAAACAAAGCCCAGGCTGGCCTTGATTCAACATGTAGCCCAGGCTGGTCTCAAACTCATAATCCCCCTGCCTCCGAGGCCTTTCAAATGATGGGATTCTAAGGCTGTGTGCCACCTTGCTTGGCTCAGAGAGTTTTCTTTGCTGTTTCTGGAAGGTTCTTCTGTGGAAGGGGTTGTACTTGTTGGTTCATGCTGGGTTTATTTTTTGCAGTGTGTGTGTGTGTGTGTGTGTGTGTGTGTACATCATGATGTGCCTGTGGTGGTCATGGGCCGACCTCTGGGAGCTGGTTCTCTCCTTCCACCATGTGGGACCCAGGAATCAAAGTCAGGCCATCAGTCTTAGTGGCAAAAGCCTTTGCCTGCCGAGCCATCTCACTAGCCCTAGTTTGTACTCTTTTAGTGAAATGCCTTAGCCAGGGTGCTTCTGAATGGTAGAAACTGATTTCTCACAGTTTAGAAGCTGTATGTCTGGGCTGGAGAGATGGCTCTGAGGTTAAGAGTACTGGCTGCTCTTGCAGAGGACCCAGGTTCAGTTCCCAGCACCCACATGGTGGCTGACAACCATCTGTAACTCCAGTTCCAGGGGATCTGAAGCCCTCTTCTGACCTCCATGGGCACTGCACGACATGGATGTACTTACATACATACAGGTAATATGCTCATAAACAAAATAAAAATAATAAAAAGTTTTGAAAAAGAAGGTGTGGGGCATGGTAGTATACACCTTTGATCCCAGCACCCAGGAGGTAGAAGCAGGCAGATCTCTGAGTTCAAGGCCAGCCTGGTCTACATAGAGAGTTCCAGGCCAGCTGGGGCTACAGGGGGACCCTGTCTCAAAAAGATGAAAAAAGAAGTAAGTCTAAGGCCAGGGCAGTGTCTAGCAAGGGCCACTTCCTGGTTACAGATGGCACCTCCATGTTCTTGTGAGGTAAAAGGGGAGAGAGCTCTAGGAGGCTCTTTTTGGCTCTGGTCCCTCTCCTCAGGGCTCAGCCTCCTGCCTGCTCACTAAGGCCTCACCTGTCAATTGCCACCTGAGGGATTTGGTTCAACCTCAATTTCAGGAGTCAGACATCGAGATCGCAGCAGGGGCTTGGAATCGCCCTGAGCCCACCACAGCCAGCCTGTGTCCAGCCTGCCCAGCTGTGGAAGAGCCATGAGCCCTCTTCCACTGTGTGAGGCGGGTCAGCCAATCTTTTCCTTGAGTCCCGGAGTTCATAGGGTGAACATCTCCCTGTTGGCGGCATCTCCCAAGAACTCAGTGTGGACCCCTCAAGGACTTCTCTGATGCCCTGAAGTACCCTCTCTGCTCCTGCCATTTGTGAGGAATCGGCCCTGCCTAGCCCCAAGGTGGCAGGTTCCAGCCGCAGATAAACTGACAGCCAGCAGATCCTAGGGATCAAAGAGGCCCTGTAGTGCAGCCCAGCCCAGTGCGTGGTGGTCAGTCACATGTTCTTCCTACGTGAGCACCTGCCCCCTGCCCCCAAATACATGGCACTGGCAGACCCAGCGCCCACCACCGATGGGCCTGCGATGAGGCCCTGGCTCCAGACACAAGGCTCAGCCTCTGGAAGGTGGTGATGTCGGTTGAGCCTGTTGGGGAGGCTGGCGTGTTGTCCTGGAAAATATCACGTCGTCCCCCTCGTGACTCATGTGCAGGAGACACTCACATGAGTGTCACCCCCCACCCAGGCACCACTCCACAGCCTGACACACAGACAGCTCATCTCTCCTTCCAGAAGCTTCTGGGAGCCCTTGTACTCCTGACCCTAATGCAACCCACCAACTGACAAACACATTAGGAACGGATTAGGTCATCAATGTGCGCGCAAAATGACACAGCAGCAATGTTTTGAACAATAGGATATTTATAGACTCGGAGTCTTTCTCCACAAATTATTTATCATTTACAGAGGGGAAACAGTAACTCCTCAGCGAGAGACATGGTTGACCCAGGCTCCACCAAAGGATCACACTGACATCAGTGCTGGAACAGCCAGCGCCACGCCACGCAGAGCCACTTTGTAGGTTGGGTACCCTCAGAAGATGGCACGTCTGAATGCCCACGTCAAGGCTCAGCTCTGGGCAGCCCAAAGTGAAGCATTCTGTGGGACGCCCGGTACGAACCCTCGGAAGAAGTCAGCTTTCTGAAAGCCAAAGCAGGGCACGACGGGCCATCAAGATGGCTCAGTGAGCAAGGGGCTTGCTGCCAAGCCTGACAACCCGAGTTCAAGTCTTAGGACCTGTGCAGTGAAGTAGAGAACTGATTCCTGAAAGTTGTCCTCTGACCTCCACAAGCGCGCGCGCACACACACACACACACACACACACACACACACACTATAAATAAATAAGTAAATAAATAAATAAATAAATAAATAAATAATCGGGCATGGTGGTGCACTCCTTAATTCCAGCACTCGGGAGGCAGGTGGATCTCTAAGTTTGAGGCCAACCTGGTCTATATAGAGAGTTCCAAGCCAGCCGGGAATACATAGTGAGATCTTGACCCAAAATAGTAATAAATAAAATAAGAATAAATGGAAGAACTACATAAAAAGAGGGGGCACAGTTTCAGAATGGAGGTGATGGGGGACACAGCTAAACGCAGTGTGTGATCTTGGGTTGGATGTTAGGTCGGAAAAAGAAAACACAGCTCTAAAGGCTATTTGGGGTAGTTGTTAACACCTGAGTGTGAATTAGAACCAGAATGTGTTGGTAATGAAATTGTGGCAGTGTTGGCTCTCCAGCCTAACCTTGTGATTACGAGACAAACCTAGCTCCCAGGGGTTACTCACAGTGTTCATGGGGGAGGGTGGAGAGCTGAGCGTTAAAAGAGCGTAAGGGTCAAAAGAGCGTGAACGGGGGCTGGAGAGTCGCCCAGCGATTACGAGCACTGGCTGCTCTTGCAGAGGACCTAGGTTCAATTCCCAGTGCCCAAATGGCAGCTCACAACCATCTGTAACTCCAGTTCCAGGGGATCCAGTGCTCTCTTCTTGTCCTCCATGAGCACTGCGTGACACAGGTGAACTTACATAGATGCAGGCAAAACACTCATACACATAAATAAAATCTAAACGATTGGTGGGACTAGGCAGAGCCCACAGCCAGCTGCGCCACTGTTCGATGAGTCGGACAGTCTATCTATTGCATAGTGTCTTCCTCCAAATAGAAATGTTGCCTCTGCTTGGCGTAGTGGCGCATGCTTTTAATCCCAGCACTCGGGAGGCAGAGACAGGTGGATCTCTGTGAGTTTGAGACCAGCCTGGGCTCCATAGTGAATCCAGGCCAGCTGTGGCTACAGGGAGACCCTGTCTCAAAAAAAGAAAAGAAAAGAAGAAATGTTGCCTTCTCCACGGAGGAGCGAGCCTCATAAGGCTCAGAAAGCTCAGGACGTTCCAAGACTCCAGAGGCTCCTCCCCAAGGCTGGTTGCTGGGGAGAAGGGGACTGCTCAGTGGAGCTGCCTGCAAGTCTTGCAGCTGTCCCTGGATTCCACTTTGTGAGTCAGAACCCACGTCGTGGAGGGCTTCTCAGTGAGTCACCTATACTCCCATAAGCACCCCCTCACCTAAGTCCTGTAAGCCACCCTGATAATCTCACTGGTTGGCCAAGCTGGACCTGGGTGGAACTGTCTCTTTGGTCTGTTGTTGGTGTCCTATCTGATGTGAATGGTTGTGCATGCCCCCCACCTACAAGTCACACAACATCAAAACTTAAAGCATTGTTATGGTTCAAACCTGAAATGCACCCCCCCCCCATGTTTTCATGCTTGGTCACCAGCCTGTGGCACTATTTGGGGAGGTGAGCCCGATTGGAAGAGAGAAATATGTCACTAGGGGGACCACGCTGAGGGCCTGCTATCCAGTCCACCCCTCAAGCCTCACCCTGCACCCCCCCTCCATTGTGACACAACGAGCTATGATCTGAGCCGCAGCCTGCCCTCCCCATTGAAGGGTTGGAACCTTCTGAGCCTGAGCCAAAGTAAACACCTCCTCCTGGTTTCTATTATGTATTGTCACAGATACAGAAGTAATAGTTACCCAGGGGCAGAATGGGAGGGAGAGAGGGAGGGAGGGAGAGAGGGAGGGAGGGAGGACAGACAGAGGGATGGAGGGAGGGATGGAGGGAGGGAGGGAGGGAGGGAGGGAGGAACAGAGAAAGAGAGGGAAGAAAAGAGCCAGGGTCATGCTGCCTCCCGGCCTGGACCGGCTCCGGAAGCTTCTTTGACTTGTGGGACTGCAGGCCTGTTTTCTTACCGTTTCTTGTTTTGGGTCAGGTCATATACAGCCTAAGGTCGGCAGCTGGGGACCCTGGTGTCTCTCCAGGGACTGCATCTTCTTCCTTAAGACAATTGCACTTCCACTTAGAAAGACTGTCCAGCTGGGAACAGTCCCGATCAACCCCATCAACCCATGCAGGCCTTCCTACCTGCTGCTTCCGCAGCTGTGGTCTGGACCAGATTCCACTATGTGTAAGCAGTCCACCACCCACCACTCAGCTCTGATTAACGCTGGAGACCAGGCTGCAGGCTAGAGCCCCGGGAGGGACCAGAACCTCTAGGCCTGGGCACAGATCTCTACTTTGTCTCTGTCACACTCTAATGCCACCTCGCCCACCTCGGCCAGAAAAGCACGTGACTAATGATACTGTGGATGGTCCAAAACTCACCTGAGCACCACAGGGCTTCTGTGCTGAGTGTGGGTTTGGAGCCATCCCGTCTTGTCCATCCGCAGCCAGTCAGGGCTAGCAGACCAGACCCAAACTTGAGTGACATTTACCAAAGGGGAGACTGATACCAAAGTCTCACCCTGTGCCCAGTGCTGACAGAGGCATTCAGGTGTTGGCCTCAGTCTTCTGTTTTCAGGAAGAATTTATGAAGCGTTTTTCTATCTTTTTCTTCCCTTTGAGGCCCAGGAACAGACCCTAGAGTTCACACAAGTGCTCTACCTTTGAACTCCACCTCAGGTAAGATAACTTTTCTCATAAGCATTTTTGCGCGTGGGTGATTATATACACTGTAGAGATGGGTGACCAGAGATGCCCATGGGTCCCCAGCACCTATGACACAGCTGCCAGGGATGACTGTCAGCTATGGGTGGACTGGGGCAGACTCTCTCTGTGTGCCTCAGGAATTAAAGACTGGAATGTGGGACCCAGCTCTCAGCCTGAGGCTGGGGATACTGAGTCTGGGGATGATGAGGCTGGAGGTGATGAGGTTGGGGATGGTGAGGTTGGGTCCTGCAGAGGACCTTGTGGGGGACATTCCACATTCTCACCTGGAAGTAACATGGGTCTCTTCTGTTCACACATTTCACTGACTATATATGTCCCCAGCACAAGGTGGTCTGGGTTTATTCCCACCCTGGTGGGGACGCTGCTTGTGATTGATGGGGTCACGGTTAAATAGTCATTAATAAGACAACATTGACCTTCTGTTTTCTTTTTCTAAATTTATTTTATATGTATGTTTTGCCTGCATGTATGTAAGTGTACCCGTGTCGTGCAATGCCCAAGGAGGTCAGAAGAGGGCATCAGCTCCCCTGGAACTGGAGTTACAGATGATTGTTATCCACCATGTGGGTGCTGGGAACCCTGGTCCTCTGCAAGAGTAGCCAGCGCTGTTAACCGCTGAACCATCTCTCCAACCTCCCTGCCCCCTTTGGCCTCATGTAGCCCATGCTGGCCTTGAACAGCACAGATGGTATATTATCTTACCTGGTGCCCAGAAGAGACAGTCCCTCTGGTGTTTTCCCAAACACAAAGGCATCCTGTGCCTTACTTTGAGTGGTCAGAGCCCAGCCTCATATTCTTACCCAACAGGCTGACTTAAAACAATGCAGTTGTCAAGGAGAATGCAATTTCCAGTGCCAAATGCAACCATGAGCACATATTTTGATTTCAAAAAGTGCTAACTCTGGAGGGATTTGAATTTCTGCCAAATAGTTTCTTTGCAATTTTTTTTATGTGACGTTTTGTCTTATTTAATCCTATGGCAGAAAAGATAGTACATTTCTTTTTACATTTCCCACAAGGATGACCTCATATCCTGTAGGCAAAGGGAGACAGCTGTGCAAGAGCCCTGTGGCCACAAAAAAATGCTGTCTTTTCCAGAATCTCCAAGGAAGCCAGTGTTACGGGAACAGAGAATGTGGAGGAAAGTGGAGCAAAGGCCCGGAGGTTAGGCCTTCCACAGACTCACATGCCAAATTGCTGTATCTGGTCTTTTTCTAAGAACCAGGGCTTTCGGAAAGGGCAGTGGTAGTGTGGTTTTGGACAGCACCCTCTGGTGGCTGTGTAAGAAACAGCACCTTTACCACACACTAGAAGGTGGCTGGATGGGTCCCAGCCTTCCCTGCCACAGTCCAGAAAGATGCCCATCCCAGGGATGCTGGGTGAATACAGCTCACGGGGCCAGCCTCCCCACAAAGACAATACCAATGCCTCACCCGAAGAGACGTCGGAGAGGGCCTGCCCCAGTTCAGGCAGCCCCAGGGACAATCCCTTCACTGCTCCAAGAACTCACAGACAGATGGTCTGGCTGGCCAGTTAAGGATTTCTCCTGAGCTTGCCATCTAAAGTTGAAAGAGGGACAGGCAGAACTTGATTACCTTCCTGAGCCTTCCTGGAAGCGGTCTTGAACTCTAGACTTTAGACATATGTGTGTGTTATGACCATACAGACAGATAGACGAACGGCCAAAGCCATTGCCAGCCCTCTTCCATGGAAGGCCAACCAGCGGCTGCGTTCCAGGCCTCCCCTGCCTGTCCTCTCTCCCAGAGGGAGGCCAGACTGAGACAGCGAATGCTTATCATTACTTGAAAGAGGAATTAGTCATGTTTGGGCGCTTCCTCAAAGCCCAGCTTCAAGCAACAGATCTCTATCTGCACCTTGCTGTGCTGTAGACCTGTGTCTGGAGCCAGCCGGGCCTTCTGGAAAGTGAGCTGAGCGGGACTGGCCCAAGATCCAAACCCCAGCCCTGTCACTACCTGGCTGGATGACTGAGAGCTAGTCCCCTCCTTTTCTCCTGCCTTCTTTCCTCCTCTGATAAATGAGGGTCTTGTAAGTGTTTGAGAGAGTCCATGCAGTAACATCCTTCTAGGCACACAAAATGAACGCACCCCACCCCCCAAGCTTGGGCTCTGAACCCAGTTGCAAGTGCTGATTTTTCTGGATGAATTGAAGTCAGAGATGCTGGTAATGGCCAGTGGGATGGTCAAGCCTTTCCTGGCTGTTTCCACCCAGATACATTCTGGTTACTATCAGAATTGGCGCTAGGACAGGGGACAGACTAGGCCCTTCCAAGATGGCATCTGCTAAACTCTTTCCCAAGCTGTCCTCTACATCTCTTGGCCAAAGTCAGGTCACCACCTGCCCACCAGGGTACTCAAGGACTACGGTATTTAAACAGAAAATCAAGCCAGAGGAAAGACACACCCAGCCACAACAGGGTCGTATTCTAAGACAGCAGGAGACCTGGGACCCTGGGCTGCTGACAGCGACAGGAGTTTGGCTGTGGAGAAAGGAAAGGCCAGGCGGGTGGAAATTTCCCAGGATGGTGTATGGGAAGCAGGGGTTTGGCAGGCCTGCCTGACCGCCTCCGCTGTGTAAGGCTTCTTTGAACAGCGTCAGAAATAGCAGAGAAGTGGAAACACCTTGGACATGCTGCTTTGGGTAGATCTTCTGCTTCTAGAAGGAACACCAAAGGCACCTTGGGCTTTGAGGGATTCAACTCTGCTCACTCGTGGTCAGCAGAATGCTGGGGCCCCGTATGTCCTCACTCAACTGCCAGAACCTGGACTTTGGTGCCTAAACTGCAAAGGACTTCAACATGCTCAGTGAGGCGGGGCGGGAGGAGCGTCCCAGGCTGCCAGGTGGGTCTCATCAAACCACACAAGTCCTTTAGGGCAGAGCCTTTTCCAGCTGAGTCAGTGGGCAGGGGATTAAGGTCAGAGGGAGGCAGTATAGCGGACATGTGGTGGAGGTAAGTGCTAAGGGCCAGGGAATACGGGTGTGTGTTGCTGCAATTTCCTCAGATAAAACTTTTCATCTTGAGCTGGTTGTGGTGGCGCAAGCCTTTAATCCCAGCACTCAGGAGGCAGAGGCAGGCAGATCCCTGTGAGTTCAAGTCTAGCCTGGTCTACATAGTGAGTTCCAGGGCAGTCAGGGCTACATAGTGAGACCGTCTCAAAAAAACAAAGCCAAAAAGCAAACAAAAAAACAGAACAACAAAACAAAAGAAAACAACCAACAAAAAAATTTCCATCTTGGAGGGACGCTCACTAAGACAGGGAAATGAGACATTCCAGGCTGAAGGGATGTGCCTTAAGCCCAGGAAGAGAGCAACTCAAAGGCTTCAGGAAGTCCCTGAAAGTGACCAGTTCACCAGGCTCCTCCCTCCCCAAGCTACGTAAATAGTAAGGATGCTGAGAGACCCCCAGAGACCAGCGGAGCTGCCTGAAGAGACACCCTCTGGTCTGTCCACACACCCTCTGACCTGTCCGCATACCCTCTGGTCTGTCCACACATCCTCTGACCTGTCCACACATCCTCTGACCTGTCCACACACCTTCTGACCTGTCCACACACCCTCTGACCTCTCTACACACACTCTGACCTGTCCACATACCCTCTGACCTGTCCACACACCCTCTGACCTGTTCACACACCCTCTGACCTGTCCACACGCCCTCTGGTCTGTCCACACATCCTCTGACCTGTCCACACACCCTCTGACCTGCCCACACGCCCTCTGGTCTGTCCACACACCCTCTGACCTGTCCACACATCCTCTGACCTGTCCACACACCCTCTGACCTGTCCACACATCCTCTGACCTGTCCGCATACCCTCTGACCTGTCCACACACCCTCTGACCTGTCCACACGCCCTCTGACCTGTTGAGCCACATGCATAGAGCAGTGCATTCCAAGGTTCCTGCTCTCCTGTCACTCACGCTGAGGTGGACTTTGGTGACACAGCCATCTTTGAGTCATCCCCGCTCCTGCGAGTTACCCCTTGCCCACACTCCTGTAAGTAACCCCAATAAACTCATTGGTTCACCAAGTTGGACTCTGGTGGGATCCTTACTCTGGTCTGTCATTGGTTCCCTGTCTGAGGTGAGTAGCTGTTTGCATGTCCCCCAAGTGTCACGCAATGGATCCCTCTGGAGCTGAGGCAGGGAAGGACCTGGATTCTTCCCCACAGACTCCAGTAGGAGTCACCAAGCCTGGGTACTTCCAGGTAAGCGAGTGTGTGGTCCTGCGGGGCAGGGCTGTGTGGATGAGTGATCTAAAGTGTACACAGGAGGCAGGGGTTTGGTCAGGGCTCTTGTCCTATCCTATTGTCCCTTGTCCCAAACATCAAGTGTCAGCCCTGGCTAGGTTGCTAGGGACTGCTTTCTTCTGGCCACCATAGTGATGGGTTCTGTAAGAAAATACTCTCCTCTGGGTGCTCTCCCAGGGAGAAACAAGCTAAGGTTCTCATCAGCAGACCTGGGGTCAGGGCCCCTGGCCTCTCATGTTGGCTTTGACCAATCACCGTGTAATCTTAGGCCAGTTACTGCACTGTCTGGAAAGCGTATCCTTGAGGTTGATGGGGCCCCCAAGGTCCCCACTCAGAGGACTTCCTGAGAACCAGGCTGGACTGGGGGATACTATCCTGTTTGTACATAGTCCCAAAGGTGACCATAGAGCTGCTGGTTAAGGTCAAGCCCAGGTAAGATCTTGATCAAAAGACAAAAGTACTGATTTCTAAAGCTGGGTGTGGTGGTATACACCTCTAATCCCAGCACTCACGAGGCAGAGGCGGACATACTGCTGTGACATCAAGGCCAGCCAGGTCCACATAGTGAGCTCCAGGCCAGCTGGGGCTACATAATGAGACCCTGCCTCCAAACAAACGAACAAATGAAAACTGATTTCTGTCAGCTATAAACCCTTGCTTTGTTCCTGGTGTGGCTGCCTGGTTTCCTGTTCTGCGTCTGGGACGCTGTGTGTACGTGTCACCCCTCATCTCACAGACAGTAGCAGGTACAGACAGCCCTAACCTGGCCCTGAAGGTCATGCTGCACCCAGGCCTACCTCCAGGTTGTTGGCTGGCCTTGGGCCAGCTGCTCACGAAGGGGATACGGGAGATTCCAGCCACCAGCGAATGTAAGTCAGGGTCCCCAGTGGTTTCCAGGGGTCTCTCTGCCTGGCCTGCGTCTTCCTCACAAGACACGGGGCACACCCATGATGCCGCCCATGTTGAACCATGCTCCCTATCCTCCAAACTGAATCCCTTGGGAGAAATGGGGACGAGGCCATGGGACAGGTAGGAGTGACGTGTCTCACAGATCAGGCACAGGGAGGTTCCCGGGTGGCATGGAAGCTAGGAGAAAAGGATGAAAACTGCACCCCAGAGATGCTAGGGGGGGCTGCCCCCAGCATCTGGCTTCTAGCCTCTGGCCCCAAGTCCATGTAGAAAGGCCTTTCCCTGTCTGAAGCTTATACTAACTGAAGAGATGGCTCAGTGGTTAAAAGCACTGGCTGCTCTTGCAGAGGATCTGGGTTGGATTCCCAGCACCCACATGGCAGCTAATAGTAATGTGTAACTCCAGTTCCAGGGAAATCCAATGCCCTGTTCTGACCACAGGTATTGCACAACATGGGTACACTTACGCACATGCAGGCAATACACTCTGAGATCTGCCAAGCCCAGCACACCAGCCTAGCCTAAACCGGTGGTCACCAAAAGCCATGAGCCTTCCACCTAGGCTCCCTAGTGCACTGCCTCGCCATCTGTTGGCAGCACCCACCGCAGTGACCCTCTAGGAAGGGGTCAGAGCAAGCATGTGTACCTCTGTCGGTCCAAGAGCCCAGATATCCACCAGCTGCTGGAAGGAACCTGCATGTGGACAGGTCAACAGACCCACAGGGACTGGGAGGGCCCCCCAATCAAGGAGTTAGGAGGCCTTTGCCCCTCCACTCTTCAGGGGGTATATGTAGCTAATCGCTTGGAATTGTTAGGTCTCAAGAAGTAAGTAAAATTTACAAAAGTCAGCAAGTTCATAAAACTCTCAAATCTCAGGACAGGATTCTGAAGACCCCTCCCCAAGGTTATATAAACAGTGGACTGCTGAGCGGAGACTGCCCAGCTCAGCTGCCTTTAAAGCCGGGCCAGGAACTCAGGAATGCAGCTTTCCTGGATCGTCACCCACACTAGGGTAGGCTTTTCTGTGACATGGCTATGTTTGAGAACTGTGCTCCTATAACCCCACCACCATCAATCCATCACTCCCACTCTATCTCGGCATGAGTGTGCAGGGCTCCCCACCTCTCCCTTAGGTCCCATGAAAATGTGAGCCAGCCACACCCTGCCTCCTTGTCTACCTTGGAGGGCTTGATGTTCACCTCTCCCTTAGGTCCCATGAAAATGTGAGCCAGCCACACCCTGCCTCCTGCTTGTCTACCTTGGAGGGCTTGATGTGTGCTGGGGTGATTGGAGTACACCTGCTAGAGCCTACGATGGTGTGGTGGTGGTATTTTTTGATAAAATGAGGTCTCCTTGGAACATTTGGGTCTGATATCAGTGACTGATTACATAGAGAGACCACGGGATGAGGGAGGCAGAGACTGACAGGATGCAGCCAAGCCAAGGGATGCCAAAAAGGCCACCACACGGAGTGACCCCAGCCCTGCCACCCAGTGTGTGGTGACTGTTACTGATAGCAGCTGATTCAAGGTACCACCAGCGATGGCAGCTGCCACAGAACAAAGGCCTGCAGGCAGGGACACGTTCCATTACCCAAGCACATTCACGCAGGAAAGCCTGGGTTCGCACCCACCCATGACCTTTTCACGGAATATACCTTGGGGACTGCTGGACCAGAGAAATCCCTAAACTCTCCTTTACAGTCAGAAACCAAGTCACCAAATAGATTCCTAGATATAATTACATTTTATTTTTATTTTTACTTTATTTTTACTTTATATGTATGTATGTATTGCATGCATGTATGCAAGCGCACCTGTGTTGTGCAATGCCAGAAGAGGGCGCTGGATCCCCTGGGACTAGAGTTACAGACAGTTGTTAGCCACCATGTGGTGCTGGAAATTGAACCTGGGTCCTCTTCAAAGAACAGCCAGTGCTCTAACCACTGAGCCACCTCCCCAGCTCCTATTATTTTTATCTATCTACCTATCAATCATCTATCATCTATCAATCATCTATCATCTATCTATCTATCTATTTATCTATCTATCTATCTATCTATCTATCTATCTATCTATCTATCTAATCTATCTTTTATGTGCATATAGAGGTCAGAGGACAACTTGTGGGAGTCGGTTCTCTCCTTCCACCATGTGGGCCCCAGGGATCCAACTCAGGTTGTCAGTTTGGTGGCAAGTCCCTTTACCCACTGAGCCATCTTGCAAGCCCAACCTGGTTTTTTTTTTTTTTGTCTTTTTGAGACAGGGTCTCCCTGTAGCCCCAGCTGTCCTGGAACTCACTAGTAGACCCAGGCTGGCCTCGAACTCACAAAGATCCGCCTGCTTCTGCCTCCCAAGTGCTGGGATTAAAGGCATGCACTGCCACGCCTGGCCTAAATTATTTTTATGTTATGTGCAGGTATGTATGAGCACCCATATTGTGCAATGCCTGCAGAGGCTAGGAGAAGGCGTCAGATTCCCTGGAATTGGCGCAATGGACAGTTGCTAGCTGCCATATGGGTGCAGAGACCTGAACCTGAGTCATCACTCTAGACCCCTGTGCTGGGTGCTTTAGTGTCAACTTGACACACCTGGGTTGAGGGAGCCTCAATCGGGGAATTGCCTCTATTGGACTGGCCTGTGGCCATGTCTGAGGGCCATCTTCTTGATGAGTGATGTGGGAGGGCCCAGCCCACTGTGGGTGGTGCCACCCCTGGGCAGGTGGGCCTGTGTTGCATAAGAAAGCAGGCTGAGCAGGGGCCAGGGGAGCAAGCCAGTAAGCAGTGTTCCTCCATGGCCTGTGCTCCAGCTCCTGCCTCCAGGTTCCTGTCCTGAGTTCCTACCTTGGGCTCCCTGATGACTGTGACCCGGGAGATGTAAGACAAATAAACCCTTTCCTCCCCAAGTTGGTAGTGGTCAGAGTATTTTGTCATAGCAATGAAGAAACAAATGGCAACCCCCAAACCTTGTCTTTTTAAAAATGGCCCAGATATGCTCCCGTTTGTGGTCAGGGGAGTAAATCAGCAGCGAACTTGACTGACTAGGAATGAGTACTCTGTGTGAAAAAAGGCAACTTTGTGTGCAGGATTATTTCTTTGAGCTGTGTTTTGCTTTATAGTCTGAGGGTACTGGACTCTTGTCAGACTGTTCCCCAGACTGCTGGACAAATTTACACATCCACAAACACTGGCAGAGGTCACTCCCCTCCCCCCACCGGTCCACTCAGGACACACATCTCCTCACATCATCCTCTGAGTTTGTGCCACAAAGGTAAACAGGGTTTTTATGAAGTATCTGAATTTCCATCAGGCCATGCCCAGTGCCGCTGTGCCCCAGCCAGCACAGCCAGGCAGAGGCCCGTGCCAGGTCAGGCCAGACTCAGAGGAAAGGCCAACCTCCCTCAGATTTGGCTAGAAATACTAAACCCTGAAAAGGTGCCGAGTTAGTGTCATGGAGCCCTCCCCAGGGGCCTGGCTGGGCAGGAAAAGGCTGGGATACAGAGTCGGGGAGACCTGGGTCACCCTGGCGAGGTCCTCTCTGCCTCTGTCACCTTGGGCACTGAGGAGGCCTGATCCTGCCAGGTGACAGGTGCCAAGGATTAAGTTCTCTCTTGTTCTTTCAGTTTTACTGTGTGTGTGTGTGTGTGTGTGTGTGTGTGTGTCGGGGGTGTTGATTGGTGTGTGTAGAGATCAGACAGCAACTAGAAGGCAGCTCTCTCCTTTCACCATGTGGGTCCCAGGGATTGAACTCCAGTTGTCAGACTTGGTGAGAAGCCCCTTTGCCTGCTGAGCCTGTCTTTGTTGATGCTTTGCAGATGTGACTCCCATGAGACCCAGGGATCTAATGCCCCCTGCCCTCCCCCCATCTAGGAGCATCACGGAGTACTCCAGCTCTCAGAAGGGGCTGGAAAGGAATTTGGGGTTCACCAGTTTTCTTCTAACTTGGACAGGAATCCATCCACTGAACCCCTCGTTACAACCCTCTCCACCTGCTCACTTCCTGCTTCTGACCCCCAAGATACAGACCCCTTATTTGTGCACCTCTGGGATGGGGAACCCCTCGTTTGTGTCCCCCAGCCTGTCCCTGGCACTCAGCCTTCTTTACCCCATCTAGCAGACCTCAGTGTTACCAGTACACCCCCTTCCCACGGCCTCTTCTAGAATCCGGATGTCACTGCAAAGGCAGAGTCTGTTCGTGGAGTGGGAACACAGCTCTCTTGGGAAGCAGAGCACCGCCAGTGGGGTAGGACAGCCTGTGGCTTCTGTCCCCATCCTCCTGTGAGCATGCCCTTCTCCCTCAGGTCCCCAAAGGAGAGAGGCCAGAGGGCAAGTCTACCCTGAGCCTGTGTCTAGGCCCTCAAGCGCCACCTGGAAGGGCAGGCGAGGGCACCTGGGTGCTGCCCCCTTCAGTCCCTTTACCCCACGACCGACCAGCCGGGGCTGGTGCCTGGCCTCGGCCCTCACACTCCCGGGGGTTCACCCCACCAGCCCTTACCCTTCCTCCAGGAGGCAGGGAGATGGTCCCCACTTCACATGCCGTCTTCCAGCTGCAAGGATGGGGTGGGTTAGAGCTGGGGTTCTCCCCACATATGAGCTGTATGATCTCCAGTAGGGGAGGCTCACAGCCTTGACTTCTTGTCTGTTTGATGGTCAGCACGCCCTCCAGAGCCCCTCCTCACTGATGGGTAAAATTTGAATCTGTTGGTCAGGTCTGGGGCAGAAGGTGACACAGCACCTGTCAGTGACACACAGGGTATGATACAAGGCCTGTGGGGTTCAGAGAGGGGACCTGCTGATCCCTGGGGTGCTGGATGGGGTGGCATCTGAGCCAGCCTGGAGAATGAGAGAATGCCCTGTCTCCTCTTCTCCAGTCAGGGTGGGCGGGGCTGGCCAAGCCTGAGGGTCAGAGCCAAGGCCCAGGTTACATCCCCTAGGCCTGCATGGCAATGACACAGTGGGGCAGTACTGGGGTGGGGGTGGGGGTCTGACTCAGGAGGGACTGCAGAGCCCAGGAGGGTCTCATGCCATGGGCAGACCAGGTGCATCCATGTGTGTGTAGATGTGCACATGGGGCCACACAGCCACTATTACAGAGCCACATACACATGCAATCTACACTTTCATGATTGCAAAGTGCTGACACACAACTGCTCATGCCATCACCACACATACCGTCAGGTGGTTTCGTCGTCTCCCACAATGCTGTGCACCAGCTGCTGAAGGGTCAGGCTGGCACAGGACCAGGAGGTCTTCCCCTTCAGCCCTGCCTCACTGGCCCCTGGGAGGTTCTGTGTGACGCCACAGGACTGTCAGGGAGAGTCAAAGCCTGTGGAGGATGGCCCAACCCCAGGCAGGAGTGGACACCCACACGACGGCCTGACCCACAGTGCTGAGTGATGGGTGCCAGACCCAACGCCTCTTGCTGAATGATCCTATTCCTGTGGACAGCAGAGCCTAGAGGCAGGAGGTGGAACTGGGGTTGCCTGGGCCTCAGAATTAGGGTGGCTGTGAGTTACATCAGCTTTCTATTGACCCATGTTTCTGTGGACCCAGCACCTTCATGGACGGACAAAGACACTCATCAGCCCAGGACACAGACAAGTGGAAGGAGCCAAGGGCAAGGTGTGCCTTCTATGGCATGCCTCCAGTGACCCACTTCCTACAGCTAGGTCCCTGGAGTAATGACAATATTATGGAACTGGATGGAGGTGGACATGGAAAACGTGCTAAGTTCTGTGGGAGAGACACTTTAAAATGGCTGCTTTTGTAAAAGTTCTATGAACTTCAGGTACCTTTTAAGAAAACTGCCTGAGACCTGTCCTGGTGATTATGCTGGCACACCAGGCCTGGCTCTCATCAGTCCAACATTTAAGAACTGGGGCCCATGGGTTGGAGAGATGGCTCAGTGGTTAAGAGTACTGGCTGCTCTTGCAGAGGACCTGGGTTCGGTTCCCAGCACCCACATGGTAGCTAACAACCATCTGTAACTCCAGTTCTATGGGTTCTAATACCCTCTTTTAGCCTCTGTAGGCTTTGCACACATATAGCACACATATGTACATGTAGGCAAAACTCATACACAAAATAAAAAGAGCAATAATAAATTAAGAACTGATGCTTAGGAAACTGTGTCTAGGTGTGTGCTGGATAGCTTTAGTGTCAACTTGACACACCTGGGTTGAGGGAGCCTCAATCAGGGAATTGCCTCTATTGGACTGGCCTGTGGCCATGTCTGAAGGGCATCTTCTTGATGAGTGATGTGGGAGGGCCCAGCCCACTGTGGGTGGTGCCACCCCTGGGCAGGTGGGACTGTGTTGCATAAGAAAGCAGGCTGAGCAGGGGCCAAGGGAGCAAGCCTGTAAGCAGCGTTCCTCCATGGCCTGTGCTCCAGCTCCTGCCTCCAGGTTCCTGCCCTGAGTTCCTACCTTGGACTCCCTGATGAACTGCATGTGACTTGGGAGATGTAAGACAAATAAACCCTTTCCTCCCCAAGTTGGTATTGGTCAGAGTGTTTTGTCACAGCAGTGAAGAAACAGACTAAGACAAGGTGTCTAGGTGAGACCCCTTCAGTTGCAGAGCTTAGTGACCCCGGGAAGATATTTTATGAACACAGTGGGTGGGGGAAGATCTGGGTCTCAGCCACCAGCATGCAGCCTCAGCCAGAGATGACTAGGGACACCCTGGGGATGTTGCCACACCTTACCCCTCAACCATGCTGGGGATGGAGGGATAGAGACAGAAAAGTACCACAGCCCCAGAACGGCAGGACAGAGCTGTGGTTTCAAGACCTGTGGGCCTCTGGCAGGATGAGCCGAGCTCTGAGAGACCGTCAATGTTAGCTGTGCTGGGAAGTGTTGAAAATGGACTTGGATTTGTTTAGTTGGTTAAATTTTTATTTGATTTTTAAAAACCCACCAAAAACCAAAAACCAAACCAAACCAAACAAAAACAACCTGACCAGGCTGTCTTAAGTGACGATACTGTTATCCTGAAAGGCTGCGTTCACAAAGGGTGCAGGCAGAGGCCTGCGGGGCAGGAACCCACACTACCTCTAGTCTGGCCTGTGGACCACCTAGTGGTCAGCACAGCTATTTCTTTTCTTTTTGGTTTTTTTGAGACAGGGTCTCCCTGTAGCCCCAGCTGGTCCCTGTGTTGACCAGGTTGGCCTCCATCTTACAGAGATCCACCTGCCTCTGCCTCCTGAGTGCTCAGGTTAAAGTGTGCACCACCACGCCTGGCTATCACTGCTGTTTCTGAGGGCCGACGTGTACCAAGCATCTGCTCAGCCCCGTATGCTTTTGTGTTTTTGACCCCCAGAGGCTGCCAAGATGGGAACGCTTAACTGTCATCTTACAGAAACTAAACTGGATACAGAGCCGGTAAGGGGTTCTCCTCAAATCACAGTCAGAGCGTGGAGGTGGGATCTGTGGGTCTCTCCATCCCCTCAGGGCCCTTGGCCACCGACCATGAGAACAAAGGGAGCAGAGGCGAGTGAGCACGACAGAAAAGACCTTCCAGGGAGGCAGGTTCAGTGGTACAGCTCCGTTTATCCAGTGGGGGTCAGGGAAAATACAGTGCGGAGACAGCAGCCAAAGCTTCAGCTGGTAGGTGCTCACAGTATGCTTTATTTACACGTGGTAGCGGGAGCCTATCATCTGACTATAGGGCAATGCCTGATTATCATATAGAAAAAACCTGGGGGCAGTTTTATTGCAGGTAACTATGCCAAGGTCATGTTCCAAATAAGGTCAGGCATCCCAGCTTGCAAGCACTTTCCAGATAAGGCAGGCAGGAAGCCTCTGCTGAGAAAGGAGTCGACCTTAACAGCAGGGTTCCCCAAAAGGGATCCTGACAGCAGGTGGGCAGGCTGAAGGAGCCCCACTCCTCTCTCCTCAATGCTGGGTCTCAGGGCCATGGTCTTAGCCCCAAGTGTGTCCCTGATTCAGAGATTCCTGCTCAGGAGGTCAGGGTGATTTTATTTCTCACAATTCCTGGCATGCCTGTGCTGAGTCTAGGGGGTCCAGGGAAAGGAACTGGCTTGGAGAAGGAGAGTCCTTGAGAGGAGAGATGAGCTCATTCACACTGAGGCATGGGTGGCTGATGGCTTGGAGCAGGAGACACTCCAGGTTGGTGTGCTGCTCAGGAGGGTGGACAGAAGGAAACCCTCACAGCCCCGCCCCTCAGCCTGGAGCCTGCCTACCTGCAGGGGAGGAGGGGGAGGTGGAGGAAGAGCCCCAAGGACACCTCTCTGGCTCCAGCAGCTTACCTCAGGTGCACATGCCCCAGTGGGGCAGCACAAGCTGGGAGCAGGAGCTGCTTTGTTTTAGGGGCTCAGTGCAGTCCCAACTGCACCCGTGGGGTGAGGGCAGTGGTCTGACCAGGAGCGCTGCAGGTCTGACGGCCTGGCTGGATGCCTACAATCCACTGATGTGAGCCCACCAGGGCCAGCCGCCAAGGTCACCTGAAAAGCTTGTCCCTGTGCCTCCAATGGCTAGGTCTCCTAGAGTGGGAAGCCACATGCCCCAGCCACTTACCCTGGTTGCCACTCCTGCTGCCCTGAGCCGTGGCTGGGAAGGAGTCTGTGGTCTTGCTGCCTTGCCCCTGACTTTGGGAACTGGCTTGGTCAACCTTCTTGAAATCCAGTTTACATTGAGTGTGTGTCCACCTACTAGGTGTGGTGATCAGTTCACCTAATCCCTCAGCACCTTCTGAGCCCAGGAGGCTGGGCTGGGGGAACGTCCCAGCTCCTAGCCACTGTGTTCCATGGTCCTAACCAGACCTGATATCCTTCAGTAGTTGGACTGCAGCCCAGCCTGCCCTACCGCTGGGCCTTTGTACATGGCAGTCACAGCCTAGGGGGCTTACAAACTTCTGTTACTGGAGTTCTGATTCCAGCAGTTAGGCAGCTCACAATTGTCTGTACCACTAGCTCTAGGGGATCCCACCTCCTCTTCTGGTCTCTGAGCACCTACCACAAGACATAGAGTCACACAGACACAGCCATACACAAAGAAAAAAGGAAAATTGGTTTGCCTGGCCTGAGCTGTATGTGGGCACTTGCCGTCTCCTGGTGCCCCCTGGTGGCCATCATCAAGCACGGTGGAACCCACCTCATTCCTCTCTTCCAGATGGTTCTTCCAGGGCCAACTCGCAGGGGGATATGCCCATCCCTAGAGACTCTAAAGCAGCCCCGTGGAGCTCTGCGGCTGGGTGATGAGGTGCATGGCAGCCAGTGTCCCATGGCTGTTCCAAACACTGCACTGTTACTAAGTTACTTGTGTTAACAGCGGGACAGTGTTTGCTGCCTAGGGGCCTGAGCCCGTTTCCCATGGGTGTAAACTCTTAGCACAGGTTTTATGTGTGTGTTCATGTGTGGTGGTACGTGTATTTGTGAGCATGTGGAGGCCAAAGGCCAACCCACTGTTGTTCCTCAGGTGCTAGCCTCCTTGGCTTTTAAATTTTCACTTCTGAGGGCTGAAGAGATGGTTCAGTGGTTAAGAGCACTGGCTGCTCTGGCAGAGGACTCAGGTTCGATTCCCAGTACCCACATGGTGGCTAACAACTGTCCATAACTCCAGTTCCAGGAGATCCAACACCCTCTTCTGGCCTCCAAGGGCACTGCATGACATGGGTGCACTTACATACATGCAGGCAATACACCTAGACACATAAAAATAAACTGAAAAAAAATGTACTTATGACATTTTCTTGGGAGGGGCGTACGTGCCACAACACACGTATGGAGACCAGAAGACAACTGGCTGGACCTGGTTCTCTCCTTCTATTATGTGGCTCCTAGGGCTCAAACTCCGGTTGTCAGTCTTGGTGACAAGCGCCTTTCCCTACTGAGGCATTGTGGTGGATTCTTGGTTTTGAGATGTTGTTTCCTACTGGCCTGGAGCTCACCAAATAGGCTAGGCTGCCGGCCTGTGCCACCACGCCTGGGGATCAAGCTCAGCTCCTTATACTTAAGGCAAGTGCTTTACTGACTGAGCCAGCTCCCCTGCCCAGGTCACACACTTTCAAGTAGCCATACAGTCCCAAGGACATGCGACCTCCTTCCTGAGGAACAGCATGTAGAATGCAACCCTCAGCCCCACAATGGGGCACGTCAGAAAGCTCGAAGCCTGTTTCCCTGAGAAATTCCACCTTCGCCATGCCACCTCTCAGGGAACAAGGCGCTGATTTCCTGAACACAAAGGTCGTTGGACAGAGACTCCGCAAGAGGCTGTCAGGTGCCTGGGTTCTATTCCCTGACACACACGAGAGGGACAGTTTACTCTGGGAAGATTCTGGAATCTGGGGTCACCCCCATTCCCATGGTGCCCTGCACCAGGGCGCGAGGAAGAGGCTCCAGTGAAAACCAGAGAGAGTGGAGAAACAGGGCACCACCAGTCACGGGAAACTCAGGACAAAGACAATGCTGGGTGCCACCCTCCACCTCTACCACAGACCTGTCATGCGGCACAGAGGGTCACAGGCTCCTGGCCCTGAAAGCCGTCCCAAGCCTGGCTGACACGGGGTATATGCCTGCAACCCAGCACTCAGGAGGTGAGGTTTCCCCAGTGGCTTTGGCCACTTACTTGGTCCCTATTCATCTTTCCATCACAGTCCTTGCCTCTATATGGTGAGGACTCCGAACATCCTAGGAGGGACACAGACAGGGTCACAGCTGAACTCTGCAGGCCAGAAGCTGCATCCGCAGGCATCCTGTGTCTGTGCCCGTTCAGAAGGGGCATTCTGGGTCCCTTCTAATGCAGATTTGTTTTAAGATTTATTTTTAGCCGGGTGTAGTTTACCGCTACAACAACAAAAAACTTATTTTAAGGGTTGGAGAGATGGCTCAGAGGTTAAGAACACTGACTGTTCTTGCAGAAGACCTAGGTTTGAATCCCAGCACCACATGGTGGCTAACAACTGTTGATAACTCCAGTTTCAGGGGAATCTACACTTCTGACCTTCTCGGGCATTGCACCACATGGGTGCACTTTCATACATGCAGGCATAACACTCATACACATAAAATAAAAATAATATTAAAAATAAAAATTTTTAAAAAGATTTATTTTTAGCCAGGTGTGCTGGCATATACCTTTAATTCCATCACTTGGAAGGCAGAGGCAAGTGGATCTCTGTGAGTTCAAGGCCAGCTAGGGATACAGGGAGACCCTGTCCCAAAAAGACCAAAAAAAAAAAAAAAAAAAAAAAAAAAAAAAAGACAAAACAAAACAAAAAATACTTACTTTATTCCTTATGTATGTCCATGTGTGTGCCATATGGATGTGGGTGCCTGTGGAGGGGGGGATGTTGGAGCCTCTGGGGCTGGAGTGACAGGTTACAGTATGGTTGTGAACTTTCTGATGTGGGTGCTGGGATCTGAACTGGGGTTGGTAAGTGATCTTAACCACCGAGCCAACTTTCTAACCCCAACAAAGCTTTAAAAATTAAGCTGTGAAGCTGGAGAGATGGCTCAGCGGTTCTTGCAGAAGACCTGGATTCGAATCCCAGCACCCACATGGCAGCTAACAGTTGTCCATAGCTCCCGCCCCAGGGGATCTGATAGCCTCCTCTGTCCGCGGGCATTGCATGACATAGGTACATTTACCTACATGCAGACAATACACACATATGCATAAAATAAAAAATAAAATTAATTTTAAAAAAAGTTTAAAAATTAAGCTGTAAGGTGCTGAGCACAGTGGTGCATGCCTGTCATCCTGGCATTTGGGAGGGTGAGGCAGGAGGATCTCAAGGTCAAGGCCACCTTGGGCAACTTAGACTCTGCCATGAAAAAAAATTCTCTATCATGGGAGATTTGTTTTTTTGTTTTTGTTTTTTTGGTTTTTTTTTTGGTCTTTTTGAGAACTCACTATGTAGACCAGGCTGGCCTTGAACTCACAGAGATCCGCCTGCCTCTGCCTCCCGAGTGCTGGGATTAAAAGGCGTGTGCCACCAACACCTGGCTGGGAGATTTGTTTTTAAAGTGTTTGATTTATTTTCATTTTATTTGTATGAGTGTTCTGCCTGCATGTATGTAAGTGCACCTGTTTTGTGCAGGTGCCCATGGAAGCCAGAAAGAGGGTGTCAGATCCCCTGGAACTAGAGTTACAGATGGTTGCTAGCTGCCATACGGGTGCTGGGAACTGAACCCAGGTCCTCTGCAAGAGCAGCCGGTGCTCCTAACCGCTGACTGTCTCTCCAATTCCCATGGAGAGATTTTAATAGTGTTGCTTGTGACAAAATGAGACTCTGTGGCCTCAAATTCACAGCAACCGTCTTGCCTCAGCCTTGCAGGGGCTGGGATGACAGGCATGAGCTGTGGTACCCAGCTTCAGATTACATTTTAAAGTGCACTAAAATTCTCTAAGGCTATTTTGGAGAAAGTTAGGACTCAGTAAAATCCCAGAGAGGGAGCAACAGTGGGCAGGTTGGAACCTGGGACTTGTGTCTAGATGGGCACATCCCATATCACAGGTGCACAGCAGTGGGTTTTAGAGACTAAGGACGGGGGCCGTGAACCCAGGCCGGCCACCCACTGCCACACACTGACAGGAAGAATGGGGCTGCAGAAAGAGGGGTGAGCACTGTGGACGGGCCACTTTATTTCATATAAAATCACACTGAGCAGTTGAAAAGTCAAGTATGCTCGGCTTGCACTCACCGAGTCACGGCCTCCGTCCCTGGAGGATGACCGCTATGAACGGTTCCACAACCGAGACCCAGACACACGTGCAAATGAACGCGCACCACGATCGCTGCGGCCCACGCACACGGCTGGTCCCTCTGCAGTGACTCGGGTCCCATGGCTCAAGGGCCAGGCTCAGAGGCCCTGGGATCTACCTTGGTAGCACAGGAGCCCAGGTGAGGGCAGAGAACAAGCGACTGACACTAACGGCACAGTCCCAGTGTCACAGGGACAGAAAGGCAGCTGGTCCCAGTAGGGACACACCACTGTCTCAGCATGGGGTTGGACTCACTGGAAGTTCCCAGCCTCCGTCAAACTGCTTTCGCACAGCAGCAAAGGAATAATCCGGAAGTTTAAGGCAAGTTCCCTGGAGGGGGAGCTGTTTGCATTCTGACATAATTCTAAGCTCACACCAAGGGTCCACTCTGACCACCTGCTGTGGGTAGAGAAACAAAATTGAAAGCCATCATGCCACTGGACAGCTCAGGCCCCAGACTGCCCCAGGCCTCCTCACCCTGCTGTACCCACTGGGGAGTCCCAGGCAAGCCCAGCAAGGCCCACAGCATGAGGCCACCTCCTTCCTGGCTGAGGGAGGTTACACACTGCGAATTTGGCTGGAACCAAACCTCAGTTCCAAGTCCTCAAGTACTCTGGATCTTAAAGTACACAAGAGCAGGAGGCCGGGCCCCGCACAGGAAGGACTGCTCTTTGGATCTGGACACTGTATCAATACATTCATAGGACCCTGGTCAGGGCCCAGCAGTGTGCCCCATTTCCCTGAAATGTCAGATCTGATAGCCTGTCTGCTACACACAGTCGCCTGAACAACGCTGCCAATTTTGACACATGCACGCACACACAGACACACACAAGATGGGTGCACACAGACTTGCTGGAAGGGTCAAAGGTGCCCGTTCCCGGACAGCAGGGATGTTCCCGGAGCCGCCTCCACTGTTCAGTGCATGGAATCTTTGCAACATCAGTGCTAAGTGTCAGAGCCCACCAAGGCCACAGAGTCTCTATGAAACTCCTCTGGTCAGGGAGTGTGCTGGGGGCGGCTGGCAGGACTCCTGGCAGCCCTGCTCAGGGAATTCGACCCACGTGCTGCCGACCTTCATGACTGAGAAAGCAGCTCCATTCCCAGCCGCTCACAACCCACACGGCGTCCCAAAGTCAGGACGGCGGGCTGCCCTCCTGTGGCCGTGGGCTTCTCCTGGCAGTACAGTTGAAGACTGACGCGAGTGCCCTGTGGCCCAAGGTCCAGGAAGCTGCTCACGGCAGTAGCGGCCGAGCGGCTCCACCTGCCCACGAGGCTGCTGCCCTCGCAGGCCAGAGCAACGAGACGTCCACAGACACTCCGGGTCTGGAGGGCTCATACAGAGAACTCGGGACCTCCTTTCCTGGACCTCATCTGCAGTCGCCTGAATCGGAAGCCAACAAAGGGGTTCATCCAGAGGAGTGAGGGGGGCCCCCCAAAGACAGACTTCATCCCTTCCCACCGCAGCCTTCGCTCCCACGTGGGCTTCTCACTCTTCAGTCTCTCAATCTCCTGGAAACAGAAGGAAAAGCCGCTGGGCAGCAGTTCCAGGACCCCCCCCGCCCCACGTCAGGCCCAGTGCCAAAGACAGGAGTCAGCATCAAGCCTCAGTACCTGTGTCATTTGAAAACATGGCTTCAAGGAGGTAGGCACTGTGGGCTCTCCCTCCTGCTGTGACCCTGCCCTGACATGCACAGCCAGGCTGCGGCTGTCTGCATGGACCAATAGCTATGGCTGCTGACAGCCACAATGGCCCCTGAACAGCGGATCAGCACTTTTCTTCACTATTCCCTGAAAGTACTTACTGGGCACCTGCACTAGTCCCACAAGGGCAAGAGGGCCATCCAATCTCTGAGCCCCACTGAGCTGCTCAGGATTGCCTGCGTATCTCTACTGACACAAATCAACTCTGGGTCTGAAAACTGCAGTGCCATCAGGAGTGGCAAGTACTGGCTCTCTGGAGCCCCAAGGGGGCCTGAGACTTCGAGTCTGTGCACTCTGTCCACTGATGACTGCACCGTTCCCCCATCTCACACACGCGGACGCAGGACAAGTCTCACCGTCTCGTCGTTGCATATCGAGTGGATCTGGGTGCCAAACATAACTGCAGTGAAGGTGAAAAACAGAAGCCCCTCAAGGCACAAGAAGATCAACAGGATCACAGTTATTGGAGGCGAAAAGTCACTGCACTCTGCGGACAAGAGCGAGGGGACAGGGTGACTGGTCGGCACACTACTGCACCCAGGCTGCAGGGAGCCCAGCTCCCAGGAGTCTTCTGGCACCTGCAGTCAGCTTCCTGGAAGGAATGTGCTCCCATTGCACACAGGCGCATTCAAGTTCTCCAACAAACTGGCACAGGGCCCTGCCCAGTCCCCAGCCCTGTCTGGCAACCACCCCCAACACACCCCTTCCCAGACCGCAGTTTCAAAAGTTCACCTTCCTAAAGTTTCTTTGGCTTTTTACAGTACTGGGGATGGTACCCAGGTGCAATGCCAGGCAAGCACTCTACCCCTGAGCTGCATCCTCAGCCCTCTTTTCACTTTTTGAGACAGGGTTTCACTAAATTGCCCAGGCTGGCCTTGACCTTGTAATCTTTCTGCCTCAGCCACCTGAGTAGCTGCACCTGGTTTCCCTGAGGTTGTCACTGCATTGTGTCTGCATAGGAGGCTCCTGTGTCCCACTCAACTGTCTGTACTTACAAGTCACTTTCCCAGGACTTCATCCCCCACCTGCATTTCTGCAGCTGCTCAGTCCAGACCTGCTGGGACTACACCTGCCTGGACTACACCTGCCGGGACTACACCTGCCGGGACTACACCTGCCGGGACTACACCTGCCGGGACTACACCTGCCGGGACTACACCTGCCGGGACTACACCTGCCGGGACTACACCTGCCGGGACTACACCTGCCTGGACTACACCTGCTGGGACACCTCACCAGACTACATCGAGACAGCTGTGAACAGTGGTCAGCTGTGCTAACCAGACACAAGGTTGGTAGGAAAAACAGTAATCGCCCTCTACTGGGTGTAGAGCTCCCAACTGTCATCTAAGTACTCTGGAAGCTGAGGTAGAAGGATTGTCCATTGGGAGTTCAAGGCCAAGGCCAACCTAGGCTATAAAGTTAACTCCTGGGGATGGAAAAATAGCTCAGCAGTTAATATCACTGGCTTCTGTTGTAGAGGACCTGAGTTCAGTTCTCAGCACCCACACAGCAACTAACCATCTGTAACTCCAGTCCCAGGGGATCCAACGCCCTCTTTTCACCTTTGCAGGCATTACACATATATGCAGGCAAAATACTCTTACACATAAAATATAAATAAGAAAGAAACAAACAAAAAACAAAGTTAGACCCTGTCTCAAAAAAATTCTACTAACCAGCAAGCAAAACCCCAGTTTTCAACAGTAGGATTTCCTGCAAAACGGGACGTGCGACTCTCCCTTTGGAGCCCCTCCACCCTGCAAGTGCTTTCAGGAATGACATATGCCTCACTTACCTGTCCACTGCCCTCGGACACAGGAGATGAACTGAAGCCCACAGAGAATCAGAGCATGGATTGAAGACAGAGCTATGTACATCTGGAAGGAGGGAAAAGGGTTAGCCACTGTTTGACAGGCTGCTGTCCTGTGAGCAGAGGCTGCTGGGCACCATGCTCACCCCACACTTCCTGCAGAAGGAGCACACGGAGGGGAGAGTGAACTGTAATCACTGGCCCCCACCCACCCACATTCACATCAGACCAAGTCAACAGTGCACAGAGATAAGGAGTAGGAAGGGGCCCTGCCTCCAGGGAGAGGCCTGCGAACACTGACTGAAGGGACAGGGAGAGGCCAACCCCTACCAGGGAGGTAGCACAGCAGCTGTCGTCGCTGGGCACTTCCTGCCCGTGCAGCACAGCCACCAGCTCTGCGTAGGCAGGGGAACCGGTGTGGCTGTAACATCTCCCAGCTCTAGCAAGGTCCCAGTTAAAGCATTTCTAGTTCGGCATAAGCACTACCCAAAAATTTTCTTACAGTGAAGAGCACAAAAAACCTCTGATTCTTCTCTCCCACGCAGTTGTTCACCCACGGGCAGTGATGGTCCATTTTCCGAATACATCTTTTGCAAATACTGCGAGGGAAAGAATGATTTCAGTCCCCGTGCTCTGGGGAAAACACCATGACAGCACCAATGAAATCAAAGGTGGGAAGAGGCTAGCCCAGATCCCGTCCACGGCACACGGCCATCTGCAGCGAGGGCTGCTCTCCTCTGCATGGTCTCTGATGTACAAAGAAAAGCATCCCAGGCACACAGGTACAGAGCCAGCATCACGCTCAACAGTTAAGTTTCCAGATTCTCCCAGGGAGACTGCATCGTGCATGCCCTACTGAAGATGCGCACTGTTCAAGCATACAAGTTCTAAGTCTAGTTCAGTTACAACCTCAAACTGAACTAAAGTCAGGGAAAGTCAGGCATGCCGGCATGTGCCTATAACCCCAGCACTCGGGAAGCTGAGGCAGGAGGATTTAGAGTTTGAAGCCAGCATAGGCTAACTAGGGAGACCCTGTCCCAAAATAACAAATTCAGGGAAAGAAAAATTCCTGGACCTTCAAATGATTCTACCATTCAATCTGCTCTGCCGTCTGAGATCTCTGTTGGCGATCTGTAATCAGCTCTGTTTCTGAAACGGCTTTCTGCACTGAATGCACCCAGCAGGCACTGAGTCAACTGTCCTGGGTTCCGCTGGACTCTAACTGTACCACTCTGTTCAGTCTCTCTGCCTGACCGCACCTCCCCATGTGCACCTGCTAATCCAATGGCTTCCAAAGCACTCCCAGCTCATCTATTTTTTCAAGCAGTAAACAAGCGGTGCCCTGTCGCTTCCTTTGACTGCCGTTCCACCCGTCTCCTGCGGCAGGAGAGGATCCCAAGGTCTGCACTGTGCGAAAACGCCTGTAGGACTGCAGGCACTGAGGGGGCCTTGGCCGGGGAGCCCTGGGAGGACTGGGGGAGAGCTGAGGCCATACCTGCAGTGATGGGCACGCTCTGGCTTGATGCAGCAGCACTTGGGGCACTTGTAGATCACCTCGCCAGGCTTCAGCTGCAGGGCCTCCATGTGCTCCTTCGTGGCGTTCCCTTTGGGGACGGCCCCCTATGCTCACAAAAACAAAATGAGGCTTGGCATGGTGCTTCATGCTCATCATCCCAGGACGTCAGAGGCAGAGGTGGTAAAGACAAGTCTGAGGCCAGCCTGGTCTATATCATAAGTTCCAGGCTAGCCAAGGCTACATAGTGAGACCTTGTCTCATATCCCCAGCCAAAAAATAATAACAATAATAACAATAAACTCAGGTGTGGCAGTGCATACCTATAATCCCAGCACCAGGAGGCAAATGCTGGAGGATCACTGAGTTGGAGGCCAGCCTGGGCCGCAGAGTGAAAGCCTGTTTCGGGAAAACAAAGATTTCTGAAAGCCCAAACTCATCCAGGAAGGGATTTAGATGGCCAGAGATCCCACAAACACATCAGGTCACTGGCAGACTCTGTACTGAGTCTGTCCCCGAGTACCAAATACCACTCCAGCTGCCCGCTGGGTGGGGTCTCTGACACAGCTCTGTTCTCACAGGCTGCCAAGGCCACTGCGAGTCAGTCAGAGAGAAAGCAAAGGCACGCCATGGATCCCCACACCACAGGGGCAGCCTGTGAGGCTGGGCCACCCGGCTCAGTCTCAGAAGGTGGCTTCAGCTTATAAGAAGCCGCACAGCCAGCACTGATCTCTTGGCATCTTCCTGGGAGAGAAATGGGAGAGAGGAGGCCAGTCAACTTGCACACAGACCAGGAGTCCCTGTGCCATAGCTGCAGCCAGTGCTGTAGAGCAGCAGAGAGCCTCCCAGGAAGGCACACCGTGTGGCCCTGTCCACTGCAATGTGACTGCTGCCTGTGGGGGGACTCTCACAGGCCTTCAGGCTGCTCTTGCCGGAGGAAGCCCTGGTCACCTCCCCTGGCTCTGGAGCAGCCTGGAGGTGACAGATGCCTGAGTCACAAGAGCGTCTCAAGCTTCTGAGCGGCAGCTTTACCTGACCCGAAGCTCTGACCTGGGCCTTTACAGCATCAGGAACTAAGGGGGTTCAAGGTGCAGGTGCCTCTGCTCACAACCTAATGGGACTCTCTTCCAGTCAGGGGCCGGATGCTCTTCATGCTGCACACCTGTGCTAACGTGGCTGCGTGCTGTTCCTTGACCGCACACTGCAGGAGTTCCCCCACAGCCAAAGCCCCACCTGTGACACCAGACTCCTCCTCTGGCTGGCTATAGCCAGCTGACACACAGAGAAAGAACGAGATGATGCCTCCCCTCTAGCCCAAGAAGCCACATCAGCTGCCTGTGGTGAAGGGCACCTGTGAAGACTAGCCATGCGGACACACAGAGAACAGGGCCCTGGCCCCCATCCACACCTCAGACAAAATACACCAGGAGGAACTGACCAGCTGTCTACAGGAGGCCGAAATGGGATCACTCGAGCCCAGGGGTCAGAGGGCCAGAAAGAGTAACACAGAGGCCTGACCTTTAAAAGCTGAACAATCGCCCATTTGAATAATTCCTTCCATCAGCATAACATGGTACTGCTTGTTATTTAAGCAACGCTTGCCCTCCCCCAAGACATGCAAATATCAAGCCTGCATCTAGGCCTATAAAAACTGGGGTACAGACCCCAGTGCCCTCTGGCAGCGCCCGCATACTCACAGGGTCAGTGAGCATGGTTCTCAGGTGGGACGACAGTGCAAGGACCGCCAAGCAGTTGAAGAGGACTCCGTTCACCACGGAGTACCAGAAGTCTCTGGAAGGCAGCAGCATGACAAAGGTCACCACAAAGTCTGCGTAGACGACCAGCAGCCAGGTCATGACGGCACAGACCATGCCACAACCATCACGGATGAACCACACCCTATCTGCCATGTCGGCCTCAGAGGATGAGGAGGACCCAGAGTCATAATTGTCATTGTTGGTCAGGAGAGGATGGTGCTCGATGTCCCGGAGCCTGTGTCCTGACGGCTGCATGATTCCCTGATGCACCCTGGAGTGGGCGAGAGCTAGTGAGGCACACGCAACACACACACAGCTCAAATGTACTGAGGACAGGAATACAACACTGAACTAGTAGAGCTACATTTCCACACCCTTCTGCTCACAGTCTTGCTGGTGTGACTCCATGACCCCCACACAGCATCTGCCTGTGGATGCAACACTGTCACCTATTATAGAAAAGGTAAAGACAGCTGGGCATGGTGGCACATGTCCTTAATCCCAGCACTCGGGAGGCAGAGGCAGGCAGATCTCTGTGAGTTCAAGGCCAGCCTGGTCTACATAGTGAGTTCCAGGACAGCTGGGGCTACAGGGAGACAAAGAAAGAAAGAAAGAAAGAAAGAAAGAAAGGGAGAGAGAAAGAGAGAGAGAGAGAAACAAAGAAAGAAAGAAAGAAAAGAAAGAAAGAAAGAAAAGAAAGAAAGAAAGAAAGAAAGAAAGAAAGAAAGAAAGAAAGAAAGAAAGAAAGGGTAAAGAGAGAGGCAAGCTGCATAGAATCACAGCACCCAGGTGCCCAGCACAGCAGAGAGGACCCTATCGGACCCTGCTGTCCAATGGCCTCACCTGTCAGAGCACTTTACCCAGCAGCCCTGCCTGGTGTGGAGGCTCAACATGGGCATCACCAGGGCACAGGAGAAGCAGCAGCATGGAACGATGTCCCTCCCCACGCCCAGGGCCAGCTCACCACGCTCTGCTCCTGCCTGCCATCTCTTCACAGCGTCCTCATTTCTCCCCAGGTTAATGTGGGGGATGGGGGACCTCTTTTGTGGCAGGCTCCTGTTTCACATCCACATTCCTCAACTCACAAGCTGTTTCTAGAATACCCTTTATTTTTTTGACCTTCATCAAGTCTCCTCTGTTCAAGAGTCATGCCTTTGACACCTTTCCTTATTTTCTCTGGCATCCAACTGCCAAGAACACATGGGATCAAAGAAACTAGAGAGCCCAGCTCCTCGAGCCGGAGCCACTCTGACGGCTGCCCTGACCCATGTCCTTCTCTTATCATGTTTGCTGAGGGTGGACACATTTGTGGCAAGCACGGCAAGGAGAGGGAGAGTCCAAGCTCTGTCCTGGCCACTCACAGGGAGAGGACATGCCGACCCGACGGGCACGACAGTGGGCCCTTTCCAGGCCAAGAACTCAGTGCCTCACACAGAGGTGGAACACACAGGCCTGTGGCCTCCATGCAGCGGGGTGAGGAGCTCTCACCGTCCTGCTGATTAGCAGCAGCTTTTCCAGTCTGGACATGGCTTTTCTTCTTTCTTTCTTTTTTTTTTTTTTTGGTCTTTTTGAGACAGGTCCTCCCTGTAGCCCCAATTGGCCTGGAGCTCACTGTGTAGACCAGGCTGGCCTTGAACTCACAGAGATCCACCTGCCTCTGCCTCCCAAGTGCTATGGCTTTTTTTCTTAAGTGGAACACAGCAGTTGTGAAGAAGCATTCATTGAATGACCCTGGTGACAGAGTGCACACTCTGAACCCTTTGAAGAACTAAGTACATCAGCCCTGCCTGCCTGGTGTTAGCCCATTGGAGAAGTGTCCCGTCTGTGACAGGGCATCTGCACACAAGAGTCATTTGCTGAAAGGCAGATGTGACAGGAAGGGACCCTTTCTCAGACCCAACACTCTACTGTGATTCCTAGCTTCTTAAATGAATTGAAGTGGGCCCAGAGACATCAAGGTCCCAAGCTAAAGAGCTCCCCAAGCCAGAACCCCTCTGTTTTCTGGTTCCCTCTGCAGAATACGCTTTGTGAGAAAGAGCCTGGCTGACTAGGGTCAAAGTTCCAAGTCTGCAGCCTGAGGTCTACCCAGTCTTAAGGGTGCACAGCTACAACTGGTTGCAGCCCTGCTGAGCTTCCTGGCTCTGGGCCATGAGAGCTGGCAGGGTGAAGATGTGGCCTGGGGAGGTACGCTCTTTCTGGGCACAGGTGCCAGGGGCTATTTGTAGAAGAACTCATTTCCAAACACAGCTAAGGTTAGGACAGTCTTAGATGTGCATATCAGACTAGCGATGTGACATGTGACACTGTGTCTCTAAAATCCACTGGATTTTTAAAAAGGGGAAGTAAGTGGAGATCCAGATGTCGCTTCGTTTTCTTTCTTTCTTTGTTTGAGACAGGGTCTCAGATAACCCAGCTGGCCTCAAATTCTCTATGCAGCCGAGGCTGTCCTTCTCCTCCTGATCCTCTGCCTTCTCCTGTCAAGTGCTAGGAAGACAGGCGTGTGCTGTCCCACCGGCATAGAATCACTTCATTTTCAAGAAGGCAGTGGATGAACACAGCGGGACATCGGCTGGCTGTGACAGTGTGACCCACTCGCTGAGTCACTGTGCAGACTTCATCAGTGCCACAGAAAGGGAGGGGAGGAAATGAAGAAACCGTTCCTTATGCCCAGAGCATTTGGCTGGGCCATGTGCCCCGTCACAGGAATGCCCCCTGTCACACGAATGCACTGTCACCCCAATGCGCAGGTGACACGGGCACACACACTTATCAGTGCAAAGTGCAGGTGTCAGGCTCCTGATGATTACTTCTGGGACAGCCCTGAGAACACCCATGACTGGCTAAAAGCAGTTTCGTCTTCCACACCAGCCGTGTTAATGGGGTCTGTCTACTCCTGAACCTTCACCCCACACTGAATAAAGGTCTCCAACCTCACTCTATGTAAAGCCCCAAATCCTTCCCAGGACACCAAAACCAGTGTCACAGACCCCACCAGCCCCAGTGACAACTGTATTAGCTGCACTTTCCAGCTTGTACCTGGCACTGCTCCTGTCTTTCGATAGCTGCCAAGGGCCAAGGACCCGATCGGCAGACACACTCCTAGCAGGGCCGCTGGTGCACAGAGACAGGTACAAGGGGGCTCAGCCTGTAGCCCTAGGGCTGCTTCTGCGTTTGACCATGCGCGCCCGTCACCTGTTCCACAAGCCACAGCTGGCTCAGCTGGGGGAGGAAACTGTTCACCAGATCAAGAGTCACAGTGTGAGCATGGTAGCTTGTGCCTGTAATCCCAATACTTGGGACTGAGGCAGGATGATGATCTAAGCTAGAGTGACCGTGTCACACACCCACCAGCCACACACTTACCTCACAAACTGCTTCTAAGCATCGCGGAGCACTTGCGCCTTTTGTTTAGCACCTTACGGTACATTCTGTCCCACGTGATAGGATCTGAAAGATAACGAAACCCGATTACAAGTCATTCACTGTGCTGAGCTTTGATCACTAGTAAATTAACAGCCTTGGAAATGAAGTTATCTTATTGTTTTCCTTTTTTGAGACAAGATATCATTAGGTTTCCCAGGCTAGCCTCCAAGTCATGGGCTCGAGTGATCAGCCACAGGACCCCCAGCAGCGAGGGGGCACAGCAGACTACTGCATCCAACAGTGACTGACTTTTAGTTCACCACTTTACCTCCCCGCACTTTACCAACATGCTAACTACAAATCCAGAAAGGCCACACGGATAACCCAGGCCACACCTGGCTAACCTGTGTCTACCAAGTACCTCTGTTACCCTGCCAAGGACAAGGGGTGGGGACAGTGCACAGAGGTATCAGTGAGAGCTCCAGGCCCCGCTGGAAGGGAAATGCCAGGTCTGAGTGAGGGCCACCTGCTGAGAGAGAGAGAGAGAGAGAGAGAGAGAGAGAGAGAGAGAGAGAGAGAGAGAGAATATACCTCCGTGCTCATCTCCATGGGCTCCCTGAACCCTGGCAAGCCAGGGGAGTAAATGTATTCAAATATCTACAGAATAGCCAGCAACCCTGAATGTTTAATAAATGGCTTTCTAACATGCTTATCTTAGTAATGTTTAAGAATCTAAAGCAAACTTGCAACACAGCAATAACCACCGCAGCCACCAAGTCTACAGCCAAATTCCCGAGACCAGATCCTCAGGTATGTTTATAAAGGGAGAAAAAGGAGCCAACACAAGACCCCTATGAGAGCGGCCTGGCCCTCCAAGCCACATGCCCACCCAGTGATGCGGCAGCCCCACCCCACCCTCCTGTTCACAGGAGAAAAATGACTGAATACCGCATAAAGCCGGGCCTGGTGGTGCACACCTTTAATCCCAGTATTCTGGAGGCAGGGGCAGGTGATCTCTGTGAGTTAGAGGCCAGCCTGGTCTACACAGTGAGTTCCAGGCCAGCTGGGGCTATAGGGAGACCCTGTCTCAACCCCCACCCCCCCAAAAAACCTACATGAGGGGCTGGGGAGGTGGTGGCTCAGCAGTTAAGAGCACCGGCCGCTCTTTCAGAGGGCCCAGGTTCAGTTCCCAGCACCCACACGGCAGCCGACTACCATCCCTAACTCCAGTTCCAGGGGATCCGACGCCCTCTCCTGACCTCCACGGGCTTTGCACAACACGGGTACACTTACATACACGCAGGCAATTCACTCATACACATAAAATAGAAAATAAATAAAAATAAAAAATAAACCCTCCACGAAGTAAAGGCCAGACACAGAGGACTGTGTGGAGGACTCCACCTGTGGAGGAGTGAGTGTGATTCTACTCATGGACTCAAGTAGGGAAAGGGATTCCGAAGAAACCAGAACAGGTTGGAGCACAAAGAGAAAAGGACCAGAGGCCAACTCTGCCCCTGGGCTGATGGAAACACTGATCTGACGGGGATGCAGGTGACACGGGTACACATATTTATCAGCACAAAACTCACTAAGGAGCCCAGTGTGGTGGCACACGGTATAATCCCAGCACTCAGGCCAGCTGCCTGGAGTATGAGGCCAGCCTGGGCTATACAGCAAGACCTTGTCTCAAAACAAAGCAAAACAAAACTTCAGCAAGCAGTTTTAAACAAACCGACTGTTCACTTTATGCATTTTCCTGTGTATCTTTCAGGCCTCAGTGAGAAAAGGAGCCAAGGTAAAATGCTCAGTGGAGGGAGAGAGACAGGGGTGGAGGCCAAAGGTGCAGCCCAAGCCAAGTCTTGGCCAGCTGCCACTGTGAGCTGAGGCTGCCTTAGATTTACTGTGCTGTGACTTCAGGCTCCATGGCTATAGGCAGAGGGACCGTGAAAGACACAATCTGTTGGTGACTGGTTACTCTTAAAGAGTCAGAATGTGACATGCCCCCACACTGCAGAGCTCAGAGCACCGCCCTGGACATGCCCCAGTCTGTGCTGAAATGCTGGAAAGCTCCTAGCTGCTTTAGGGTACACCCCCACGGTGCCCTGTGAAAACAGAAAGCAGCGGATCGCTGCACAGACAGACGAACGCACTGTATGACCAGAGCTGGGGATCTAAGCACCAGGCTCTATAAGGCCAGGGAATGTGAGCCAAGAGCAGAGCTTCATCCACAGGAGTTCACACATCTGCAAGGTGGAGATGGGCCTTGCAACAAAATGCCAGAAGTTCCCAAACCAAGAGCCATGGGAGTTGGAGAGAGATGGGGATGGCAGGCAGAGCCAAGCAGACAGGAGAAAACAGAGAGCACAGGGCCAGGAAGGGGGCGGCAGAGAGAAGGAGCCATGACAGGAGCACGGGACTGGGGCCGCAAAGCCGTCCTCTGCTGGCCTTGCCCGGGAGTCTGGAAACCTCATTCTGCTGGCGTGGCAGACACCAGAACTCAGGTAAGAGGAGAGCCGCTTTAAGGCCAGAGCTACACTCAGTGGCACAAGTGGAAGTCCTGGGTTTCATGCCCAGCACTGCAAAAGAAATTAACACAGCAAGTGGTGTAACGGGTGTCAAGGCAAGGCCAGGGCAAGACCAGGCCGGCACAGGATTACTACTCAGGCAGAGTAAAAACACAGATCAAAAGCAACTCAGGGAGTAAAGGGTTTACTTGGCTTACAGCTCACAGTCCATCATCAAGGGAGGCCAGGGCAGGAACTCAGGGCAGGAACCTGGAGCAGGGGCTGGCGCGCAGACCATGGAAGAGTGCTGCTCACTGGCTTGCTCTCCGGCCTGTGCTCACTCTGCTTTCTCATACAATCCTGGGGCACCTGCCCAGCGTGGACCTTCCCACATCATTGAAGAATCAAGAAAAGGTCTCACAGACATGCCCACAGGTCAGTCGATACAGAAAATGCTCGACTGAGTTCCTTCTCCCCAGATGCGTCCAGTTGAAGCTGGCTGGTCTAAGAGGAACCAGCAGGGCCAGAGGACCTGACCATGGACAGTCACGGGAGGGCAGCAGCATGGCGACCACGGCACACACAGGGCTCACTGGTCTCTGAAACGTGGGAGCTGCTGAGACTGGGTGCCTGCGGGCACATGCAGAGCTGCCCTGCTGCCAACCACTGCTCTTACAATGAGAGGCTGCAGCAGAGGCGTGGGGCTAGGTGGGGACAGGTGAGCTCACCACAGAGCCTGGGGTCCTGGGGACCAGGAGGGGAGCCAGGCAGGGCAGGGAGGGAAGGGAGACCAGGAGGACTGGAGCAGCCAGACAAGGCCCATAGGGTCACTTGGCACTTTCAGTAAAGTGCTAAGGGCCCCAACGGGCAAACGGATAAAAACGTTAAAACTTTTTTCTGGTGGTGGGAATCAAACCCAGGGCCTCATATTTGCAAAGCAAGAGAAGAAGTGACACTAACTGCAGTTAAGTGAGAGAGACACCTGAAACCTGAGAAGTGGCGGGGAGCTGGGCTTCTCGATCTCTCCTTGACAGGAGGCATTCTTGACCTCCCTACTTACAGAACAGCTTCCTGGGACCCACGGCATCCTGCTATGCATGTGCCGCATTTCAGAGGCTGAGGGTGGCCCCACAGCAGATGCGACAGGAGAACAGATGCCAGGTAAGCTGATTAAGCTGCCGGACTGGGAGCATGCAACGAGGGGCTTGTTGGCAGCTCCCATTCTGGACTCTCGCAGCCACCAAAGCCATGCACGCTCACTACAGTTGTTTCTGAGGAATGAGGGCCCATGTGTGCAGACCCTGAGACAGAAGCTGCAAAGGTGGGAGGAAGGGGTGATGGGAAAGCCAGCTGTTCTAAGGAGAACGCCAGCCTCGGCCTGGGGAGAACTCACATCCAGAGCCCTCAAGTGACCCAAAGCAGCATTTTCATAGGCCCACGCACAGGAGCAGGCATAGGTGGTCATTCACACCAGTGAAGGGCAAGAGTCACCAAAGTGTCCTCCAAAAGGTGAGCAAAGCCAGGTGTGATGGCATACCCCTTTAATCCCAGGAAAGTGATCTCTGTTGAGTTCAGGGCCAGCCTCGTCCACACAGCGAGTTCCAGGCTAGCCAGCCTACCTAGTCAGACTGTCTCAAAAAACAAACGACAAACAAAAGGTGAACACAAATGGTGTGGTGACAAGGCAGGAGGAGAGCTGCACAAAGTGAGCGCGGGGTGCCCAGGGCTGAGGCACAGGTGCTGCTCAGATCAGCGGCTGCTGGGGCTTCAGGGCAGGTGCCGTGGCTGTCCGGAGTCTGGGATGGTGGGTATATGATGGCACCAACTCACAAGTTCAAAGGCAGTATGGTCTACACTGCAAGTTCCACGCCTCAGAAGGCTCATAAAACATGCCGGGTGTGGTGGCACACGCCTTTAGTCCCAGTGCGGGGAGGCAGAGGCAGGCCAGCCTGGTCTACATAGTGAGTTCCAGGCCAGCTGCAGCTACAGGGAGACCCTGTCTCAAAAAGGAAAAAAAAAACAAAACCAGGGCAGGAGCGACGGCTCAGTGGTGAAGGGCACTTGCTGCTCTTCCAGGAACTGGAGTTCAGTTCCTAAGACCCAGGTCAGGCAGCTCACAACCATCTGTAACCCCAGCTCCAGGGCATCTGAAAGCTCTGGGCACCTGCACTCATGTGCACATACCCCAACACAGACACATATACACATAATCAAAAGCAAAATCTTAACAACAAACCTTCACTTTGCAGCACAGTGAACTTTAATGTGCAGAACATTAAAGAAAACTTGCAGGCTGGAGGGATGCTCAGCGGTTAAGGGCATAGGCTGCTCTTGCAGAGGACCCAGGTTTGAATCCCAGCACCCACATGGTGGCTTACAACCATCTGTAACTCCAGTTCCTGGGGATCCAACTCCCTCTTCTGACCTCCGCAGCATTGCACAACATGGGTACATGTACATACATGCAGGCAACACACTCATACACATAAAATAAAAATAAATAAGTAAAACATTTAACAATAAAAACCCTCTGGGAGGCCAGGGGCCCTCGGGGTGCAATGCAGACAGACAAAGAGAAGAGTCTAATTCACTGTGATGGCAGGGGCAGGGCACCGGCTGGGGCTGAAGGTGCCCAAGCGGACAGTGCAGCTGACGAAGGTCCCAGAGGCCTGGACCTCTTGTCACATTAAAGCCATGTGCCACCAACATGGTATGTTGCTGCTGAGGCTCGCCTGGACCATGGGCTGAGGTCCTGTCTGCAGGCTCCCTTGTGAGAAACTCTGGTTGGCTCCACTCTGCCCACACTTGGGGAGCAGGCAGCCATGCCCCACCTCTGCGGCGGGGTACACTAGCTGCCTGCCTAGTGCTACAACAGGGGCCTGACTAAGCTCCTCGGCTCCAGGGGGCTCAGGGCCTCCTGCTGGTGAGAGAAAACGTCCAATTCACTTTGTTTACTCCACTTTGTTTACCACCCACATTCAGGGTGGGCTTCTCCCTCGGTTAACAGTCTCTGGAAACACTCACAGACAGGACCTGAAGGTGTGCCCTGCCATTTCCCTAGATGATGCCAAGTACTGACAAGGTGACACTGAAGATGGAGATGATATAAAGAACCTCCAGAAATCGGCTGCGATCTGTTGGCACTCGATGCTGTATCTTCCTTCCATATTCAGCCACATGGGTGCCGGTGGGGGGGGGGCACACGACCACAGACATTCACCGCATCCCCTGGGCTAGTGTGCGGTACTGATGTGTTGCTCGCGCTGTTGTAGCTTTGTACCGGGAGCACTCTCAGCTTGTCCCTGTGCACCTCTGACACCCCCCGACTGTGTGCTTGTCATTATGCATTCTCACACCTTCACTTCCCAGCAGGAGAGACAGCGCTAGGCTCACCTTGTCTCTTTTCTCAGATAGTCCTGGAAGCAGCCATTTCTCCAGGGAGCCTGGGCTCCTTATCTACTAAAGAACAAAATTAAAAACCAAGATCTGGATGTAAGGTGTGCTGGTAGATATTGGGGTGTTGATGCTAAGCCCATACAACGACAGGAAGTAAACACATGGACTATACCACAGACACAGACACACACACCCCTATAGTTATTTCTATATGTAATTGTCTATGTTAAGCTAAATACAAGCTGACACTCATGTCTGCAATTCTAATCCACAGCCGCAGATCCTTTTGGTCTCTCTGTTCATCTGGAAACTTCTCCTCCAACAGTGACAACCCTGATGTGATGGTCAATCTTGATCATCAACCTGATTAGAGAGAGAGCCACCAAGAAGGTTCCTAAGCACATGTCTGGGTGTGTGCCAAGGCCTTTCCAACATGACTGACATACGGGACGACAGCTGAGGGGAACCCGCTCTGAGTGTGGGCAGCACCACCTGTAGGCTGAGGGCAAAGGTAGAAACGAGCCAGCACAGCCCGCTTCCTGCCAGCCACCAGGTCGGCAGCCTTCCTCCACGAGCTCAGCCGCTGCCACGAGGCTTGGCCTCATCACAGGCTGCAGTGATGGAGCTGGCCGACCGTGACTGAAACCTTCCAACCGTGAGCTGGAAAAAGTCCCTTCCTTTAGCTTTCTCAAGTATTTTGCGACAGCAACAAAAGTGACCACAACACTGACTCCACCATCCGCTGCCCATGTACTGCTGCTCGGCCCCAGAACTTTATAGTGTCCAGAGCTGTTCACTAACCCTAGAAAAAAACCAAAGTCAGCTCCACTGGCAGGGCACGGGAACCAACTAGCAGTCTCCGAAACTGTCAAGCTCATCCAAAAGAATGCACCTCAGAGAAAGGACGACAGGCAGGAGGAGCCAAGATCATGTGGGATCCTGAGGACCTCTGACCCTGGAGGAAGGGGCTGCAGAGACGGGCCGAGTGGGGGCTAACGCGGCTCTCCCTCGTGGAGGCAGGTGGGCTGGGAGCCAGAGGTACAGCAAGGCTTGAACAGAGATTGGGATGGGAAAGGAAGGGCAGAGAGCCAAAACCTTCAGCATTCATAAAGAGAGAAAGGGGGAGGGAAGGCCTAAAGAAAAAAGGGAGGGGCTGACCTCTCTGTTCAAAGGTCCCGCCAAGGCTCAGGAGGCAGACTAGCAAAGACAGGTGACAGAAAAGCCAATGTCAAAGGCAAGACTCAGGCTAGAAGAGTACAAGCGTCTAGCATGGAGAGGTGAGCACAATGCAGGTGACAGAGAACTTCGAGGCACCCAAGCCCTTGAAGCAGCAGATTCAGCACGTGAAAAGGCAGAACTGAGGCTGTGTGGCAGTGGAGATGCCCATCGGGACAAGGTCATCCATGTGGTCAAGCATGCCTACGCCCCAGGCATGTCACCAACATGGACAAGTGTCCTGGGCGCAACACCAGGCCGGGCAATATGTGACCTCAGGTGGGGTGGGGACGACTTGCGAGGCAGCCCTATCTCCACTCAATGTGGCCTGTGAACGCAGCCTTGGGTAGGCTACCTTACACCCGGGGGCTTCCAAAGCATTCTTCCCAACAGCGTGCATCATGGAGTGCTGACTGGCCTGAGCCATGCCAATCACCACATGACTGTCTCTTCAAATCACTCATTCTAAAGAACTCCTAACCTTGAAGAAAACACACAGCAGACTACTAACCCAACTAAAGCCATGTGTCAGCACGCTGGCACAGAGTGCCTACTGTGAGCAGTAACCCTACTTAACTATCCTAGGTCTTTTGAATTAGGAATACTTAGTCACTCTAAAGTAGCACTGGGGACACTGCAGGTCAAGGGATGGCAAGCTGAGAGCACAAGCCAGGAGCTGGGAGGCCAGGAGCCGTCTGGAGGGAAGGCGCCACCCACTCTCCTCTCACCAGCACGCTGCACCTCAGGGGGCATCCTCCACACCTGCCCACATAGCTCTAAACCAGGGGCAGCCAGGATGGGCCCTGATCCTGCCCCCTCTATCTCCAGCTCTGTGCAATGATCTCTTGGGGACTTATCCCAGAGTTAGAAAAGGAGAACTATCTAGAAAATGCCCAAGCGTTGTGATATCACTGTCGAGTCAACTGTGTACTCCCCAGTCCTACCACAGAAGGGTCAAACAGAAGCCCTCCCCGTCTCAAACAGCACCATGCCATCCGGTCACCAGGGTCTGGCCCTATGGACTCACTAACGCTGACGTCCTCCAGCCCCCACATCCAACCCTCCAGCAAAAGCTGAGGACTTTACCTTCAGACTTGTCCAAAATCTGATCACATTTCCACCTCCCCTGCCCACCTAGATTCTGGCACTGTGAGCGCTGGCCTGCTGCACCCAGATCGCCCCCTGCCAGAACCCCATGTACCTGGTGTCTCCACTCACCGAAGCAGCCCACCGCACTCTCGTGCAGTATGGTCCTTCACAGAGCAGCTCATGTCACCCCCATGTCTGCCTTTGCATGGACCCTGCTGCACCTGGCAGGGCCTCAGTCACATGAAGCCCGCAGACCCTGCCTCCTGCTGGCCACTCCCTGGCCACCCGTCTTCTCCAGAACACTTGTTGAGTGATAACAGCAGTGCTCACGCAGGCGAGGAGCCATGGTGCTGAAGCAAACTGAACCAGGGTCTGCTACCACACGAGGAAACAGTGAGCTGGGCCCATGCTGTGTCCACTGACATGCTCTCCTGTTGAAACTCGCTGTGTGGAGCCCAGGACTTGAGAAGGAAAGAGGAGTCTATGGAAAAGAGAACTCAGAACTCAAAATATCTCAGTGACACTGCAAAAGCTTGTCTCCGGAGAGGGCACTTCAGCCGACAGCCCCTCCCCGCTGTCCCCAGTGAACCCAGCCAGCAGCCTGATGCAGAGCTGGCCTCCCTTTCCCATGAAACCACGACTGACTTGGCAGCTTTCAACCTGTGCATACAACACACTCCACACCCCACCGCCAACCTCGGCATTCCTGTGTACCAGATGACAGGCCTACTCACGACTCTGGTCCTTGTCCCTCCCCAGGATGCAAGTGCAGGTAGCTCTCCCCCAGTGGAACTCAACTCTCTGGGTACTAGGTCTCAACAACTCTATTAGAAACTGGCAGACTCAAAGGTCATCAAAGGTGGACCCATCCCTCATAATCAGCAGCTTGGAAACCCAGGAACCGAAACTGTAGAACTCTGCTCACCGGTCAGAACAGGATCTGAGTTGTTATCTTTGGCCCTGGGTGGAGACATGACTTTCTCAACTGCCAGAAAGATCCTAAGATTCCTACCTGGCAGAGGCTTTCTGTAAGGTATGAAGACAGACTTTGCCCCTCTCTTAAGAGTGAATCCCATCCCTGCAATAGCTGCATAGGAAAGCCCCCTCAGGACAGCTGCCTGTTCTAGAGACTTCCACAGCATAGCATAAGCTGCCTGACCGTGCAGGTCAATGGCTCACTGGCCACTTTCACCTGGTGAGAGTGTTTTCTTCCACTGCCGTCCCTTGGGTCACTGTCCGCTCTCTCTTGAGAGTGCACCACCTCATAATAAACTGTCTTCTACACTACACTGTGTGTCTTGAATGAATTCTTTCCAGAGGTCACAAGAAGTCCAAGCAAGAGCACAGGAACAGGAATTACTATTCAGAATCACAGCCCAGCTTTCCAAATCACTCCAGTACAAATCGCTCTAGCATCGCTCTACTGAACTGGGGCTCTACAGACCCTTCCAGGCTTAGTACTTACCCCTTTCCCCACAGGGTGCTCATTTTAGTGAGCATCTTGGCTTCTGCTCCTGCCATCCCTCCAGTATGAAATTCATACCCATCCTGTCTAGCAGTTATTCATCCACTAATGGTCAAGCACCCACGATCTGCAAGACATGGCTGGACAAGGTGTTTATAAAATTACCAGGTGCTATTCCAATACAAGGCACTGTAAGGAGTTTGGATTTCATTCAAGTAATGGAAGTCTACAGAATATTTTTGAAGAAAAGAACTTAGGGGCCAGATTTGGTGGCACACATCTTTAATCCCAGCACCTGAGAGGCAGAGGCAGATGGATCTCTGTGAGTTCTAGGCCAACCTGGTCTACATAGGGAGTTCCAGGCCATCCAGGGCTTCATAATGAAACCCTGTCTCAAAAACAAAACAAAACAAAAAGAAACTTAGCAGTAAGCAGGACTCAGAATAGCAAGACAAGAACTGTTTGTAGATAGTAGCAAAGAATGCAGCGTGGACAGCAGGGCGGTAAGTCAGAGACTGGCATGTCGTTCAGGCTAGCCCTAAACTCCTACACTCAAATGATCCTTCTGCCTCAGCCTGGCACAGCTTCAGACAGTTAGAAGTGATCTGGGATTGACACAGCTCTCCCAGGGGTCTTGTCTCCTCCACAGTGCAGAAGGAACAGACATCAATCAAAGCGGAGAGTTACGTTTTCAGGTTAGAGTCAGGAAGACCAACATGGTATGGTGCTCTAGGTTTCACAACATTACCTCCCCAGAAAAGAGGCTGCCAATCCATCCCTTAGTGACGCCTGTTTGGGGGTGAGCCTCCTGGCTGACAATACTGCACACACACTGTCACCTCTCAAGGCGAGGGGAGCTCAGGCACAATAGGGAAGGGACAGCGGAAGCTATTGTGGAACTTCTCTGGGCTTCATGCTCCTTCCTGTGGCCAACTTTTATTTGTAGCCTTTTTCTATAACAAACTGTGACTGACCTCAAGTGCTTTCAGTGAGTTCCGAGTCCTTCCTGTGAACTAAACCAACTGAACGGCTTTGAGACCCCCCACCCACAGCAGTGCAGAAAGTGGGGCTGTTCCCGCTAAACTTGTAGGTTGGTGATGCGCACAGTTGACACTACCAAAGTGTCCGTGGGAAGCCGAAAATAAAATAAAAAGCACGCATGTATTTAAAGCATTACTTTTAAGAACCATCCCCAAACACTGCCTTCAACAAACCATCACATATGATAGTGTAGCATGGAGTTGGGTGTTCTAGAGTGGTCAGCAAGCTTACTTCCAGTGCAGACCAGACATTAACTTTATATGAGGATTATTTCAACTCATATTTCCTGAAGTTAGGATCATATTTTATTTATAGCACTTAAGTGCAAGCTGGGAAGTAATAATTTCAATAAGAATGTAAACTCATGCCCATACTGTTGATCTAATGGAGATAGTTCTTAAAGTTCACATAGTACATTCTGACCAAGCACCACTTCATTCGTGTTAATCCTTTTGTTCTGTTCTGTTTTCCTTGGGGCAGGTTCTCGCTATGCAGCCCAGGCTGGCCTGGAGCCGGCAGTCCTGTCTCTTAACTCCTGGATGCTGAGGCTATGGGTGAGTGCCCCCATGCCTGGGTACTTTTCCATTCTTGAAAAGGGCTTGGTTTTACAACATGTTGGTTAGCAGGGCTACAATGTCTTGATTTGTTAATCTGTCAACCAACACAGGCACCCCTGGGCAGAGAGAGATCTAACTTTTGCTGAGTGAATTCTGTATGACATGACCCCTCTGCACGGTCTGACTCTCCTCCCAACTCTCAACTCAGAAGTCAGTGTGCCCCTAGAGTGCCTCCACAAAATACACAGTCCCAATCCAACACCTCCAACCCATCTATTCTGCAGACTGTCCAAGACATGACACTCCTGTTTGTACTCCTGTTCCATTTTCTCAAATACCCCAAGAGCCTTTCACTTTAACCAAATCCTGCAAAGGCAAGTTTAACAAGGTGACTTTTTAAAGGTGACTTTAGGAGGAGGAGCTGCAAAACAACGTTGGAAAGATCAACTTCATGCGGGGTCAGAAGAAGGGTTTAGGAAGAAAGGCACAAGTCCTGAAGGGCCAAGGCTGGAACAGTAACATCAACACCTGTGTGCTCAAGTGCAGCCACTAAGCAGGCTGCAGAGGCGGCTGCCGCTGGGGTTTGGACAGCACCACACACACCCTGCATAATAAAGGCCGCTTCAGAGCAGGCAGCTGCATCTCCAGTTCCTGTTACTCCAATTTAATAGCCAGAATATAATAAACTGGTTATTCATGAACTCATAAAACGTGGATTTAACAGCTAGAAGGGACTTAGTTCTAGAAGTAATGACAGCTCAGCAGAGATGAATCTTACTGCCCTGAAGGCGACCTGCTTGTCCCAGAGGCCCTTTCGGGCAACTACCGACCCAAGCTCACTTGCAGGGTGGAGGGAGGAAAGCGAGGAGTAAGAGCCACGTAGAGGGGAGACCTCAGCTCAGGAGCAGACGACCAAGCTCAGAGAGTGACAGCACCAAATAACGGCCTGGGGGGAAGCGTGCTCCGGGGCCGTGTCGCCAAGGTCAGGCACAGGCTGCGGGTGCAATTCGGGCCGGAGCCTGGGGGATGCCGGCGGGTGACAGCTGAGCCCTGAGAGGCCGAAGCGCCATCGAGGGTGCCAGGAGGCTCCGCGGAGGCGCGGCGGGCCGGGCCCGGAGCCCTCGGGACTCGCACCCACTGCCTCCCGAATCACTCACCCGAGGCCCGGGCGGGGTCGCCCGGCGCTGCGGCTCCTCGCGGCCGGCGGCAGCAGCGGCGCGGGCGGCGGCGCATTA
>NW_008333281.1:981899-1023482 GCF_000622305.1 Nannospalax galili | reverse complement strand
GCTCGGCTGGGTTCCGCCGGGCCGGTGTGCGAGAGGCAGCCGCCGAGTAGACACCGGAGCCCGGCGCCCGGGGCTGGACAGCGGGGCGGCGGGACCCCGGAAGTACACCCGGCGAGGTTAAGGCGCCGTGCTCGCGCACTTCCGCCGCGCCACCCGCCGCTTCCAGTAGCGGTTCTTGCGGGGGGTGGCTTGAAGCCGGGTATTTCCGGGCCAGACCGAGGGTCTAAAAACCGGGCAGTTCCCAGAGAAGAGGCAACGCTTTTCGGGAACCTGCTAAACAGGGAGCTTCCAGCATGACGTACCAGAAGAGGAAGGCCGGCGTCTACGGATCGCCGCGAGGGCCACTCCGCGTCACCCGCGCTGCAAATGCGCCCGAGAATGCGTACCCGGCGGCGTGGCCCGAGCCCGGCGGCGTCTGAGAGCCACCTTCACGGGTGTCTGTGCCGGGTGCAGGAAGGAGAGCCACGGAGATGGGGTAGAAACGGGTGTTTTATTCCCCTGGGTCCCCTGCGTACTTGAGAGCATTTATTCCGCGTGGTGCTCCGGTTAGTGTTCGGAGTCCTGCGTGTTCGCTGTGTTACGCCATCGTAGGAGGCTGTGACGTCAGGTCCAGCTCCCCCTCCCCCCCCCACGGTCTGCAAGCCGTGCCGGAGTCCAGAACGTGGTGTTCGAGCCAGACTTTTGGAAGTAAGAGGTGCATTAAATGCAGTTTTCCAAAAACTGACAGCTTTGGGCTGGAGAGATGGCTCAGTGGTTAAAAGCACTAATTGCTCTTGCAGAGGACCCGGGTTCAGTTCCCAGCACCCATATGACAGCTACAAACCATCCTTAACTCCAGTTCCAGGGAAATCCGAAACCCTCTTCTGACCTCCATGGCATTGCACGACACGGATGCAGTCGCATACATGCAGGCAGTGAGGGCAGGTATGGTGGCCCATGTATAATCCCAGCACTAGGGAGGCTGAGTGAAGGCCAGGAGGATCCACAGTTCTAACCAGCCTGGGCTGTATAGTGATACCGCCGCCCCCCAAAGCGCATCTTTAAGGTTTACATTTTTGTACACCTGTATGTACGGAATGCTAGATCCTTTTAGTCAACTGTGTTGGGCCTGCGCTGTTCAATACTGTGTTTCTCAATATTGAAACATTTGCTCTTAGAGGGAAGGGCCCCTCGGAATTGGCTTTTCAGAGATGAAGCTGCTTGAGTCACTCATACCCTTGTAATGACCCTTGACCTATGCCCTTGTAGGGTAAGCCCGATAAACTAATTGATTCATTGAGTTGACCTTGAGTGGGATCGAGGCAAGACTCAAAAGGAAAGATCAAGTGGCATGGGCAGGGAGAGACGTCCTTCACCCTGGGATCTAATTTACATTTCCTGCTGAGAGTCGATTTCAGTAGAAGGGGCTGGAGAAATGCTCAGCATTTAAGACCACTGGCTGCTCTTGAGAAGGACCCAGGTTCAGTTCTCAGAACCCACAGGGTGCTAACAGTCATCTCTAACTCCAGTTCCCGGGGATCCAATGCCTTCTGCCTTCTGCATGCATTGCATGACACAGGTGCAGTAATTTTCAGGCAGACCGCTCAGATACATAAAATAAACTTTTTTTAAATGTCAGCACAATCCATAAAAGCTAAAATTGCCTGCAGAGGGGATGTGTTTTCCCAAAGACTACTCAAACACGGATGCTACAAACAGGAAATAAACTGTGCTTACTTAGGGCCAGGATGTTTACAATCTTGAGTTTTTGTATCAGCCCTCCTCTGTCATCCCTGAGTCTGAACACCCTACCTTGTAGAACTGCCTGACAGTTGTGTCTACAAAAGGATATTCTTTAAAATTAAAAATGTGGTGGGGGGAGGGGGGAAGGCTGGAGACATTGCTAAGTGGTTAAGAGCACTTGTTGGTCAAACATGAGGACCAGAGTTTGGATGCCAGCATCCATGTAACAAGACAGTCACGTGCAGGCTTGTAACCCCCACCACAGAGGGGATGGAGACAGGAAATTAGCTGGGGCTTGCTGACTGCCAGCCCAACTGAGTAATGGCAGGTCAAGGTTCAGCAAGAGACCCTGCCTCAGAGGAAAAGGGTGGCAATAGAAGAGCACCCTGATGAGCCCTTGAAGACCTCTGGCCTCTGAGCACACAGTGCACATGTCCGTGCATATACCTCACACATACTGCATGCACATGCACACAGTAAGTTAACTAGCTCATACAACTTTTGTTTTTGCTTTTTGTTTGTTTTGAGACGGGGTCTCCCTGTAGCCCCAGCTGGCCTGGAACTCGATACACAGACCTTGATCTCAAAGAGATCTACCTGCTTCTGCCTCCTGAGTGCTGGTATTAAAGGCATTTGCCACTTTGTGCGGCTCAGCTCATTTATTTTACTTAACATTTATTTAGCCATTCATTTGTTCTGAGATAGGATCTCATGTAGCTCAGGCTAGCCTCAAACTCACTATGCAGCTGAGGATGACCTTGAGCTTCTGATCCTCCTGCCTCTACCTCACAAAGGCTGGAATTACAAGTGTGAGATACCATGCCCAAGTTTATGCAGTGCTCAGGGGTGGAACCCAAGGCTTCATGCCTGGTAGGCAAGCACTCTCTTATCAACTGAGCTACATATTCCCCACCCTTTATGTAAGTTTTAAGAGCTTTGCTTAACCTTCAGACCTTGTAAACACATCCTTTGAGGTATATTATTTAAAAGGCTTCGGGTTTATATATATAAAACCACGGTGAAGGGACCTAAGCTCGACTCTCCAGAGAAGACCACTCTCTTGAAACTGCATGCTGTCCCCTTCCTACATGTCTCTGTGTAAATAATAAACTCACTAACCCTGTTTCTGTCTGGCTCATCCTGAAATTCTCTGTAGCAAAGTCTCGGAAGGCCCCGGAAAAGGAGGGAGCTCTGCAGGCTGCTGCTGGCTGTTGGGCAGTGCCTCCTTGCAGCTGCTGACAGAATTATTTCTTCTGTCTCTTTGGTGCCCTGTCTGGGCATGTTTGTTCATGCCTCCTCAGGAAAAGCTTTGTATCAGCTGGCCATCCTGCTAGGCTTTTGTTTGATTTTGGTTTTTGAGACAGGATCTCCCTGTAGCCCCAGTTAGCCTGGAACTCACTATGTAGATCAGGCTGGCCTGGATCTCACAGAGATCTGCCTGCCTGTGTCCTGAGTACTGGAACCAAAGGTGTGCACCACCATACCTGCCTACTAACTTTGACTCCAAGAAGAGGTGAACTGCCAGTAGGTAGCCAGTTCTTTTTATATATGGTAAAATAAATGAAGGTTCTGTTTATGTAAAATGGAGATTGAATTGCCACTGTAATTGAGGTATGTTTTCAAAAAGCAATGTTAGAAGCATCTCTTTTTTAAAAAATGTGAAGTTGGGTTTTGTGCAAAAATGGAATGAACACACGTCAAAGACCTAATTTAACTCAGTTAATTAGGGAGTGTCTGTGATGCTGTAACTAGTTCCCCCCAGAGATGAATCCAGAAGTGGACACAAACATAGGCAATCAAGAATGCCAAGGTGATGCTTAATAAATGCAAAGCGAGAGCTGGGAGTGGGGGCGCACGCCTTTAATCCCACCGCTCAGGAAACAGGCAGGCAGATCTTTGTGAGTTCAGGGCCAGCTTGGCCTACATAGTAAGTTCCAGGACAGCTGGGGCTACAGAGAGACCCTGTCTCAAAAAGACAACACCCCCCACTCCCCCACCCCTGCAAAGCGAGCTCCTGCCCGGGGTGGGGGGGTTGGGGGGCAACCAGCCAAACCTCCACGTGGTGGTTTCATCTGTGTGTCTAAACTCTCCGCGCAAGAATCATCTGTAGCCAGGCAAAGTGGCTTGTGCCTGTAATACCAGCACTAGGGAGGCTGAGGCAGGAGGATGCCTGTGAATTTGAGGCCAGCCTGAGCTACAGAATATGACCCTGTCTCAAAAGATATGTAATAGCTTGAGGGTCGACAAGGTGGTTCAGCAGTATTACTTGCTCTTCAAGAGGACTTTGGTTCCCAGTCCACATGGAGCAGTTCACAGCTACCTAGAGGATTGGGTGCCCTCTTCTGGACTCTACAGGCACTGCAGTTACACATGCACAGTCCCATACACAGAGACACACACCCACATAATTTAAAACATTTAAATTGAGTTATCTGTATATAATAATCACTACACTGCTGTCAACTCTACAGTCTCTAGTTACAGAGCTCTTTAAGACATAAGGCCTCAAAGAACTAGGGGATCCAGAAAGGTATGCCAGGAAGGGCCTACTCAAGACATCCCAAAGAAATTGACATGTCACCCCAAAATATGCCTCTGACTTAAAATTTGCTTTGAGCTAAGGTCATTGAGAAGCTAGCTCTGCCTCCCACTTTGCTGCCTAGCAGCAGATGGAAGTCATTACAGGAGACGTGAGATCCGGGAAGGCCCAGGGGATCTCATGGGAAGTCGGCTCTGTAATGTGTAATGAATCTGCCCAGTCTGCTACCCTTGAACCCTAACACCGCCTTCCTTTTTATACCATCTCTGCAGATTTCTTCATTTTTGAGGATGTTAGAGAAACTGAATTGGCAGCCGCTGTATCGAGGCTCTCCCTTGTGTCTGGAAATGTGCATGCGGATAAATGCTGGCCTGTTTTTCTCTTGTTAACCTGTCTTTGCTCCAGGGCTCCAGCCCGGAATGCAGAAGGGAAAATGGAAAGGGGCTTTTTCCTCTCCTACATACCCACCCAATACCCTTTTGGACCATTTCCAAGTCTTTCACAAGAAAATGAAAAGTCAGGGCTGGAGAGATGCTCCTCAGTTAAGAGCACTGGCTGCTCTTGCAGAGGACTCAAGTTTGATTCCCAGCACCCACATGGTGACTAACGACTGTCTGTTGAATCTGACGCCCTCTTCCGAGCCTCACAACATGGGAGGGAGCACTTACACACAGGCAGGCAACACACTCATACACATAAAATTGAAAAAAAATAAAAGTGATGGGATCCTCTTCTTTGTTCTGGGGCCCCACTCGAGAGCTGGGGCTCTCTGGACTAAAAACCATGGTGCCCTCCTAGAGCTGCCCGCCAGAAAGAGGAGCAGGCCCTGGGACAAGCTCCTGTGGCATCCAGTCTGTCAGAAAATGTTCCCGGTACCTGAGCTAAGCTCTGTTTTGTTTTGGTTGTTTGAGACAGGGTCACCTGTAGCCCAGGCTGGCCTCCAACTTACTGTAGAGCCATAGATGACCCTGAACAGATCCCCTTAAGGGCTGGGTTACAGGAGTGTGCCACCATACCTGGTTGATCTGCTGATTGGTCTCATGTTGTCGGGGCTGTTATAAGCTTCTCAACCCTCCCTCCTGCATGCCTCTCTTCCTCACCCCTCCCCTGACCCCCCCACCGTAGCTGGGACATTACATGGTGATGTTTGGGGGTTTTTAAAATTTTATTTATTATTTTTATTTTACGTGTATGCGTGTATTGCCTGCATGTAGGTAAAGTGCACCCATGTCGTGCAATGCTGGCGGAGGACAGAAGAGGCTGTCGGATCCCCTGGGACTGGAGTTAGGACAGTTGTTAGTTGCCATGTGGGTGCTGGAATACGAACCCCAGTCCTCTGCAAGAAGAACCAGTGTTCTTAACCGCTGAGCCATGTCTCCAGCCCTGGTTTTTCAGGGTTTTTAAAATTTGTTTTTATTTATGCGTGTGGGGAGGTGCTCTTAGAGGCCAGAAGAGGGCATCAGATCCCTTGGAGCTGGATTTACAGGCAGTTGTGTGCTGCCTGATGTGATATGGGTGCTGGGAGCTGAACAGTCCTGTGGAAGGGCAGCTAGCACTCTTAACTGCTGAGCCATCTCTCCAGCCCTGGCCAAGAGTGTTTTCACAAAGAAAATTGGGGGAGGGAAGCTTAAGCTGTTTGCATTGAGCACACATTGAATAGACGTGAGACAAAAGGAGTTCAAATGAGGCTGGGTGGGAGGGCAGCCTGCAAGAGAAACAGCTGTCACTCGTGGGTTGGATGGGGCTATGGGCAGGATGAGGTGGGGCCTAGGGGGCATGATGGGCTCTGAGTGGAGGTTTTATGCATTCAAGAATGTGAGCCCTCCTTGATTTTCTCCTTATATCTGAACTCACTGACTTACCATCTCCCTCTCCATCCTCTACCCTCATCATTAGATTTAGGACATCTCGGACTTGTGCTTTTATCAAACGCTGTGCTGATTTAAGTAGCCTGTGCTTTTAATTATTAGTATAGATTTTTCACTGTAACTTTAACATCAATCATCCATTAAAGCAAGGCATGGTGACAATCACCCTGTAATGACAGTACTGGAAGGCTGAGGCACTTCAAGGCCAACCTGGGCTACATAGGGAGAGCCTGTCTCAAAGGGGGAAATAAATTCATTAAAATATTGAGAGCCATTGGGCGCGGTGGCACATGCCTTTAACCCCAGCACTCGGGGTGGGGGCGGGCAGATCCCTGTGAGATTGAGGCCAATTTTCATAGCAAGTTCCAGGCCAGCTGGGGCTACTGCCCTGTCTCCCTCCCCCACCCCCAAATATATGAGAGTCAGGTGTGGTGGCGAACTCTTCTCAGCACTTGGGAGATGGAGAAAGGCTGATTAGGAATTTGAGGGCAGTTGAGATGGCTCAGCAGATAAGGGGTGCTTGCTGTCAAGCCTGGAGACCTGAGTTTGATCCCCAGGACCCACATGGTGGAAGGCGACAACCCACTCCCACAGGTTGTCCTTTGACTTCCATACACACAGACACACAGTCTTGGCCAGCCTCAGTTGTCAGTTTGACACAGCTGGGAAAGGGGAACCTCAGTTGGGAAGTGTCTCTACCTGACTGACCTGTGGCCATGTCTGGGAGGTATTTTCTTGATTGTTGAGTGATGTGGGAGGGCCCAGGCCACTGTGGGTGGTGCCAACCCTGGGCAAGTGGGGTGTGTGTGTGTGTGTGTGTGTGTGTGTGTGTGTGTGTGTGTGGGAGTGTGTGTGTGTGTGTGGTTGTGTGTGGTGGTGTGTGTATGTGCTGGATAGCTTTAGTGTCAACTTGACACACCTGGGTTGAGGGAGCCTCAATCGGGAAATTGCCTCTATTGGACTGGCCTGTGGCCATGTCTGAAAGGCATCTTCTTGATGAGTGATGTGGGAGGGCCCAGCCCACTGTGGGTGGTGCCACCCCTGGGCAGGTGGGCCTGTGTTGCATAAGAAAGCAGGCGGAGCAGGGGCCAGGGGAGCAAGCCTGTAAGCAGCGTTCCTCCATGGCCTGTGCTCCAGCCCCGGCCTCCAGATTCCTGCCCTGAGTTCCTACCTTGGGCTCCCAGATGAACTGCGTGCGACCTGGGAGATGTAAGACAAATAAACCCTTTCCTCCCCAAGTTGGTACTGGTCAGAGTGTTTTGTCACAGCAATGAAGAACAGACAACCTCAAGTGCGGCTCCTCAAGAGCCACCCACCTTATTTTTTGAGGTGGATTCTCTCATGGAACCTGGATCTCTCCAATTTGCCAGCCAGGGAGCCCCAGTGACCCTCCTGTTCCCTGCCTCCCGCTGCAGGGGTTATAGGTGTGCAGCTCTGGCCTTCATTATGTGGGTTCTGGGGATCGGACTGAGGGCCTCATGCTGGAAGGACAAGTGCTTTGTGAACCAAGCCGTATTCCCAGCCCGAGTCTTATCAAGTCTGCCTCTTTCCCAACAGCACTGAGACATGGTCTTCTGCCAGTCAGTTCCCCTCTCTCAGCCAGAGTACTTATATGCAGAAAAAACAAAACTCTAAAACAAGGTATTAGACTTGGTCTCTAAGGTTTCCCCCTGCGTTGAGGCTGGTTTGGAGCTCTTGAGCTCACTGAGGGGCCAAGTCTCAGTGTTGGTGCTGGCAGGAGTGCAGGAACCCTTCTCCTGAGTTGGCCCCTTTTAGAGATGTTGAACCATGAGCATACATAGTGATTTTCCCAGGGCACATGTTAAGAATAGCTCTACCACTGGGCATGGTGTTACACGCCTTTAGTCCCAGCACTCAGGAGGCAGAGGCAAACGGATCTCTTGAGAGTTCAAGGCCAGCCTGGTCCATATAGTGAGTTCCAAGCCAGCTGGGGCTACAGGGAGACCCTGTCTCAAAAAGGACCCCCCCAAAAGAAGAGCTCTACCACTAAGCTGCACCAAACCTGTTTGTTATTTCTTTTTATTTTATGTGCCTGCATGCGTATAAATGCACCCGTGTCATGCAACATCCAAAGAGGACAGAAGTGGGCATCAGATCCCCTGAAACGGGTTATGGACAGTTGTTAGCAGCCATGTGGGTGTTGGGATTGGAACCTGGGTCTTCTGCAAAACAACCAGTGCTCTTAACTGCTGATCATCTCTCCAGCCTCATTATCTCTTTTTATCTGTACGAATGTTTGCCTGCATGTATGTAAGTGTACCTGTGTTGTGCGCTAGTCTCGGAGGTCAGAAGACAGTGTCAGATCTTCTGGAACTGGTGTTACACATGGTTGTTAGTCAGCATGTGGGAGCTGGATGACTCTTTGAGAACAGCCAGTGCCCCCCCAAACCTTTTTTTTAAAATAAAATATTGTTTTTATTTTATGTATATAGGTGTATTGCCTGCTTGTGTGTAAGTGCATCTGTGTTGTACAATACCCGTGGAGGTCAGAAGGCAGTGTAGGATCCCCTGTAACTGTGCGTTACAGACAGTTGCTAGCTGCCAGGTGGTGCTGGAATTCAAACCTGGTCTTCTGCAAGAGCAACCAGTGCTCTTAACCACTGAGCCATGTCTCCAGCCCTGTTTTTTTTTTTTTTTAAGCAATCTTATCTACTATCTATCTGCCCCCCCCCCCGTTTCCTCGTGTCCATGTCTGCTGTGTCCACTGAATAGAAAGGCACAGTGCACAGTGATACTCTGTCTTGTGGCCCAAGTACTGAGTGCAAGATGTTCTCTTGCTGAGAACCCATCCAGATGTGGATAGTTAGGGTTTATACTCTCCAAAGCAAATGCTGGGGAGACAGAGACCCAAAGTCTGTACTGGGGGGAAGCAGAGGTGTGTTCTGGAAAACACCCTGGGTGGTTTGATGTTTTCCACTGAGTTTGTGGGGGTGAATTTGTCAACAGCCAGATTAGGAAGGCCTGATGACTGAAACTCACACCCCACAATATTGAGCAAGGCCCCGGAAGTCAAAACCCAAAGTGGGGCAATATGTTCCTCAAGTCCTTTGTTTTGGGGACCTCACCTCGCCTGTGGGCAGAGCACTGAGAGTGGTGTGCTTGGTGGGTTGCATGGTTGGTGCGACAGGTGATTGGTGGGTTAGGTCCTCGGTGGGTTGGGTGTTCAGTGGGACCATGCCTGCTGGGGGCTGGGAACGCCTACTGACTGAGCACTGAGCCTCTGCTGGATGTTCTGTGCTTCCTGCCTGGCCGACACTCAGTGTCATGTCCCTTAGGACTAGGTCCGAACTGGCGCATTTTCTCTCTGCACCCAGATCTGCCTCTTCTTAGCTGCCATCATAGCACCTCAGTCACTGAATCCTCATGTCCCTGTGGGCTGGTAGTCTCCCTTCAGACAGCTGAGGAACGGAAAGCATGACCCAGTGTGAGCTGGCCCACACAGTGTGCTCCACCTGCCTGTGTGGTCCGCCTTTCCTGCTATGCCTCACCCTCCCTAAGAAGCCAACACTGGAGCTGTGCCAAGCCTCCCACGACCCCACCTTTGAGCCCCTAACTTAGTACCCAGGCTGTCTGGGTCTCCTCCACCCCAGCCTGCTCCAAGACTCACACTCATCCACTGGACAAGCATTTGATAGGGCCAACACCATGTCCAGCCCCATGTGTGGTGCCCCACAAATGAGAGAGTGAAGTCAGGTCAAGCTCCTGCCTGTGGGAAGCCCAGCCTCACTGCACAGATAAATGTATGCACAGTGACAAGCCAGGGTGTAACTATGAAGGGGAGGTCTTCACGTGCTGAGATAGTGTACTTGGGAGCCCAACCTGGTTCAGGGGCCACATGACTTCTCCCACCTGTTATGTGTGAAGGGTGTGGGTGTGGCATGCTGGAGGAAGGGGTTCCCTGCAACAGCCTTATGAGAAGTTGCCTGGGCTGTTTGGAGTCCTGAGAGAGGCCCGAGTGGGGTGAGCAAGGGGCATGGGCTCCAGACCAGCTGGGGTGGAGTGGGGCTTGGCAGGGGCCAGGCCCAGGGCCCTGGTGAGAAGATAAAGAACGCGGGCTTCATCTGAGGGGTGGTGGGAGACACTGGAGGGTTTGTTCACGTTTATGAACCCAGTGGCTTTTGCATTATGGATTTCAAAGAATTTAAAACTTCTTTTCTGATTTATTTTTTTGTGTATGAGTGTTTTCCCTACATGCATGTAAATGCTCCACGTGTGTGCAATGCCCACAGATGCCATCAGATCCCCTGGAACTAGACTATGGACAGTTGTTAGTCACCAGGTCCTCTGAGCAAGCAGTGCTCCTAACTGCTGAGCCATCTCTCCAGCCCCTGTAAAGGATTTTTTATGAATATTTATGAGTTAGGTGGCATATTCATGGGGTAAAGTGACACTTTTCCTCTTCCAAATCATATTTGGCCAGATAGATCTCCCTTTAGAGTATTCTCGTGAGACCCTTGAAAAGCCCAGAGGAGGGTCGCCACCACCATGTAAATGATATTATAATGATGCAAAGGTCTCTGAGGATGCTGACCCTGCATTAGTCCTCAGGGATGGCAACTGAGAAAGTTCCTGGTGCCTTGGCTTCTGATGAAACGGGAATGACCATTCTGCAGCTTCAAGGCTGCTTACCCACACAGGGACATTCTGGCCCCCAGGGGACACAGCCGCCAAGACACACTCTTTGTGGATCGATGTCAATGCTTCCTCTTTGGAGGGTCACAAATAATTTTTGTGAGTCATCCACTCTCAGTATTTCCCAGGCCTGATACCAAGTTCTTTGGCCTGTGACTTGCAGAACTCTTCCTCATTTTGAAATGTCATGTCATCTGCCTCTGTCCAACTTCCTGCCAAGGTCGGGGGCCTGTCAGGAGGCAGGCAAGGGCTGCTGAATCTCTCGCCTCTTCTTTTCAATTCTTCCCAACAGAGGGTCAGGTCAGGTCAGGTCAGGGCTGGAGTCGGTGTTTGGGGCCAGCCTCCTCCGCTTGTGTGAAGCTTGCACACCCCCGAGGTCTAGCTTTCCCACCAAGAGTGTGCACTTGTTCAAGTGCTCCTGGAAGGTCCCAAACTCTCCTGGGACGGCAGGTCCCGACCTTTTCTTCACGATCTATTGAATTTTCCCAAGAAGTCCTCGGTTCCACCAATTTCCTTCCCATATTGGGCACAGGGCAGGTGCCTGGTCACCTCTCCAGAAGTCATCTTTATGAGTGACAGAACTCCAGCCCACTGCGCAGCTCTCAAGGTTCCAGAAAAACCCCTGAAAATCTGCTTTGGGCACGTCCTTTTTCCGTTGAGGTGGGCCTGGGATCCAGGGCGCTGGCCCAGCTCGCCAATGCTCTACCACCGAGCTACGCCCCCAGCCGTTAATCTGTTTTTGAACTGAAGAGATGTGGGAGAAACGGAGTGTCCCGGAATCGTGTTTCCTGCTCTCTACGCACAGGTCCCTGGACTTCCACAGCCGTTGGAGTGGAATCTCTCTGGCTTTAAGACCCGCTGGAAGGTGGCTCAGCGGTGAAGAGCACTGGCTGCTCTTGCAGAGGACCTGGGTTCCAATCCCAGCACCCACACGATGGCTAACAACCATCCATAACTCCAGTTGCAGAGGCTCCCACGCCCTCTTCTGACCTCTGGTGGGCATTGCATGACACGGGTGCACTTACATACATGCAGGCCATACACTCATACACATGACAACCATCAGTGGGACTCAGACCGCGGCGGCGCCTCGCGTCCTCGCCTTTAAAGGCACGTCTGCTGACGCGAACGTCCCTGCCAGGCGCGGCATCCGAACCTACTTTACGTCCTTGACTCTCCGCGCAACAAAACCTTCAAATAACCACTCATTTGCGACAGAAAAAGCCGCGCAATGGTACTTCTACGTCGGGAGCACCCGTTCCGGAGTGAACAGGCTCAGGGCGCGCCACAGCTGGCAGGTGCAGCCTTCAGGTAGGGCAAGGGGCGCTTCTGCGCCTGCGCACACTGGAGAGGCGGAGCGAACCCGCGGAACGACAGCTCGCGCCTCACGTGTGCTGGGGGCGGGGCGGGGCGAGGCCGGCTGACTGACAGCTCGCTCCGCGACGCCTCCGCAGAGCCGGCGGCTCTCCCGTCACGTGCTTCTAGGGGCGGGGCCATCTCAGTTGACTGACAGCTCGCTCCGCCGCGTCTCAGAAGGACCCGGCTGCTCGAGCTCGGCTCTTTCCCCGCAGCCGCGGACTCGACAGTGTCCCCGCGCTGCCCAGTGCCCTCCGGCCGCCGCGGTGAGAGGGCCTGGGGCCGGCCTGGACTGGTGGGGGTGGGCTGGGGAGCGGCGGCCTGGAGGGCGCGGGGCCAGCCGGCAGGTACCGGGGGACGGGGGTGGTGTCCCCGGGCGGGGGGCGTCCCCGGGGTCCCCGCGGCCATCCTCTGCTGACGCGGGGCGCGCAGGTCTGCAGAGGACCCAGCGGACAGCTGGCGGGGCAGCACCCCGAGGCTGGCCGGGTGCCCCCACGCCGGGTGGGCTGGGGAGCGGCGGCCTGGAGGGCGCGGGGCCAGCCGGCAGGTACCGGGGGACGGGGGTGGTGTCCCCGGGCGGGGGGCGTCCCCGGGGTCCCCGCGGCCATCCTCTGCTGACGCGGGGCGCGCAGGTCTGCAGAGGACCCAGCGGACAGCTGGCGGGGCAGCACCCCGAGGCTGGCCGGGTGCCCCCACGCCTGTCCTGGCGTTGTGCTTTCCCGGGCGGATCAGATGAGGGAAGATGCCAAGGTTTGGAAGGAGGCGAAGTGCTGGGCGCCCGTGCAACCTGCAGAATGAGCAGGAGCTCGCCTCTGGCCCGCACAGGTGCACGGCACGGTGTACGGCACAGGTGCGCGGCACGGTGTACGGCACAGGTGCGCGGCACGGTGTACGGCACAGGTGCGCGGCACGGTGTACGGCACAGGTGCACTGGCTTGGGCGCCGCACCCCGACGTGGAGGTGTCCGAGTGGTGAGTCAGTTGAGGCGATTTGTCAGGACCCCTCCAGGCTGCTGTTCTGATTCATCTGATTAGAGCTGCCCCCCCCCCACCCGCTCCCAAAGCAGGCCAGAGACTGAGCACTGAGCACCTCAACCAGCAGAGGAGCCGAGAGGCTGGGGCTGCCTTAGTGAGCTGGCTTCCCATTCCATTTTCCCACGGGCTCTTGGGAAGTGCCCTACCCACTGTGGTCAGAAAGAGGGCTGTTTAGGCCTTTGAAGACCAGGAGGCCAGATAAGTTGTTGAGATGGGCTCCATGGGAAAAGTTGACAACCTGAGGTTTTCTTTGCCTTGTCAAAGGGCTGATTAGTGGTGATGGCCGACTAGCTCAGTCTGTGCTGGGTCCACCATTCCTGAAGTGGTTGTCTTTGCGATGGTCTGTGTCAGGTGGTGTGTATGGAGGTTCTGTTGAGAAGGAGATGAACCCATCACAAACCTGAATTTGCTATGGCTTTCCATGAAGTGTGTGTGTGCTCATAGCCTCCATACCATTTTTTTCTTTATGACAATGTTTGTTTCTTCAAAAGTAAGTTGCTTTATAATAATCCAGATGCTGTGAGGGGGCTTCTTTTAGGACAGCCAGGGTTGTGACAGGATGATAGGTTGCTGAGTCATGTGCATACCTGCTTCCTTCTCTTCCTTCTCCTCCCCTCTTCCTTTCACAAAAGGAAAATAGGTTAAAAGAAGCATCAAGGGGCTGGAGAGATGGCTCTTGGGTTCAGAGAATTTTCTGCTCTCGCAGAGGTCCTGAGTCCCGTTCCCAGCACCCACATTGGGTGACTCACAACCACCTGTAACTCTAGCTCCAGGAGATCTGATGCTCTCTTCTGTGGGCATTTGCATGCTCATGCACAGACACACACATACACATAATTAAAAAATAAAAATGAATCTTTTCTTTAAAAAATTGTGCAAAACAGGCATAGTGGAACAGGCCTGTCATTGCAGTACTCCAGAGATTGATGCAGGAGTGTCATGAGTTCAAGGCCAACCTGGGCTATGTAGTGAGACCCGGTCTAAAGAGAGAAAGGGAGGGGGACTGGAAAGCTGAGTGACAGCATCAGGAATGCAGGCCATGGCAGAGTGGCGTTCCTCTCACACTGGCCTCTTGGTTTCAGAGATTACAAAGTGCTTTCAACAGGAGCTCCTAATTCATCTTGCGAGTGGCAGGTAGTGTCCATGCCCATGAGAAAACCAAGACTCACTTGCTCAGGTCCACTTAACAGTTGAAGGTAAAGAAAGCCCAGTCAGTGCTGGATGAGTAGCTGGTCTCAAGGGGACTTGGGCTGGAGCTGGGTGGATTACACCTGCGGTGGAGGTCGGGGGTCCTTCTCTCCTGTTCCTGCCTCACTGACTGGCTGGCTGACCAGCACTGGCACACTCTTATCTCCCCACACCCTCTGCGGCCACTCAGATTTGTTTCTAGGCTTTGAGAAAGCTAGAAGGAAGTTCTATTCCAGAACGACTTTGCTCAAGTGCCCAGTGTTTCCAGACATGCCAGGTGTCCTGAGGCATGATGCAAGACAGCTTGGCAGTTCCAGGGAGACCTGCCCCATGGTTTTCCTTGTCCTCCAACCAGAACAGAAGTATTGTGAAACCCAGGGAGCGGCTGGCTGCTCTGCTTGTTTTCACCCATGTTTTATACGTGGCATTATCTGGGGTGTGTGGGATTTTTTTTTCTATTTTTGGCACACACAGCTGCTCTCTATTAGGAAAGAGCAAGCTTTTATTCCACTCTAGGGGATAAAGTCCTGGGCAGTGCCACTGGACTGCAGGGGAGTTGCTGGATATCTGTCTCTGCAGGTTGGTGTTCAGGGCAGAATGGAAGCCAAGACAGTTGTGGACACATGGGTAGAACTGAAAGTCTGGCCCCAAAGCTTTCATCTATGCCACACCCAGGGACAGCACATTTAATGAAGCTCATAGGAAGCCATCTAGAGTGTTCGTTCTAAGTTGTTCCATTGGTGAAGGGATTAGAGCTGGTAAGCCAGGAGCATCTTGAGAATCCGATCACAGAGTGTTCAGGGCTGTCGTTGGTGAGGTCCTGAGAAGCAAAGGACATACATTCAGTTCAAGGCTACAGTTTTCAAGATGCATTTCTACCATCATCTCCCAGAATGAAGTTCACACCGCTTCCCGTGGACGCAGGTGATGACACAGGTGCTGACTGACTGCTCCTGTTTCTCCAGCTTCAGCAACTTACCCCATCACTCACGAAGGTCCCTCCTTGAGCATGCCTAGTTCACTCTGCCACAGGGGCTCTGCTGTGCCTCTTCCTCCAACCACATTGTCCCATGGCCACCTCCCCATCATTCAGGTCGATACTCCAATATCACATGCTAATGGAGACCTTCCCTAGCAATCAAAATGATCTTTCCATTTCCTATGGTCCTCAGTCTACTCCCTCCATCATGTTGTGGTGGTATAATTTTTTTTAATCGGTGTCAGAAATGTCCTTGTTTATTTGAGAAAGTCTTTATCGTCTGTTCCTAGTTTGCCACTGTACCAACAGGCCCAGATCAGTGCCTGGCCTACAGTCAGTGCTCAAGACATATTTTCTGTAGAATTGGTGTTTGTGTTACAGCTTTGAAGATGGGAAAGGATCTACCAGGGTGAACATTGAATTGGTTTTCTCTTACTGGAGACTGTAGGCTGGCAGTTGATCACTGGACAGGAGTGTTCAGGCAGAAGACGATGGAAAGGGAAATCAAGTGATTGGCCATGAGTCTCCTGGCCACAAACTGGGTGTCCTAAAACAAGATAAATTTATTCTCTCACAGGTCTGTAGGCCAGAAGTCCAAGTGGGCAGGCCTAGTTCCTTCTCGAGGACTCAGACAGGGGGAGATGTTCATGTCTCTCTTGCAGGTGAGCCTGGGTGTCCTTCCTTTATAGCCGAAGCACTCTAGGCTCTGCCTCTGTGGTCACATGGCTGTCTTCTCCCTGTGTGTCTGCCTTAGGTCATCTCCTCCTCAGCCCTCTGTCTCTGGGTCCTTTCTTATAGGGGCACTGGATTTTGAGTCCACCCGATTCCACTCTGGCCCCATCTTAACCAGCCACATCCATAATGACCAGGCTCGCCTCTGTCTCACAGATATGCCTTCCTATGCCTCCCAAGTGCTGGGGTTAGAGGCATGTGCTACCTCGTCCTGCCTCTGTTAGTAATTTTTGACTAGGTAATCCATGTGGCTGATACCAAATTCAAAGGATACCAAATAATATCAGTGAAACATCGCTTCACCCGCCTGCTGTCGTTCCTCCCCGTGAGGAACCGTGGTCGCCAGCAGCTCAGGACTCTTCAGAGGCCCCGTGTGCTTTCCAGGGTCCCGTCCCACTCCCACCCCAGGCTGCCGCCTCTCCTTTTGTCCCATTGTCCATTCCCCTGCTCCTTGTGGGATGGCCTGTGCCCACGTGTTCAGAGCTGACGACAGTACCACCAGAAGTTCTATGTTGGGCAGGAAGGTACTAGGAAGAACGACTTTGGTGCTGCATTTGAGACAGAGTGGTTCTCGGTGTGTTTTTCCTTAACCTCAGTGTCTTGGTTATGCTGATGGGGTGAGGACCGAGGACCCTGCGGGCACAGGCAGCTCATCTTCTGTTCCAAGGGTGTGGAGTTATCCAGGTCTTCGTTATAGCTGGTGCTCCTTAGAAGGTTCACTCCAGCATGCCTAGCAATGTGCCTAGTTTTAGAGGGTTGTCACCTTGACCCCCACAAAAGCAGTCTAAGGGAGCAGCTTGTAATGACTCAATTCATAGTTGAGAAACCGAGGCATAGAGGGGCTGAGAACTTTGCAGATCTGGGTTCCCTGGTTCTGTACCTGCCCTGGGCTGAGCCCAAGTCACCCGGGAGACCCCCTGTTGATACACCTCTCACAGGTGCTGGGGACAGCACTGGGCCCTCTGCTCTCTGTGTCTGGCTAGCTCTGCTGCCCTGCCGGCCCTGGTGGTTAGTCTCAAAGCCTTATGGGCCTTCTCCCCTCCGAGAGCTCTTATCACAGCCGCCTTGGGGCTAGGCCAGGGGAGTCTTCACCCACCTGACTGGTTCTCCTGCCCCAGCCTCAGCCCTTCCTAGCACTTTGGGATGTATAAGTGCTGTGGGTGGAAGGCTGCAGATGGCTGGCAAGCCCTGGCCGCTCCAGGCCTGGCTACCAGGCTGTCGCCTGATTGCTCCTGTCTAAAGCGCTGGCCTCAGACCCCAAGGCTCATGCCTCACACGTCTCAGCCTCCCCTCACCCTCTGTCTGCGGAGACTTTGAACAGCCCCTCTTCGTTCTTTTCTTTGTTTCTTCTTTTAGCAGCCTATTGAAGTCACATTACACATTACAGAATCTACCCATTTCACGACTCAATTAAATTTAGTAACTCTACTGAGTGGTACGACCATCGTCACAGTCTAATTTTAGAACATTTCTATCACCCCAAAAAAGCAACCCACCTGTGATAGCAGTCACTCCCTGTCCCTCCGTAGCTGGAAACCACCATTCTGTCCTTGCCATGGCTTTGCCTGTTCTGGATGTGGCACACACAGTATGTGACTCTCTGGGATGAGAGTCAGTTCTAGCTCAGCACCATTAGAGCATAGACAGTTCTCTGCTCACACTTATCATACAATGTTCAGCTGTTATCTTGTCCTGAGAAAGTACTTCCTGGTCCCTCCGCCTCCTGGTCCCTCTGCCTCCTGGCCCCCATGCTGTCTACTGTGGGTGGTTGCACAAGTGAAAGTGCCATTAATATTCCCATGGACTGTACTTGAGTTTAGGGATGGGAACAACATCCATGTATCCCTGGTTGACCTTAAACCCATAATCTTCCTGCATCAGCCCCCAGTGCTTGGATCACAGGCATGTAGCTCCATGCCTGGATTAGACCTTATTTGAATTACACAGGTTTTCCATGAATGTCTTCTTTCTGTCCCAGGATCCTGTCTGTGGTCCCTGTTGTCATCTTGTGACCCCCTGTGCTCTGGGAGCCCTCTTCTCTGGCCTTGTGTCACAGACATACAGTTCCTGTGAGAACACCAGCTTTAGAAAGGGACATGGAGGCAGTGTGTATACAGGCACCCGAGGTACCATACAGGGAGGATTTCCCAGAGCAAAGCCCACTGTGGTCCTTGGTTGGCCAGGGTCCTTACAGGAGCCTTCTCCTGCCTCTAAAGCTGGAAGTGGGTGGTCAAGACCATCACAGTATAGAGAAATTTCTTGCAAAGCCAAGAGTGATGACAAGTATAAGGAAGGAAATTGTTTTTCCCTTAGTTACTGCTCCCACTCAGGGCAGCATACCACTGCAGACCAGACCCTCCGTCAGGGGCTTCTTTCCGGCCAGGTGTGCTCTGAGACATTTCCCTGGCCTTTGCATTCTAGCCAGGCATGACTCAGAGAAGATGACTCATGGCTGCAAAGTGGCCACTGAGCTGGGGGGAAATGGGACTCTGGAAAGAGCAGAATCAACAGCAGATGGAAAATACCAGAGCAGACACGCCCGAGTGGCTGCTGTTTAGCTGACATGCTGGAACTGAGGAGGTGAGCCTAGAGCCAGGGTGCAGAGCAGGGCTCCAGAGAAAGGGATGAGGGCTCCGGGAGAGTGGGAACCCCACCCCAGCTAACTAAATATTAAGAGTAGAGAAAAGAATTAAATGAGACCTAAACAGCAAATCTAAGATGTTCTTCCCACTAGTTTTTTAAATTTGGGGTGGTCCAAAGGAAATGGAAAGCCAGCTACAAAACTAGTCTAGCCTGATCCTGCTTCTTCTACTCTGGGGTCAGGATCATACTGACAGTGGGGCCTCATGGCACATGCCTGTAAGCCTAGCACTTTCCAGCACTCAGGAGGCTGAGGTAGGATCACAAGCTCAAGGCTGGGGTACAATGTGGACAGCAGAGGTGCCTCCTTCTGCCTCTGCAAGGAGAGAACTGTGTGCCACCTGGTCAGGAGAGTCAGCACCCTTCGAGGGAGATGATGTCACCCAGTAGTTGGGTACTTGCCTAGAAGGCAAGCTTCATCTGTGTCCTGTCTCTCCAGTGAGCTCGCCAAGGGGACAGCGGGCTGCAGGTCGGGGTCGGTGCCTCTGCTTGGTGGCCTTTCTTTTTTTCTGCTAGCGTACAGTCAGCTCCATGACTACAGTGGGAGTCAGCCTATCCCATTGCTCCTGGGATGCAGTCCCAGATACTTAACCTGGCCTTCAAGACTGGCCTGGAGCCTTCCCAGCCCCAGCTGCTTCCCATTGCCCACCCAGAAGCCTCACTGCTGGCTTTCTGGGTCAGGTTCTTGACCATAGCAATACATGGGCATTGAAGCTTCCTCAGCCTCCAGGTCAGAGACTGTCCGTCTGTGCTTTCTCAGACTGGAAAGGAGCCCTACCTAGCCAGGGACTCTTACCCAGCAGAAATCCAAGGTGAGTCATGTGAGAAAATTTTTCTAGAAGGCACATTAAGCAAGTAAATAGTACAAATGAATTTTAATGGCTTTTATGTAGCCAAAATAATCCAAGCAGTATCATTTCCACACAGTGTAGTTTGTTTGAGACGGGGTCTCATTTTGTAGTCCACACTGGCCTGGACCTCGCCATTCTCCTGCTTCAGCCTCTTGAGAAATACCCTGCTCTGCTGTGGTCAGCAGGGCTGCAGCATTTGGGGTCTCTCGACATCACCTTGGGTGACATCTGGAAGGTTCTGATCTGGGTATGTGGCAGCCCCATGTGGACCCCACCTTTCACTTCCTTCTGTCACAGGTTGGAGTCTCCTGACCTAATGCTTTTCCTCAGGGGACAGACCAAAGAGAGCCACTTCCATCTGAACACTTGAGCTGGGAAGAGTGGACCACCACTGGGAAACAGAGATTCTGCCTCAGGCAACAGAGGGGCCTGCGTCCATTCACGCCATGCAGAGCAGCCCTGTTTGGATGCCCTGAGTACAGTGATGGCAGTACCCCTCCTCCTCACTTACCTGACAGCAGCACCTGCCCACTCTGCTACCCCAGGTTTCTGAAAGACATGTTTGTACTCCAAAGCAGGAGAGTGCAGAATCAGGGAGTCGATTCTTGTCGACTCCCCACCAAGAGAATTCTGAGCTGATGTTGTTATGGCTAAAAAGTGGTCTGTTACGTATATTTTAACTGTAAGGTTTGGGGAAATGTTGCCAAATGCAAACTTCAAGACAGTGTTTCTCCTTCCTGAACTCTGACTAGGTCTGAGTACGTCTGCGTTAGTCGTGCTTGGGGCATCAGTCCGCCTCCACCTGCTGCTTCGTGCCCTCTGCCTTGATGGTTTCAGTATCTCCCATGTCTGGCACACTCAGGGTCTTACCAGATTTGACCCAGGAATACGTCTGTGTGTGTGTGAGCGTGTATATGACTGTGGTGTCAATGGCACATGTGGAGGTCACAGGATACCCTCAGGTGTGGTCCTTGTCTTCCTCCTTGTTTGACACAGGGTCTCTTGCTGGTCAGCACTGGTTGGCCCATGGCTCCTAGGGACTCTCCCGTCTCTACCTCTGGTCTTGTCACAGGAGCACTAGGATAATAGATGTGCAGTGTTGCGCATGGCTTTACGTGGGTTCTGTGGATTTGAACTTGGATTCTCATGCTTGTGCCGCAAGCACTTTACCCACTGAGCCCTCTCCTCAGCCCCAGGAATGTAGTCTTTTAGGACCTCCCCAGGCAGACCTCCCCACTTCTGTATGGCCCTTAGCATCTGCACCCAGAGTTGCTGCACTTGTCAGGGTGCTGTGATCCTGTGTCTCCCTCTGGCCTGCACTTGGGAAATGAAGGCCGTATCTTGCTTGTCTTCCATGCCTGGGCAAGCAGGCCTAATCAGTGGTTGTCAAAGGAATGACCTGAACTCCGCAGAGTGCCATCTTGTGCTCTCCATCTGTGCTGCCTCTGTGGGAGGAAGGGGAGGGGCAGGGAGGCAGCAGCTGTGAAATCCCTGACCTCACCTCACAGAGTGGAGATGAGACACCAGTCCAGAGCAGGAGCAGCCCTGCACCAGGGGTAACGCTAGAGGGGGGTCAAACAGTGTTGCATCCACTGAGCTAGACTACCTGGGCATCCTAGGTACATTTAGATACAGACATCATGGAACATTGTGGACCTGATTTCTGTCACCTCACTGCCCTGGAGCTCTGTGTCCCCATCTGAAAATTGTCCCCATGGTCTGTCCCTTTTCCCTGTCCCCTTCTCACCAGTCTGCCAAGCTCCATCCATTTTGTGGGTGCCTGGAGGCTCAGCCAAGCCTAACCTCTTGAGATTCTGATTGAGTAAACTCAGCTTGGGATTCATCAATGTGCCGCTGATGTGGGTGGATCAGTCCAGGGCTAGCTGATGTGCCACTGTTTTGACTGACTCCTTTGCAGTCATCCTGATACCTCATCACTATTTAAATCATTTATTTTCTTTCAGCCCTGGGTAACTCCTATGAAAACTTCGCATTCATGAGTGAAAGATATGAGGGCCCCTTGTGTTCCCATCTCTGGCAAGCAGGGACTAGGAAACTGGTGCTGGGGCTGTGCAGGGTGGGAGTCAGTGCTTGTACCCTTCCTCCCTGGTGTTCCGTGGACAAGGGGCCTGTTTGGAGGGCCCTTCTCTGTTCCTCAGCCTGTGTTACCACAGCAGAGTACCAGAGGCCACTGGGAAGAGAAAGGATTGTTCAGCTCAGTGTAGGAGGTTTGAGTCCAAGGCTGGGCCACCTCGTCAGTTCAACCTTTACATGCATCACAGCAGGATGCATGTAGAGTGAGGGGCCCATCTCCCAGCTGAGCAGGAGAGGATGAGCAGGGTCCCAGCATCCCTTTCAAGAGTCCTGATGCCCTCAGGAGCACCCATCAGGCCCCTCCCCTGTTGCCAGGCTGCAGGCCAAGCCTGTAACAGGATGGAACTGCCGAGGAACACGAAGCCCGCTCCCACTGCAGCAGTGTCCAAATGCCAACACGGCAAGGCCATGGGGTCAGGCTCTGCCAGCTCTATCTGGACTTTATGCCTGCCACTCCTGGAAAAGAACAGACAGATCAGCTTCCTCGCCCCCCTCCCCCAGCAGTGCAAGCATCAGTGGGCACAGCTGGCTTTGACTTTGTGGTGTGACTTGTTCCTGCAGCACAGACAGGAGTAGCCTGTCTCACAAACCCTGGAGAGGTAGCAGCGGGCTCTCCTTCAAGACGCCTGGAAAATCCGCCCTTCAAACACAGTTTTATAGAGAGAAAATGTTTAGTTATGTGACTGTACACACCTTCTATAGTGAGTGCCATACAGATCTTTGAACTATTTATAAGGGACATTAGGAGTGTTAGTGCAGAACCACGCTCCCTGCTACTAAGGAGGCAGGGGGTCACCTGAGCCTTTGAGCCCAAGACACATAACCAGACCTTGTCTTGCTCCCTAAAAAAAAGTACCACCATCAGTAGGGTTTCTCTCTCTCTCTCTCTCTCTCTCTCTCTCTCTCTCCCCCTCCCTCTCCCCCTCTCCCTCTCCCTCTCCCTCTCTCCCTCTCTCCAAGGGTCTTTCGTTGTGTATGTGTGTGTGCACGTGTGTGCACCTCTGTATCTCCTTTAACAATTTTAATTACATTTATTTGTGTACGTGTGTGGGCACACATGTCATAGCACCCGTGTGGAGGTCAGGGGACAGCTTGAGAGAGTCGGTTCTCTCCTTCTACTGTGTGAGTCCCGGGGTTTGAACTCAGATCACCCACTTGGTGGCCAGCTCCTTTTCCCTCCGAGATCTTGATGGTTCTGTGTACAACTTCCTCTGTCTCAGCATGTCTGTCTCTCCGTTTGTCTCACATTGTGTCCTGTCCTGTCTTTGTTGTGAATCTCTGTCCTTTCTCCTCTCCCTCTCCCCCGACCTGCTCCTGGTCACAGGGAGGACTGAGCAGGCCAGTCTGAGCAGGTACACGGAGAGCCATCTCCCCTATGCTGTTTCTCGGGGATTCTGACCCACAAAGCATGTTTGCCGTCTGGCACTGAAGCTGGCAGAAGGGTCTGGAATGAGATTCTAGGAAGCTGTCCACATCCCACATTCTGCAGTAAATGAGACAAGGGGGAACTGGGCCAAGTCACCCCAGAGAAAGCCTCTGTAGACGGAGGCCCACAGGGAAGACCAGGTGTGCCTCGCCAGGCCCAAGCCTCTACTCCTGAGCCTTCCTGAGCCCCGCCTACTACTCTGCCTGGATCCTGCCCCACAGGTGCCTCCCCACAAAGATGAGGGTGCAGCACTGGTGACTCATCAGTCAGGCCACTCTTGCTCTTTCCTTTGGGCTGCTCTGCCCTGTTCCAGCGGAAGTGTTTGTAGAGGTGAAGCGTGGCAGACAGGCACAAGTTTTCGAGCCTCAGTGGGTGAGGCAGAAGCAAGTCTTTTGTTATTGCTTCTCAGTCTCTGACCCTGACCCTTGGAAAGTCAGTGTTGATGGTTTGTAGAGAGAGAAGGATAGGGGTGTGTGACTAGCACAGTGCAGGAACTCGAGGTGACCTTCCGTGTCAACTTGGGTGGGTCATGACATTCTGGGAGGGGACTGGAAATCAGGCTCCTCCTGGGGCCCCTGGATCGAGCCTGCTCCCTGGTGCTGCTCCTGGTGAGGTGTGAGCCTCCTGCTGTCCCAGAAGCTCTGGGAGTGTTCCCTCTCCATCCCCAGAGAGCAGCTCTCACCCAAGGCCAGTTCCTCTGCCCGTCCTTTCAGCAGTCTGCGGTGCTGGGACTCATCTGGCTTCTGTGACATGGAGACTCCTCACACAGCCTGCACCCCCTGCCCCTGGTGCCTCTACTGTAGACTTTCTTCCCTGGCCTCAACTACCAATAACCAAGCCACCAACACTCCAGGAGAGGAAGGCTGCAGTGCAGGGCATCTCAGAGTGAAGCTAGGTGTGGTCCTGGCCACCGTGCCTACCCTGCCAGGAGAGGGAGATGCTTTCCTTGTGAGGCCTGGGGGAGTTGTCCTTGTATCCCTGTGAGCTGTGCCCCTCATCCTCTCCTCTCACTGGGTGTCTTTTTGCTATGTGGTGGCACCTTTTGCGAACCCTCTGCAGTTTCCTGTTCTGTTTATTTTTTGATTCAGTTGTTTTTATTTTATGTGTATGAGTGTTATGCCTGCATGTGTGTAAGTGCACCTGAGTCATACAATGTCCTCAGAAGGCAGAGTAGAGCATCGGATCCCCTGGAACTGGAGTTATGGACGGATGTTAGCTGCCATGTGGGTGCTGGGATTTGAACCTGGGTCCTCTGCAAGAACAACCAGTGCTCTTAACCACAAAGCCATCTCCAGCCCTGTTCTGTTTGAACAAAAAGCTTGCCTGACCCAGCGTGCTCTCTGTGTGTGCAGACACCTTCCTCCCAGCTGGCAGAGGATGAGGACTTAACTGTGGTAAGCCCCAGCTGCCCCTTCTCCTCCTAATCTCACCTCTAGCTAGTGAACTTGGAATTGACCCTCCTTGTTTCCACCCCTTCTCCACCTTCCAGACTGTCGTAGTTGGCATCAGCTGTCAACGTGACACACCTGGAAAGAGGGAACCTTAACTGAGGGATTTCATCTAGCAGGACTGGCCTGTGGGCATGTCTGTGAGGCATTTGCTTGACTGTTGAGTGATGTGGGAGAGCCCAGCCCACTGTGGGTGGTGCCACCCCTAGGGGTGGTCCTGGGTTGTATAAGAAAGCAGGCTGGACGCGGGGCAGAGGAGTGAGGCAGTAAACAGCGTTCCTCTATGGTCTGTGCTTCAGCTCCTGCCTCCAGGTTCCTGCCCTGACTTCCCTCAGGGATGAACTGTGTTGGACATGTAAGCCAAGTAAACCCTTTCCTCCTCACATTGGCTTTGGTCAGTGTTTTATCACAGCACTAGAGAAGTGAACTAGGACACAGAGCCCCGCTAAGCTTACTGTCTTCAGGAGCAACCAAGACTGTAGGTGGGGGGACATTGATGCCCTTTGGAGCTGGTTGATGAAGAGCCTAAGGACTCTTCCTGTGGGGGAAGACTGTAGCTCTACTAAGGGAACAGCGGAGGCCTGGGAGAAAGCTGGCCGGGAGTACCAAGTCCAGGTCCCATGCTGGGCAGGTGGTGACAAGGTGCAGCTGATGGGTCTGGGGTAGGTGCTGGGGTGCGGCCAGCTGATGGGTCTGGGGTAGGTGCTGGGGTGCGCCAGCTGATGGGTCTGGGGTAGGTGCTGGGGTGCGGCCAGCTGATGGGTCTGGGGTAGGTGCTGGGGTGCGGCCAGCTGCCCCGTGAGCCACACTCCAGTCAGGCCTCTTTCTCCTGAGAAAGGGGAACTGCTCAGCCTGGGCTGCATCCTCTGTACCCACCAGTGCTCTCTTCTCTTCCTAATTAGCGTACAGTAAAAGTGACAGTGGTTTTGGATTACAGTCCACGTAGTTTGATGTAATCACTACTGAGTTCAATTAGGGAGCCACTTCCGTCAGTCTCAAACCCCCTTTGCGGACAGACCTCCACTGCGCCTGAGGCAAGGCTCCTCTCTGTCTTTTGGAGAAAGTCTGGCAGATGGAATCTTCCCTCAGGTGAACTCTCCCGGAGGCTCCCTTTGTCCCTCCTGAAGTTCACCTGAGGAATTCACACTTGTAGTCTAGAGTGAGGGCTTCGGTGGGTCACCTAGTCACCTGCTGAAGGGGCCTTGCTGTCTCCAGTCCTCAGCAGGAGCGTGTGCGTGTGTGCGTGCTTGCGCGCGTGTGTATAGGTGTGTGTGTGCCGTTGGTGCATTGAGTGGCACAGCAGGCATATGGCAATCAGAGGACAACTTATGGGGTTCAGTTCTTTCCTTCTACCATGTGGGTCCAGGGAATTGAACTCATGTCAGACCTGGCACCTTCACCCACTGAGCCCTCTCACAGGCCCTCGTCCTTTCTTGATGGTACGATTTCTTCTGTTGGGTTCCTCTGTCTAAAAATGTCTACAAGTCTCTGTAGAGCAGGTCTGCTGGCAAGAAGTGATCTCAGAAATGTCAAGTTACACATCCATCTCTGGGGGACTTTATGTGTATGGAGAATTCTAGATTGATACGGTTTTTATGTTTTAATGTTTTGGTTGTTAGCCTTAGCCCTTAACGGCTGCACTATCCCTCCAACACAAGGTTTTTATTTTTTAATTTATTCTATGTGTATGAGTGCTTTCCCTGCATGCATGTAAGTGCACCATGTACATGTAGTGTCCATGGAGGTCAGAAGGGGTGTTGGATCGCCTGGAACTGGAGTTATGGATGGTGTTTAGGTGCTGTGTAGATACTTCGAACAGAACCCAGGTCCTCTGCGAGAGCAGCCAGTGCTCTTAACCACTGAGCCATCTCTCCAGTCTCCAAATTTTTTATGGTTCTTTTGAGATGGTCTCATGTAGCCCAGGCTGGCCTTGAGCTTGCTGTGTCACTAAGGATGACCTCGAGCTCCTGATCCTCCTGCCTTCCCCTCTCAGGTGCTGGGATTACAGGGTGTGCTACTACACCCACATTTTGGCAGAGGTTTTGCTTATTTGTTTTGTGTTCTAAAACTGATTTCCTGCCCTCTGGTGCCTGTGCTTTTTGCTGGCAGTTCCCAGCCACTTTGGTCCTTCTCCTAAGCTGTGCTCCCTTTTCGCCTGGTTGCTTCCAGGGTTGTGTGCTGGACAGCTTTGGTGTTAGCTTGACACGGCTGGGTAGAGGGACTGCAACTGAGGAATTTCCTCCACTGAACTGGCCTGTGGTCTGCACCCCATCTGTGGGGCATTTTCTTGATTACTGAGTGATGTGTGAGGGCCCAGTGCACTGTGGTGCCACCCCTGGGCAGGTGGGCCTGGGTTGTGTAAGACAGCAAGCTGCTCTTGGGCCAGGGGAGTCACACTGGTGTCTGTCCGGTGCTCTAGGCCAGTGCTCTGAGGTCAGCGACGAACTGTGGGACAGAGTGGACCCTTTCTTACCCAGGTTGGTCTTGGTCACTGTTTGTATCACACAATTGAAAACGAACCAGGACAGTTTGTTTTTGGTTTTCAGTAGTTTCATTTTGGGGGTGTGCGTGCACCCATCCCATGGTATGTCAGTATGTATGTGATATATGTATGGTGTATGTGAGATAGGGAGTGCATGTGGTATGTAGTATGGTGTGTGTGGGTGCCGGATAGGGTACATGGGGTGTGTATGGTGTGTGTGGGGAGGGTACAACTTTCTAGGTTTAGCCCGCTTCTTGGATCTGTGGGTTTTGTCCTTTGTAGGCCGTAACTTTTGGTTATGTTTGGTTGATTTGGGCTCACTTGTCTGGGTTCTGTACTGAACTCCTTTCTAGCATGTGTGTGTTGTGCTGTCTGACGTCTGCAGGCTCAGCTCATTTTCTCTTTCCTGTGTTGCTAGGATCAAACACTCACAGGCCTATCTTGGTGTCAGTGGGCTCTGCTCCGTCCCTGCTGTGCTGAGCCTCTCCAGTGGGTTTTAAATTTTCCATTCTGCAGCTGGCTGATCTCCCTTTATATGCATTTTCTCCCTGGGACTTCTGGCTTTCCCTTCTACGTCAGGGTCCCCCCTCCACTTCTTGGAGTGTTTTTAGCAGTAGTCACCCTAGAGCCTGCACTGTGATGCTGCCCATATCTGTGCCCTCTGGGCGATCTGAACATTCAGCTCTCTCAGGAGGACTTTCTTGGTTCTTTGTGTGCTGGGTAATTTTGGATTAACTCTGAACGTTCTGAATGTCAAGTTATAAGTCTTGTTTAAATATCACAGGGGAGCTGGGGCTGGAGAGATGGCTCCGTGATTAAGAACACTGGCTGTTCTTGCAGAAGACCCGGGTTTGAATCCCAGCACCCACATGGCAGCTAACAACTGTCCGTAACTCTGGTCCCAGGGGATCCGACAGCATCTCTGACCTCCTCAGGCATTGCACGACCCAGGTGCACTTACCTACCTGCAGGCAATACACACATACACATAAATTAAAAAATAAAAAATGTTTTAAATCTCAGGGAGCTGATATATTGGCTTTAGCAGGCATTAGCCATTTAGGGTTCCAGTTCTAAGTCCCTCCCAACCCTTCTGTGGGTTTCGGTCTTGGCTTGATTCATGGGCCTTTGCCCAACTGTTCTAGTCTTTCCTTGCCATAACATCTATATGTGGCCCCTGTGGCTGTCTGAGGCCCTGTGATAATCCTTAGGCTGTAAACACCTGGTGCAGTGGAGTCACCTGGGGACTGGGCCACTGTAGAGCAGAGAATAGACAGGGTGAGGGAAACCCCAGCCCTCTGTCTGGAAACCAGGCGACCCCATTCCTCCCCTGCCCCTCTTCTAGGTGTTAGGCTGTATTTACTCCAGGCTGGGGACTGCAGGGCAGACATGGCAGCCCCCTGCCCCTCTGGGGCACTTCACTGGTCTCTTCTCCCACCTAGCTGACAGAACTGCATGTTCAGAGGCAGCAGCTCTGCCTCCTCCCCAGGTGTCAAAGCCACACTTGGGATGAGACAGGAGACCAGGCACTTAGCACAAGGAACGCAAAAGACCTGGCCACCGTCAGGCATTAAGCAGATCCTGAAACCGGAAAAGGAGGAAGTCGCTACCTACCTGGCTGAGGAAACGTGTGGTCTGTGTGGGGAAAGAGGAAAAGAGGGGCGTGATTAGGCAAGGCTAAGGGCAGCACTGACCCGGGGCTCCCGGGGGTCTCTGCAGCGCCTCCCCCATGAAACTGCTTGTCCCATCTTCTCAGAGCTGGGGCCATGCCTGCTCAGGCTTCCAGGCCGAATGAGTGCCAATAGACCTCTCTCCTCAGTACCAGGAACACAGGCTGAGCACCCCTAATCTGAAAGTCTGAAATTCCCAATACTGCAAATTCCAAAACCTTCTGAGCACCAACATGGTACCACAGGTGGAAAACGCCATGGGGACCTCATGTGAAGAGTCGCATCATAACACGGGCACAGGGCGAGGTGTGGTGGTGTACGCCTTTAACCCCCACACATGGGAGTCAGAGGCAGGTGAATCTCTGTGACATCAAAGCCAGTCTGCTCTACATAGCAAGTTCCAGGCCAGCTGGGGCTACCAGGAGACTTTGTCTCAACAAACAAACCAAAAAATCCAAAATAAACCGAAAACCTCACAGGCACATAACAGTATTGTAGAAAATTACTTCAGACTGTGTGTGAGGCACGCATGGAAAAAGACGATCCCATGTGTAGAGGTGGGTTAGCTCCTTATATATTCATATGCACAGATTCCAAAGTATTTTGGATCAGATGCAGGTAGCTGTGTTAGACGAGGCTTGGATAGAGATGTGAAGAAAAGGCTCTTCAGAGGGAGAGTCTCGAATCCAAGGTTTGGAGTATTTGCACTCAGATGGTTGCTGTGCGTGGCCTCCTAGAGCAAGCTGATCTGAGCTCCATAGGAAGTGAGTGTCCAGCCAGGCTTGATGGCACACACATAAGCCAGCACTCAGGAGGATGGGACAGGGGATCGCAGTAAGTCCCAGGCCAGCCTGGGCTGCAGTGAGACCTTATCTCGGCAATAACCACGCAAGTGTCTGAGCCCTGTGAAGTCTTGCACTTTCTCCTTAGTCCTCCTCCTTTTCTCTCAAAAAGCAAAAATGACCTAGGTGTGGTGGCTCAGGCCTGCCTTTAATCCCAGTACTTGGGATTCAGGCAGGTGGGTCTCTGTGAGTTCAAGGCCAATTTGGTCTACATAGCAAGTTCTAACTAGGGCCACATAGTGAAACCCTGTCTCAAGAAAAAGAAAAAGAAAAAAGAAAAAAAGAAAAGCTGGTGTGATGATACACATCTGTAATCCCAGCACTTGGGAGACTGAGGCAAGAGGATGTCAGTTTGAGGCTAGCCTGGGCTCCCTGAGCTACTGAGCTCCATGCCCATCTAGGCTACAAAGTGAGGCTGTCTCAAGGAAGGGAAGGAGGGAGGAAGGCAATAGCAAAAAGAAATGGGGTTGGGCTGTAGCTCAGTTGGTCCAGTGCTGGACTAGCACCTACAGAGCCCTGAGTTTGGACCCCAGCACCACATAATCACCACATGGCGTGCATCTGTAATCCCAGACCTCAAGAGTGGGAAACAGGAGGACCAGAAGCTCAAGGCCGTCTTCTATATAGTGAGTGTAAGGCCAGCATGGGCTGCACAAATCCCTGTCTGAAAAAGTAGAAAGCTTTAATTGGAAGAATGATTCTCACGGAGTTAAAAGGCTCTCTGAAGGGTTGGACTGTCCACTGCATTTAGTCCCCATCAGGGATAGTGACCTGCACGTGCCGACTGGCCAGCAGGATCCTCCTTGCCGCCGACCCATGCGCTAAGCTCCTTCTGATGCCCAGTTACTCGTGCTCCAAGCACTCTGGCCTCTGAGGTCACTTATTTGATCCCTGCACGCAGCCTACGAAGGCAGCCAGGCTTCATCCATGTTGTCTTAGGTCATCAGAACCCAGGGCTGCGATCCTCTCCCTTTTCAGCTTTTGGGTCATTTCCACTTAATGTAAACATCCCCCCCGCCGAGTATGGTGCTGTCATGATTGTGTGCTGGGATTCCCGTGTCATGACTGTGTGCTGGGATTCCCGTGTGTCATGATTGTGTGTTGGGATTCCCGTGTATCATAATTGTGTGCTGGGATTCCTGTGTGTCATGATTGTGTGCCAGGATTCCCATGCAGCAGCACTTACACGATGTCGGTGCACATTTAGGGTCTTTCTGGCTTTGCTTTTACGAACACTGCCATGTGTGGGTTTGGGGGCTTGCTTGGGTTACTGCCTCAGGCATACTGAGTGACAATGGGAGGATTTTGGAAGACACAGCTGACCTGTGGAAAACCTCCACATGGAATACGGCCAGCTTGGCATCTCTGCATACAGAGAAGCAGGTTCTGACTGGCTTGCTGGAACAGAGCTGCCAAGGCCAGGCTGGGAGCTGCTGGGGGTCTGACGTGTTCAAGCACCCCGAGGTTGCTCAGTACTGGCAACATCCCCTCTGCCTTTGGTCCCTGGAGAACTGCGTGGGCAGCTTTGACCAGCAGCCCAAGATGACAGGTGTCCTACGTAGGCAGAGATGGACACTAGTGACCTTTCCGAAGAGGGCTTCCCACAGCCTGCCCGAGGCCCCTGCCTCCAGGCTGTTAGCCTGCTCTCTCCTCCCACAGGGGCACAGATGTCCTCTGGGCAGCACTCTGTGCTTGGCCATCCCCTAGACCTACAGACAGCACGAACCTGAAAGACTGACTGGTCACTGTCTCTCTCATGACTTCCTGTGGATTCTTCCTAGAAAGCAGTCTCTGGATCCTGTGGGAGCTGTCCCTGTCCCCTGACTACCAGCTCTAATCTTCACACCAAAGGCCTGGTAGTGTTGGGATACTTTGCCAAATTGCCTAATACTATGGGGAGTCGGGGGGGCAAGTTAATATGTCCTAATTGCATCCCTCTGTCCCCAGATTGTCACTGTTCTCTGAAAGAGCCACAGCTGTTGACTGACAGAGGTCCAGGCCTGGCAGTGACCAGGAGCATTTGGTTGGTATGGAAGCAGATGAGTTGGGGAATGGTGACTCTCATGGGAAATGCTTCCAGATCTGAGTGGGGTCCTGTGGCTTTTGATGACTCTTGAGAGGCTTGAAAGACACAGAAGCCCCGAGGCCCAGACTGGAAGGAGCTGTTGGTTATGATCCGGATTCTGTACCTTCCCTCCGTGGTCGCTCAGGAACGGCTGCTGAGTTCCTAGATTCTACTGGATGGATCTAGGGGTGAAGTAGGCAGATCAAGGCAGTGTGCTGAGTGGGCAGGGGCCTGTCTGCTGTTCAGAGGTGCTCCAGCACATGGCACAGAGCCTGGCTCATTTGGATCCAGCAAGGCCCTGGACAGTGCCACGGGGAGGCTGTGAGTGGAGAACTTCGTTGGTCATCTCCTCTCCCTGAGGCCCTGGCAACATTTTAGCCATCTCCTTCCTGACGATGTAAACTTGGGGCCTCTGCATATAGCCATGGGATGGTTGCTGCAGAGAAGAGCTGAACTTCACGGAGCAGCATCTTGGGGAAATGGGAGTCCAGAAGCCAGGTCCCTCCCTGTCACCAACCTTCCACCTGACTTCCTAGAAAGGAGACCCACAGGTCGTCCTGGTTTGTGGAGGCTTTCACTCTGCTGGACCCTCGAACACCCAGGCATACAGAGCAGCCTCATCACTCCTACCCAGCCCTTCACAGCTGGGAAGACCACGGTCCTATCTCTAAGTGGCTCTCCCCACCATAAATTCCCTCCACTTCCTCTCTGACGCTCCTGCGACGTGATCAAGAACCTGGTGGTACTGGACAGTCTGATTTCGCTGCCTCTGGATGCTTGGCAGGGTCTCATCAGCCTTCCGCTTTCTCCCTTCGTCCTTTTAAAGCCTCGCTTGCACACATTAAATCTACTCTTACGTCTAAACGGATGACTCTCCGGGGCTGCCCAGGACTGGGGATTGAGGATGACACTGTGTGCAGATGCCTGGCCACAGCACCCCACAGAGTTGCCGTGGAGAGGGAAGCCAATCACTGCTTCCAAGGTAGAGAATGGAAGAGACCATTCTAAGAGCACTGGCACTGGCACAAGTGACGTCACTGGCTCTAGGTGAGGCATTGCCAGCACATCTCAAGATCCTTTTAGTTTGTGTGATTGTTACATCCATGTGTTGATTCATAGCAAGCATGTCATTGCCCCACAAGTGCCTCTCAGTATGACACTAGAGTCAGACACCTCCACGGGTCATTCATTAGTTCCTGTGTTGTTCATGCCTGGCACACAGGCATGCAGCAAGTTCCAGCAAACGAACTCCAATCCAGAGACCAAAATCTTAATTCCATTTTGTTTGCTTATTTTTGAGACAAGGCTGGCATTGAGCTCACAGAGATCCACCTGCCTCTCCCTCCTGAGTGCTTGGATTGAAGTCATGCACCACCACAGCTGGCCATTTTATTTTTTAATTAGCTTACAAAGTACCACGTTTCCCTATGGCATTTTCACGCAGACTTTCAGTTGACTCCCCTCCCCTATTTCCCTAGCTCCCTGCCCACTGTCTCACACCCTCTACCCCTAGTACCCGTCTTCCCCTCTATTAGCATATGCATTCTCTGTTTCTATGTCATCCTGAGCTGACTAATCCTCTCAGTTCTCTGATGATTTGAATCTGAGTAATGAATACAGGTGCCTGTTACTGGCAGGGACACCTGTCCATGTGGCTGGAGCAGGTGTTTGCCACCATCTTCCCTCAGACCTACTACCTCACAGGCCATGAGATTCACCATCTTCTATGCACTGCTGAGGAGGTGTGCCTGCCACTTAGCACCTTATGGCAGGCTCTTCTTGGGTGGATTGAGTCTGTCCTACTGAAAGAACACAGTAGAGAATTACCTAGACATAGATTGTTACCATGTATATGTCCTGCCCAGAATAAAGAGGAAATACCAGCAGATTCAGCTCCTGGGCTGTTGCCAGCCTCCACACCTGCAGTTCCCATCCTCTAGAGCGTCTTGGGTCCCATGTCACCCATCTCACAGGCTCGCCCCACAAAGTCCTTCTGTCCCTTCGTGGGAGGGCATGGGTACTAGTGTCGAAGATCTGTGTCCTCACAGATCACATGAGTGTGTTCACTTTTCAAGGATTCTCTGGTGGTCAGGACATACGTGCTTTCTGTATTTATTTATTTATTTTGCTTGAGAAAGGGAGGGACTGCTCTTGTCTCTGTGTGGTGATAGCCATGTTGTCATGATGGGCCTGGTAGGGAGCGATGAAGAGACACATCTGTTCAGAGGTTCCTTTTGGGAGACTGTGATTTGGAATCTGTTGATCACTTAATCAGTGTTCAGGCCGCATCTTTCTGGCCTGTCCCCAGAGCCGACATGAGCCTGTCACCTTTACTCTAACCCCAGTGTGCTGTCTCTGCAGCAGTGCCCCACGGTCTGTGAGTGGACACTCACCTGTGCTTGTCAGCTCCGTTTCCAGCTCTTACTATTTCCCTTCTTGCGCAGGCCATCCTTTGCTTGACCTCCTCCTCCTAGATCCTACCCCCCTTCACAGACCCACTCTCTCCCGTGGAGCAGGGAGTCTCCACTCTTTTTCCCTTCCCTTGCTGGCAGCCATCTTGGTTTGCTGAGAGCCTCCTGGGCTGGCCGTGCCAGGATGCATCCACAGCTCTGGCCTCCGCCAGCTGTAGTCACCGTTCCGTGCCAGCCTCCCAGCTGGGATCTGCAAAGGGCTGAGGGGCCATCCAATGCCTTTCCAAACAGCTCCGCTTGCTCTGTACCCCAAACCTGCCTGCCTGCCTCTCCCCAGATATCTCTAGCTGTTGCATGGCCCCGCACCCTGGCCTTCCGCACCTTGGTTCTGTGCATGCTTCAGGGTCATGATGCCACACCTCCTGGGAGGTGCAGGCAGCGTTTGCCCTGTCCAGCCTTGCACCAAGCCAGGACTGTACCGTGATGAATGGCATGGGGGTCTGCAGTTCAGATCTAGGATCCTGAAAGAGGACCCCACTGCTACCAGCATCCCAGGTCCCTTCCCAAATCGTCTCACCACCCCAATGGCCAGTGGTGTGGTGTGAAGTCCTTTCTCATGAGGCTGTGTCTCAGTACTCCCTGACATAGCTTTTGGTTCCCAGTGTAGACCAAAATTGACTCAGTTGCCCCAAGGCCACCCTGCAGTGGCAAAACATGGTAACATCATTTCAGACCCACCCACAGCCAGTGTCACAGCCTAGGTGGTGTTTCCTCCCCCAGACACCCTCTCCCCTTCTCCCTTACCAAAAAGTGGCTCAGTCTCCTGTGCATGGTCTCCTCTGAGAACCTTTTGTTGTGTGGTCCTTCTCTCCTGAGTCACCCCTCCCAAGCACTCTGCCTCTTCATGGTGCCCCCCTGCTGCCCGGCTGCCCCATTACCTAGACCCTTGGCTTGTCGGTCTTACCAGTGGGATACCTTTGGAGGTTGGGGCAGAGCTGCTTATTCACTGTGCTCTGCCCTCTGCAGAGGGCACACTGTGACTTAGCTGAATCGCTGCAGAATATTTCTTTGCCTGGTTTACATTGTAGGCCCACCGAGTCAGGAACCGTATTGTCCCTGACCCACACAGCTCAGTGGAGTGGCTAGGAGTGGCTGAGTCTGTGCATACATGCTATTATCAAAGACCAGCAAGTTCCCAGCACACAGGAGGCTGAGGCAGGAGGATCACAAATTTGAGGCCAGCCTAAGCCACAGAGCACAACCCTATCTCTAAACAAACAAGAACTAAGGGATGGGAGGGAGGATGGCTTTTCCACAGATGGGAAGACAGCTTTTCCATGGATGGGAGGATGGCTTTTGCACGGATGAATGGGAGGACGGCTTTTCCATGGATGTCGGATGGGAGGATAGCTTTTCCATGGATGGATGGGAAGACGGCTTTTCCATGGATGGATGGGAGGATGGCTTTTCCACAGATGGATGGGAAGACAGCTTTTCCACTGATGGGAGGACGGCTTTTCCACAGGTGGGAGGATGGCTTTTCCTCCTGCTGGTTGTGACACAAAGGGCAGTAGGTTTTCTGACAGTTTTCATTTGCCGCTTTCCGTCTTCACATGTGGAATGGGGAGCCAGTAACCAGGACCCTGAGGGCAGGAACAGAAGTTTCTTGCACTAACACAAGGTTGGGGGGAGCTCAGCTTGACCCTTGATCTGTGAATTTGAAAACAGCAAAACTTCCCTGAGCAGCCTGGCCCTCTCCCAGCCCTGAGACTCCTGCAGAGGAGACAGGCAAGACTCCCTGCCCTCCTCAAACCATGAATCCTGGGCTGTGAGGAGGCCCCTGTCAGTAGAGAACAGCGTCACACCCAGAGCCCAAACACTGGCAAAGGCTGCTGCCCAGCCGACCCAGGAAAGAGGCCACCCTGTGCGGGATGCTGTGCCTCCGTGCAGTACCTGCAGAGCTAAAGCACTGCTGCTGTGGGAACAGAGCCAAAGTCATGGGCTTTCAGGGCCACACAGCAGCTCTCCTCCCTGGCAGCGTAGCACCTGCTCCTGTTTTGGCTGCCACCTCAGCATGCTGGCACTGGAAGACCTCTGGGAACTCCAGCGTGAGACATCTGGCATCTGAGGGGAGGCTTAGGAAATGCTGTGTGTGTGGTGTGTTTTCGCCTAGCAGCTCCAGCCAGGCGGGTCCCCATTCCAAAGGTGCTGGAATGCACGCCTGCAGCTCTCTGGAGCCTTTTAAAGGAATCTCAGTCTCCATGTAGAGGGGTATAGTGACGTACCCCTTTAATCCCAGCACTTGGGAGGCAGAGGCAGGCGGACCTCTGTGAGTTCAAGGCCAGCCTGGTCTACATGGTGAGATCCAGTACAGCTGGGGCTACAGGGAGACCCTGTCTCACAAAGATTTTAAAAAGAGACTCAGCCCAGCAGGTGTCGCCTTTTAGCTTTCGCCACCAAAAAACTCATCGTCCAATGACAGTAATGGGTTTATGTGATTCTAAAGTCTGTAAGTTGCCTTGGAGCCATATTAACTGGGTATAAATCTGAACAGCTACCTATGTACCCCGCTGTCTTAAAGGGCACTGGTAATATTTCCTGTGACTTGACATGCTTCTTTCACAGCTACCACATCCTAGCCCAGCCAACCAGAAATCCCTTCCTGGTTGCACAGGTAGGTGGTCAGGAGCACTGGGGCTGAGCTGTCTGCTGGCAGAGCTGAAGGTCCTTCTGTGATCTTGGGTGGGATTGGGTTTGAGCGGTGGGTGGCCTGTTTCAACACCTCTGCAGTGGCTGCTGTTTACGAGATTCTGGACACACCTGGGCTGAGCGTCAGAGACTGTCTGGCACATGTGCTCACAGCTCCAGGCTGGGACGGCCCCCTGGGTTCTTACTCCATCAGGGAGGATGTGAGGGGGAGAACTGATCATTTTCAAGTGCCACTTGCAGCAGGCTGGGTATGTACATGCTGACCACCACCCCACATCAGGAGGTCCTGTGACCTTCAGCGGTCATTTGTGTTTGCCTCCATGGAGCACACATTGGGATGTTTCCTTACAAGTCATCTTAGATGCTTTTCCCATAGCTGTGGTGAAATACCTGGCAAAGCAACTTAAGGCAGAAAGGTTTTTTTTTTTTGTTTTTTTTTTTTGTTTTTTTTTTGTCTTTTTGAGACAAGGTCTCCCTGTAGCCCCAGCTGACCTGGAACTCACTATGTAGACCAGGCTGGCCTTGAACTCACAAAGATCCGCCTACTGGCAGAAAGGATCTTTGATTCACAGTGGGAGGTTATAGCTGGTCACTGTGGGGAAGCCCAGGCAGCAGGAGCAGGTGGCGACCAGTCCCACAGCATCCACTGTCCACTGTCAGGGAGACGAATGCTGGTGGTCGGCTCACCTCCTTTTGGTCCGCCTGGGACCCCAGCCCATGGGATGGTACCATTCATACTTGGGGTGGCTCTTCCCAGTTCTGTTAACCTAATCAGGAAAAGCCCTCATGGACCTGCCAGAGGCCAATCTAATCTGCTTTGGTGCGCCCAGAGGTTTATCTCGTGGGTGACTCTAGATCTTGTGAGGATGGCAACCAGTACTAACCATCACTTGAAGTGACTAGGTTTAGCACCTGCTCAAGGAAGCAACACTACTCACATTTCTGTCTTCTCCCTCTCTGGCTATTTTGTTGAGGCCTAGTTTCCATGGAAATTTATTGTTGTCTGTCTAATGGCTGGACAAACACAGATAAGAGTAATCAAATACTGATTGGGGTCACTTATCTCAAGATAGCCAGAGACCAGAAACCTAAGCCAGGAGGTCACTCTGCTGACTTCCACATCCGCACCAAGATCAGCATGGTCAGGCCCCAGCCAAGTACCAGGCAGGGGACCAGAGGTGCTTAGTGGGGCTACCGGCATACCTATAGATGCCAGTGAGAAGTAGCCACTAGCTAGAGGCAGAGGAACAATTCACATGTCAGTGTCGAAAGAAGACACGCAGTGGTGCTTTGTGGGGCTAGGAAGAAAACAGTGGGAGAGGGTGAATTGTTGGCTTGGTAGTTCCATTCACTGTTCGTGCCAGCTTTTCCACAGCCTGCCTGACATCTTCAGAGGCTCCACAGCCTGACTGGACCCTGGGAGGATGCAGTTCCAGCTGGGCTCATCACAGAGGCGTTAGAGTCCAAAGTCAGTGGTAGGAGGGGGATTTGCTCTTCCCGGTGGGCATGGGCCAGGCAGCCGCCACCCAACTTCCTAGTAGTGGTTTTTTGGTTGTTTTTCCTGGTGTAAAAGAAACACCCAGGAGTCTCCACCTGGCAAGTGTTGCTTCTCCAGCTTTCCGTGGCTTCATCTTCAAAGCCAGCAGCTTAGTAACACCATCTCCTCTGACTCCCGACCTCCCTTGTTTGCAAGGTGCCTTGTGATGACATCAGGCCACCCTCTTAACTCAGGACCACGATGCAGCCCTGCCTGACCTCTCCCAGCATCCCTCCCCATGGCAGTTTTATGATGGCAGTTTAACGTGAGGGTTGTGCTGTGTGTCCTGTCAACGCAAGGGTGGGTCCATGACACACATATGCACACATACATACACACACATGCACACATCCCTTTTGCTCAGTTATCTTCCAGGGAAGTCTCAGCCCTCTCACACCAGGGTGCTGGGGAAATCAGAGTTTGAGTAAAGCCCAGGGGTGTGGCTGGTTGCAGTAGTTCTTCCCTAAAGTCTGTCTGGGAAGGGCTGTGAAGAAGGTGGGGTGGGAAGGAAGTTGCAAGGCAAGTTAGGAAACCCCACCCTCAAAATGCGGATGTCTGGGCCTGCCTCTTCAGCCCTGCCTCCCTAGCCTGTCTCCAGGCAAGGGCTGCACCCTCCTCCCAGACCTCCCAGGCTGTGAGCACTATCCAGGCCCTAGTGCTGGGGATTTCAGCCAGGAGCCACTACACCTGGAAAATTTGCATACTTCTTTTTTAAAAATTTTTATGTGTGTGCCGGGGCGTGGTGGCCCATACCTTTAGTCCCAGCACTCAGAGGCAGAGGCAGGCGGATCTCTGTAAGTTCAAGGCCAGCCTGGTCTACATAGTGAGTTCAGGTCGGCTGGGACTACAGGGAGACCCTGCTTCAAAAAGACAAAAAAAATTTTTTTATGTGTATGAGTGTATTGCCTACATGTATGTAAGTGCACCCATGTCATGCAATGCCTACAGAGGCCAGAAGAGGGCATCAGATCTCTTGGAACTGGAGTTAAGGGCAGTTGTTAGCTGTCATGTGGATGGTGGGAATCAAACCTGGGTCCTCTGCAAGAGCAATAAGTGCTCTTTAAAGGATGAGCCATCTCTCCAGCCTCAATTTGTATATGTCTGTGTGTGGTTGTCAGTATGGGTTGAAGAGTTAGTTAAGCATTTAATGGCTGTGTTTCCTCCTGTGTGTTCGCATGAGTGGCTTCTGTGTTTATGAGAATCAGGATTTTAGTTCAAGCTGAGTCTGTAACTGGAAGAGGGTGAACGCAGTTGCCTGTTCCAGTCACTGCAGACACTGTCCTAGTGGTTTCCATGTGCAGCTGAACTTGTGGCTGTCTGTTCTTTGGAGAGTGGGAATGTGGTTTCTGTGTGGCTCTTAAAATCTAACTCTGCAGATCTCGCTGTCTCAGGTGGGGAGACCATCCTCAGAGAATGGGGCCACAGCCAGCAGACATCACTGGGTGAGGGGATCCAAGCACCCCTCCTTATCCACAGCTGAGCTGTCAACTCGGTGCCCTCTGACCCTGGGAGCCCCTGATGCTGTCCTGGCCTAGACAGGACTCAGAGCCAAGGGACTCCCTTGAACTGAGGCGGGCTGTATGGGCTGCACCGTGCGTGTATCATTGCCCCTGTGCACGTGTTCATGTGGGTGGTGGCCAGAGCCAGAGAGCTGTTCCATCTTTCTGACTCAGAGAACCTAAAAATATCCCAGGCCAGGTATTTGGAGGGAATCCACAGTCAACCTGGGAGCATTAAGCTCACAGGAGTCAGCACAGGTTGGTTTGAACTCAGCCCAATAGTCCTGAAGGCAGCCTTGCCCCTGCTGTAGCCCCTGGGTATGTGACCTCCACCCCCAGGCTTGACCGTGGGAGGCCTTTGCCTTTCTGTGCTGCTGCTTCTCAGCATGGGTAGGAAGGGCTTCCAGGGTAGGGGTGAGTCCTCAGGCTGGTTCCCCAGACCTTCAAGGCACACTTCAGTGAGAGTCTGCTCTGAAGACTCCTGAAGGAGTCTAGATGCAATGCTGGTGCTGGGGGAGAGCAAGGGCTCCTATCGATTGGAGTGACTGTGTATGAAGCGTCTCAGAGGATGGGCACATGAGCCTGGCCTGAGAGATTGGGGATTCAGCAGAGGAGATGCTAAAAGAGGAGGAAGGAGAAGGGGAGGAGAAAGGGGAGGGGTGGGGAGGAGGAGCTGCTACTGCAGGAGCAGAGGACAGGAGGTGACGGTCCATTGGCATCCAGGTGGCATTGACGTCCTGGTGACCGTGGTAAGGAGAGAAGGGGCAGAAGGATGTGGTGGGACCCAGATGGGGACGTCACACTCAGCAACCACAGAGGGACTGAGAGGCAGATGAGAGGCCTGGGCAGGCTCTGGAGGGAAGGCTGAGAGGAAAGGGACCCCAGAGCTGAGGGGACACTGCTTAGAGGATAGCACCTCCATGGCCACAGAGGACAGTGAGCAGCGCTGCCCTGTGCCTGGAGATGGTCCCTGCCAGCAAGGACAGACACCCTCATGCTCTGACAATGTCCCTGGCTGGCTGGAGTGTGTGCAGAACAGCAGTTGCAGTGCGCCACATAGCTGGAAGGAATCCGGCGCCTGTGAGTTGGGCTCATTCTGTTCTCAAGTACCTGTGGCCTGCCTGCTGTGTAGCAAGTGTCTAAGTACAGCAGACGTAGAAACTGTCGCTGGTGGGAGGCACCCCAAACCCTGGGGGTGCAGAGATCATTGGCAGCACAGGGAAGGCGACTACTGCCACATGAAGTCAGCTTCTAGTTGCTGATCTACCTGGGGGACTGGCCTTCCTATGGTGACAGTGTTTGTGTCTTTTTCTACTCCAGATGCCTTGGGGGCTCTGAGCTGTTCCAGAGATTCAACCTTGGTGGCCAGCAGCTCCCAAGCCACTTGCACGTGGGTGGCAGCCTTGGGAAGCTGCTTTGCCGTCTGTATCCAGCCTGCTTGGACACCTGCCCACCATGGAGGCCCCAGAGGTTCCTGTGGGCTCCCTGATTGACTTTGGGACTGAGCCACCCACGTCCCCTCCTGTGGAGGCAGCACCCTCAACATTCCAGGACCTAGATGGCTCCCTGGGCGAAGGCGCATCAGAGAGTGAGACCACTGAGTCCGCAGACAGTGAGAACGACATGGGCGAGTCGCCCTCACACCCGTCCTGGGACCAGGAGCGCCGCTCTTCTTCCAATGAGTCCTTCTCCTCCAACCAGAGCGCTGATTCGGCCCCAGATGAGGAGACCCAGGCACTTCGAGAGTTCATGCACAGCTACGTGGAGAAGATCTTCTCTGGAGGGTAGGGTTCTGTGGGGCGGAGGGGAGGGTTCTGTGGGGCGGAGGGGAGGGTTCT
>NW_008333281.1:940964-979623 GCF_000622305.1 Nannospalax galili | reverse complement strand
GGGGTGGAGGGGAGGGTTCTGTGGGGTGGAGGGGAGGCCTCTGGGGTGGAGGGGAGGGTTCTGTGGGGTGGAGGGGAGGGTTCTGGGGTGGAGGGGAGGGTTCTGTGGGACACTAGCCTACTGTCAGTCTCTAGAAACCCACCTCCTGTTCTAGGATTAGCCTCTCCCTAGGGACTCACAGTGGTTCTTGGCCATCCTAGGCTGTGTGTAGAGTCACACTGACAGGTTTTAAATGGTACCCAGTCCTAGACTTCACCTGGGACCAGCTGACACCTGCTCCCTGCAGCGACATGTCATGTATCTTCGGGCTTTTCAGGAAAGTCTGGAGGGTAGCATCAGGGGTGTCCCAAGAAGTGGCCCTCAGCCCCGCCAGCCCTGTGTTTTCCTGCTCATCTAGGCCTATGAGCACTGGGACACAGACCTGAAGTGGCCTGTCTATTTCTATCCTTAGTTCTCTCACTTAACTCCATGTCTGAGTTCCTCTGCCTAGGCCTATTGAGGACCAAGGAAGTAGATAAAACAGACTGTCCACCATGGTGTCTTCCGCAGGCTCTATGGCACAGGCTGCTCGGCTACAGCCAAACGGGCAGAAGACGCCATGAAAGGGGGAGGTGATAAGATCCGGGAGCTGCTGACGTGTCATGACAGGATTTTGTCTGTGTACTCTTTGGTGGAGAAGGGATGTTGGGGATGGAACCTAGGGCCTCACACGTGCTGGGCAGATGCCCTACCACCGAGCCACACTCACTGCCCCCTGTATTCTTGTGTGTGTGTCTATGTGGTGTATGCGAGTGTGCGCACCGTGCGCGTGGGGAGGGCAGAGGTTGATGTCCTTTGCTCTTCGCCTTGTGTTGTGAGACATGGTCTCTCAGCAAACCTGGAGCTCGTTATTTAGGTTAGGCTGGCTGTCCCTGCCCCTCCCCTGGCGCTGGGGTTACAGGAGCATGCCTCCATACCCCGCTTTTCACATGGCTGCCGGGGATCTGAGCTCAGGTTCCTACTTTGCCCACAGAGCTGTCTCCCAGTCCCGCTGTCGGCATCCTCCAGTCGCTGTGAGGTCACTACTTCCCAGTCTCACCCTCTGCTCCACAGACACGTCTTGCCCTATCGTTGCTAAGTCCAAGCAGCAGGTGTTTTGCCTCTGAGCATTTCCAGAGCAGTTTGTCACTAGCGCATCTCCTCAGAACTGTCGCTGGTGAGGACACTGCACTTACTGCTGTAATTAAGCTCAGGGTAAAAGAAGGTAACAATTCCATCACCCAGGCTCCTGGTGGGGTCCATAGGCAATTCGTTCCTAAGTAGCTGTTTCTTTGGGGTACCTTCCTGGCAACTCTATCTGTGGCCTTTCTATTGTTCTTTTTAAGTAATTGTGTGTCTGTGCCACAGCGTGTGGCGGTCAGACACCTTTCGGGGGTCGGCTCTCACTTCCCCTTGCTGAGGCAAGGTCTCCCACTTCTGCTGCTGCACAGCTTGCTCCAGACTAGCTAGGCCGCTGCATCCAGCTCTTTACGTGGGTTCTGGGAATCAAACTCAGGCCATCAGGCTTACATAGCTAGCGCTTTTCCCCACCGAGCCATCTTTCCAGCTTTCTGTTGTGGTTCTCAAAGGAGTAGAGTGGAGACCTCAGCAGCAGGGGCCTAGAAGCAGATGCTTAGGGTTAGAATGTGGCCTGAGGAGGGAGGTCTCTGGGAGGGCCCCTACCCTGCCTGTCCCACTGTCAAGTGGTACCTCAGCCAGGACGGGGAGGTACCAGCCTAGAGACCAAAGGTCCAGAGGATGGTCACTGATTTGTCAGCAGCTGCAGCAGTGACAGTAGGTCTTCATGACTTGCCGTATCCACACCTTCTGCTGGCTGGGACTGCAGAGCCTTGGGCCCCACAGCCCCACTGCGTGCACACCTGCATTCTAGCAAAGTCTGGAGAACATCCACCCAGAACTGCACTCTGAGGAGCCTGATTTGCAGTGCAATCGCCCGCTTTCATTAAAAGCTGCGGCTGTAGCTTAGCTGGCCGCGTGCTTGCTCAGCACGCATGAAGCCCTGGATTTGATCCTAGCATGGCATAAACTGGATATGAAATACACACTTGTAATCCCAGCACTTGGGAGGTGGAGGCAGGAGAGTCAGGAGGTCATGGTCATCCTTGGCTACGTAATGAGTTCAAGGCCAGCCTGGGCCAGAGACTCAGTCTCATAATAATGATAACAATTTTGTCTGTCAACAGACCCTTAAATAAATATAGACTGTGTAAGCTGACCAGTCTCCAGCCTTCTGCTTCATTTTCAGTCTTTAAATTTGAGGAAGAACGTTCGCTATTCACAGAACCAAACAGGGCCTGCGCCTCCCCAGGGTTTAGATCACCTAGCTGAGGCCCTAGCAGGGGAGGAGGCAAGCAGGATTCCTCCCCCCCCCCCCCCCCCCCCCCGTCCTCCCTGGAAGGCAAGGGAAGCCGACGTGCCAGGCGTCTTCTGGTCAGCTCTCCTCTGCTCCTTCCCGCTCTTCTGCTGGGGTTTTTATTTCAGGGGTGAAGCCTCATTTCCCCTCTGCCCTTCTCTCAGGGAGGACTTGGACCAGGAGGAGAAAGCCAAGTTTGGGGAGTTCTGCAGCAGTGAGGGCGGGAAAGGCCGAGAGTGGTTTGCGCGGTACGTGAGTGCCCAGGTGAGTGGGCGCCCAGCACCTCAGACACAGAGGAGAGAGTGGGGACTGTGGGGGGTTGGCAAGTTTCAGGAAATTTCTCTTTCAAAGGCAAGCATGTAAGCTCTGTTGATGAGTATTTTCAATACATAACCTATAGTATTGAGTTTTGCAGAGGATAACATATTCTAGTCTATGAACATTGTAAAGACAAATGTATGTTAACAAAACTCAGAGAAGAGTCGTGTCTTCATTTCCAGTGAGCTTTTTTTCCTGCATATTTTCATCATAAAGGATGCATTCTTCATAGAGAAATTAGGAAATGCAGAAAAAAGTAATTAACAAACCCAGAATAGCCAGCCATGACATTTGGGGTTTTGTCTCTCTGTGCTTCTCCCTGTGGTAAGCTGAGTATCCCAGTTTCTTTTTGGAATCCTGTGAGGATGATGCAGGACGGTACCTGCTGGGCTCTGGTGGGTGAGGGCCCTGTGTAGTGGCCGTGTCCTGCCTGGCATCCTGATAGAAGGAAGTGACCCTTCCCAGCTACATTAGACACATGCACAGTACTAAGCCCCAGCCTCATGGAGCTGCTGAGTATCTCCCAGTCCCCCCCTGAGTGTCACCCCGTCCCCACTGAGTGTCACCCAGTCCCCCACTGAGTGTCACCAGTCCCCCCACTGATGTGCCTGGCCCTTTCTGGACAGCGCTGCAAGTCCAAGTGTGTGTCTGAGCCGACCTTCTACCGCCTGGTGCAGTCCTTTGCAGTGGTGCTGTTTGAGTAAGTGACACCCTCCCCAATGCCTCCCCCACCCCCTGAGCCAGCTGTGAGTAATGGCCACACCAGCTGTCACCCACCCTGAAGTTGTGACCATCATCTTCTGGGAGCAGAATAGTCAGCCCCCTCCTGCTGCAGCGTGTCCCATAATCTTATATGATTAAAATTGTATAACAATTTACTGTAATGCGGTAAGAATAGACCGATTCGTGCTTTTGTAGAATGTCATTCAGTGTGTCCATTTCTTATATGCGGAAGTTTGTGGGGGGGACAGCAGTACCCCAGGTTCTTATGAGGGATGCATAGTCTCATCATCCCTGACCCCCGAGTCTGACCCTAGGACTATTCAGTGGTTCACATCTGGGGCTGCTGACCGGAGCCTCTGTGTGAGGGACAGCCAGGGCTTCCTGCTGACCCCTGGGAAGTAGAGGCCATGGTCAGATGACCTGGGTATCTGGTGTGGACCAAGGCTTGAGGCTACCTCTGGTTTTCTCCGCTGAGGTATGCTGGGCTGAGCCTCCTAGGCTTTGAGTTTCATCTTAATGTGAAAGACACCAAGCTGAGGAGCACAAACACCATTCCGTTCTCAGAGCCAGGCCCTGACCCAGGCCATGTGCCTATAGGTGGCACTCCTGGTTGCACTGAGTGCACTCTTGTTACCTCCGGGGCAGCATCTTGGGAGTGAAGTGCTAGCCCACATCGGCCTCGGAAGCTCTGCTTCACTCGCTGGCCATGGAGGGTCAGGGAGAGCAGCCCCAGCCAGCCAGTCCTGCTTATTCCAGGTGCCACCAGATGGACGATTTCGGGCCTGCGAAGAACCTCATGACCATGTGCTTCACATACTACCACCTTGGTGAGTGAGCCGGGGCAGAGCATCTTCTTGATTAAAGGCAGGCCGAGGGGCCTCCGGAAAGCAGGGATTGATCCTGGGGAGGGGACAAGAAGCAGGGGTGAGACTCTGAACATCCAGGGCTGTACTGGGGGTTGGGGCTGGTAGTCCATGCAGTGAAGGAAGTGGCACACTCATCACTGAGGGGATGAACCCCAGGGCAGGAAGTCACACAGCACGTGAGGGAACGCTGTATGCGGGGTCACTGCATGATTCAGAGCTGCCCGTTGAGGGGAGCAGGCTAGGACACGGTCCCAAGAAGAGTCTGGGGTGGCTGGGGACGTCCTGGTGAAGATGATGCAAAGCCAGGAAATCTCTTCTGGCCCACTGAGTTGACTCGTTCTCCATGCAGGAGCTCCAGGGTGTTGAGCTCTGCAGTCTGCCAGCAGAGCCTGGCTCAGCCCCTTGAGGAGGGCGCTGGGAGCCTCACTGTGGAGGACCTGATGTGGGTCTCTAGTAGGTGTCCCTAGCTCCTGCTTATGGTGCTCTCACTCTCCTGGTGTAGCCCCTTCCCTCTGCTCTGGCTCTGGGACATCCGGTGCCAGCTGGTCTGACTGCCATAGGTCATCAGACTGTCCTGGTGCCAGCCCATGTGCCGGCTACCTTCAGGTCAGGTTCATTCCACTGACCTGGTCAAGGTCTGTGCAAAGGCCCTTCAGCTAGCCTTGCCCTGCAGAGAACCCTCAGCCTGTAGGGGTCTACTTGGTCTGTAAGTTCACTTGCTGCCCTAAGGAAGGGGCTCTGGTTTCACTGCCCACCCCTCCCCCCCTCTTGTACCCCATATTTACCTGCTGGGGGCCCAGTCAGATGTCTCTGAGATGGGCCTGAGTCTGCACTCTGCACCCTGCCCAGGGCTGCTGCTTCTCTCCTCTGCCAGTGTCTCAGACCTGCTGGGTAGTTCACTGTGCACATCACCCACCTTCCCAGCTCCTTCAGGCAGCATCTACCTCCCTCCCAGCTCCTGCCCAGTGTTCTGTATAGTCAGTGCTTGGGGACCACCCCAGGGAGGCTCAGGCCTCCCTTGTCTGAAGAGCCTGCTAAGCTAAGCCATCTGCCTCTGTCCGTCCTACTGGGGAGACTGAGGATGGGCTTTGTGTAGTCCCGCAGCCCCTGCCTTCAGGCCCTTCCCCTCTTCCATCCATGCTGTAAACTGCTTCTTACCCATCCTCCTCCTCTCTCAAGGCAAGCCACACCTGCTCCCCATGGAGCCCAGGGAGAAGCCGGCTGGCAGCATTGACTCCTATCTGAAGTCAGCCAACAGCTGGCTGGCGGAGAAGAAGGACATTGCAGAGCGACTGCTGAAGAACACAGAGAACGTGAAGGGCTTCTTCGGGGGGCTGGAGACCAAGCTGAAGGGACCGCTGGTCAGGAAGAACGAGTGAGTGCAGGTGCAGGGCCTCCCACGTGGGTCTTTGCAGTCTTGGGCCTGTAGCTGTCCTTGACCGTGACTCAGCTTCCCCAGAGCTCCCCACGGTTCTCATCTGCTGCTTGCTCACTGACACGCAGGTGTTGGGGAGCCATGTTTTCTGGATTGACGAGGAACGGATAGCCTTGTCAGCGGCAGCAGAAGAATCACAAGCTCTGCCCCTCCTCCTCCCCCTCCCTGCCACGCACATTAGTGTTAGTGGGACCCAAGAAGGCTGCGGTCCACTGCCTCCCAAGAGGCCGCTCTGGCAGACCCAGGACCCTGGGGTGCACTGGTCCACAGGGATGCTGAAGCAGAGATACCACCAGGGGTCCCAAAGACAGTCTGCAGCCACCAGCACCCCCACCCACCCCGCTGCAGATGACGGCCTCCCACCATGTCAAGCCAGCTCAGCACCACAGGCCCCAGTTCCCAGACGTGGCGGCTGCCACTGTGCTGCTCATTTCTGAACCCTCTTCAGGAGCCACACAGAGCACAGGGTTGCCGCGGTGCGGCATCTGAGATGGGGCCTGGGCCGCCTGCTCACTGCTTCCGTCTTTCTCCCTCTAGGGACGATGAGACCAGACCTAAGGACAAACAGATGAAGACTGGTAAGAACCCTATTCTCTGAGCTGGCTAGGAGGCTGAGCCTGTGTGGAGGGAGGCCTGTGTGGACGGAGGCCTGTGCGGACGGGGGCCTGTGTAGAGGGGTGCCTATGCAAGGTGGGGGGCTGTGGGAATGGGACCTGTAGGGAGGCAGGACTTTGGGGAGATGGGGTCTGTGGAGATGGAGGGCCTGGGGAGATGTGCATTCTGTGGGGATGGAGAGATCAATGGGGAAGGGAGGACCTCTATGGGAGGTAGGACTTTACCTGTCTGGCCTTGTAACCAAGACGTACCACCCAGGGTTCTTCAAGTAGCCCACCATTATTAGCCAACAACAGAAACAAACAGGTTATGAATGAAAAGTTTTCATTAGAGGGCCGCTTTTCTAAGGAGGGTGGGGAAACTCAACCCTTAACCCAAGGACACTGTCAGATGTTAGGGGAGGGGTACCACTCCCAGGATCTCTCCAGAGGATGCCTTTGGCTGAGCGCCTCCTCACTGGCTGAGGTCTGCAGACATGCAGTCACAGAATTTGGACAGTGCGGCTTTATGACTCTGGGGAAGCCATGGCTGTTGAGACGTGGGCCCAGCCACACTGCCCTTGGGTCTCCTTCCTTCTGCAGTGACGGTGGTCAGCCCCGAGGACGAACAGAAGGGGGAGAAGGTCTACCTGTACATGCACCTGAGACAGCAGCCCATCTGGTAAGGGCTGCCCACACCCTCGCCCCATCTAACCTGGGGCAGTCGCCCATAGTGTTCTAGCCGCCAGCACTCCATCAGAAAAGCCACCCCTGATTTAGGGTGGGGGATCAGAATGAGACAGGATGCAAGTATGGGCAGGGGCATGGAGGAATCGGAGCTCTGCACTGCTGGTGGGAGGGTGCAGTGATACAGCCACTGTGGAGATGCCTGGTCGCTGCCCAGAGGCTGCCAGAGTAGCCGTGCTCCAGCCATTCCTGTGTAGGTCCGTGCCTGTGTCTACACGGATGCCTGCACGGAGCATTCACAGCAACTCTTCAGAATAGCTCCAGACACAGCCAGCTGGCCCTCACATAAGCACAGTGTGTCTGTGCCATGAAGTAGACCTGGACACAGGCCATGACACAGTGATCCCAGGCCATTGCTCTTGTGGGCAAACGTGGAAGGTCGTGTGTCCTGCGAGCCGTTCATGCAGAAAAGCTAGGCCAGTAGATAAGTGCTGAGCGATGGGGTTTCTTTATGGGTGGCAGAAGTGTTCTGGAGTTAGACAGTGGTGATGGCTGCTACACGACTGGAATGCACTAGAAATGTCAGGCGAGGCCAGCGTGACTACTCAGCTATGCCCTGGTCTGAACGGGACACACCACAGGGTGAATTTCATGGGCTGCAAACTATATCCTAGTAAAGTTACTGCACATGTGTGCATGTATGTGTATATATGCACACACAAGCACATACCTATACCATGCATACACGCATACACTGCACGTTCTAGTTGAGGTGAGGGCCAAGGACTGTGATTAGCTGTGGTTAGCTGTGGTTTGTGTCCCCCATGTGTTGGCACATGTCCCTGCTGTGGCAGTGTTGAGGTGTGAAAGCTTGAGGAGCAAGGCCTAGAGTGAGGTGGGCAATTCTGGAACTACTCAGAAGGGATTCGAGACCTTATCACAGGACAGTTAGTTCTCTCGAGTGCTCTATAGCAGGCTGCGCCATGTGACTGGCCTCTGCTGCACATCACTGTTCCCTCTCCACTCCTTTGCCATGTGGAAAAGCAGCCAGGGACCTTCCAGAGCCACCTGGAGGCTGGCCTTGGCCTGAACCACCTGCAGACACCACGCAGTAGAGAGGGATGGGCTTACCCAGCCCCTACACCACCAGTGTTTGTGGTAGTAGGCCCTCAGGTCCTGGACCCAGGATGTGGCAAAGAGCTCTAGAGCAAGTTGTAGATTCTGGGCCATGCGGAGCCAAAGCTGCCTTGTGGCTATGTGGTGCTGCACCTTCACGTGCAGGCCACGTGTCACTCCTGATCTGCACGGAACTCCTTTCACTTCCATGTTCCTGTTGCTGTGTCCGCGGTGCGTGGCTGCTCTGCAGAGCAGGAGTCCAGGTGTCCACTTGCTCTGGGAAGCCTACTGTCTCCTGCCCGAGCAGGTGCTGCACCACCCTCCCGCAGCCTCCTCAGCTCTTCCACCCGCACCGGGTCCCTGGGGCGATGCTTTATTCAACCTCTCAGGCTTCTCAGACACTCAGGAGGCAAGAAGCTGCGCTCTCGGTGCGGAGTGGGCGGAAGGGAGCTCCCCTGCCCCCTCAAGACCGTCACCCAGTCTCGTCCTGCAGGCACACACTGAGGTTCTGGAATGCCGCCTTTTTTGATGCTGTCCACTGTGAGAGGCGGAAGCGATCCCCCACCACCAGGTAGGAGCCAGCCTTCAGCCTCAGGAGAGGGGACCAGGCCTTGGCTCAGTCTCCTGGGTCCCCAGAGGTCAGCAGGATGGCTGAGCTGCTGTCTTCACCTGCACGGCCCACAGCCCTGCAAGCTATCTGAAGGGTCAGTGCTCACAGCTCCGTGGGTGGGGTGCTCAGCTTGCATGGTGCTTCCTGTCCTGGGCTCTGGCATGCCGTGGCCTGATCTTCCTGAAAATGCCAGCTTCCCGTGAGGGAGACCATCAGCCTCCACCCCACCCTGCTATTCCTTGTGCAGACTCAAGCCCGGCAGTGCAGCTGAGCCCTGAGTAGGCTGTCCCAGCTGTGCCCAGGCTGGGCCACATCTCAGAGGCCCCGTGGAACCCCATACAGAAAGAATGGGAAGCAGGGAGAGTGTTGGCCTTGACCTCACAGGGGCTCTCTGGCTGAAAGAGGCACAGGTTGCTGTGCACTGCAGTCAGTTGCTGGGCAGCCTAGAGCAGTAGCGTCTGGAAGCCACGCCAGACCATGAGGCTCGGTTGGTCCAGCACTTGAGGGGCTTCGCAGGCAGTCTCTCAGGGCCTCAGTTTGCTGTCAGGGAGACCCTGGGCCTTTTGCTGTGTTGGGAGCAGAGCACCATCTGGCCCCCACTGCAAGCAAGTGGTGTGTGTGAGGTGGAGCCCTACTTGGAACAGGTGACCTGCCTCAAGTCCAGTGATGGTCTGTGGGGCTGTTTCCTGGGGAAGCAGAGCATGGGGTGGGCAAGGCCCGAGAATGCCGGAGGACCTTGGGTGAGTTCCCGCTGGCCTGGAGGCAGGGCTGCTCCTCAGGGAGCTGACTGACATCTCGCCAAGCTCTCTGACTGCTAGGGATCCACGTGCTCTGGGCTCCTTGTCTCTGTCCTCTCCTCTCCCACCTGGGATAATTCTCTGTTCTGTTCCATCCACATATCTTGCATGACTTTGACATGTGCCTTTGTTTACCCGTTTCTGCTGCCGCTCCAGAGGGGATGCTGGAGAGCAGGAGGAGAAGAGGTGTGTGTCCAACGTGACTTCATTCCACTTTACAGCACTGCAGCTCCTTCCAAGGCCGTTGCTAGGAGGGGTGGGCATCCCTGGGGAGGCATGCCCAGTGCTAGGCAGGTTGCTGTCAGGGTCTGGGCCCTGACAGGCAGCTTAGCAGGGCCAGATCACCCTAAGATGGTCAGAAAGCAGATGGAACACTGCGAGCCGCTCCAAAAGACACATTCAGGCTCAGAGAAGAGGGCAGGTCCTAAAACGAGCAGGGCACTGTGAGCCACCACAGAAGACACATGCAGGCTCGGGGGAGAGATTCAGGTCAGAAAGCCTGCTGCCACTTGGGGGCATCATGTTCTGCACGTGTTCTCTATGCTGTGCCTTCTACGCCAATCTGCACTCAGTCAGAGGAAGGAATTATACTGGCCTGAAATGGAGGGTGGGCATAGGAAGCTGTCCTGTGTGCAGCTCTGCCCACTTTAATTGGGGGAGGGTCAGCTGGTCTGTGGGTCACCGGGAAGACCAGCTGCCTCCCTTTTGCTACTGGGTGACTGGGGGCAGTTAGAGGTGGTGCTGAAGCAAAGATGGGGCTGCTTCTGAGCCTACAGAGGTCTGACTCATGTTCCCAGAAGCCCCTGGGACTTATTTTCAGAGTCAGAGCCACACCTGCTCACATGGAGTTGCGAACCCAGGCGGGTTTCCTTGCTGGGCCCCAGCTTGCGTGCTTCATGGGAGGGTCTACAGCACACTGCTCTGAGGACCCTTGCTGCTAGAAGGAGCAGTTGCGCCTGTCAGCATCTTCACAGTGGCAGAGCCCCACACACCCACCATCTCTCAGGGGACCTTCTGACAAAGGAACCTCCAGGGAGCTGGGCTTCTTAACGCCATAGCACAGGCCCAAAGTAAAGGATCTCTCCAGACAGCTGGTCATGCTGCTGGCCTGCTCACCTGTCCTGAGTTCAGCTGAAGGGACAGTCAGCCTCCTGGGCCTTCTCGCTGGACCCCAAGCAGCTAGCTAACCAGCACAGGACTGCTGGAGTGTGGCGAGTGTCGCTCCAGGCCTCAGGCTACCCCCGACCTCCAGTAGGCTCCTTTTCTCAGTGATCTCTGCTGATAGCAGATTCCTTTCCCATCACCTGGTTCCAAAGTTTTCCACTGAGTTCTGGGCACATACAGACATGCACAGACACATACACATGCACACAGACACACATAACACAGAGACAGACACACATATGCACACAGACACATGCGCGCATATACACACACCCTCAGCAGCTTAGAGTCCCGAGCAGTGTTCCCTGAACTCAGCTCTCAGAATGAGACTAGGTGGCAGGCACCACCCAAGCCACAGCTCCTGACCTCCTACTTTCTTCAGAATCAGATGATCCCCAGTTCTAGTCTCACCCACAGCAAGCAGAATCACTTCCTCACAGGTCAGGAAGGAAGGACCAGGGGTTGTGCTGCACAATCTTGAGAGTTGTTTACTATGATCTGGGACTGGGCAGTGCCCACTGTGGGCATCTGTACATGGAGCCTGTGGTAGTACAGGGATGTATGTGCCTGAATGGCCTTAGAACGTGTGTTGGAGGACCACACCACCCCACAAGTGCATTCTGGGATCTGGGTGTGCTGCCTCAATGTAGAGGCTGCAGGTGAGCTCCGCCCTGCTGAGTGTTCAGGTGGCCCCACTGACATGTGGCGGCCAGGGACCTAGGCTTTGTTCCTTTGCCCTGTTCTCTTCCTTTGGCTTCTCCATGGCCTCCCTCCCCCTCCATGCCTCTTCTCTCCCTGTGCTTTGGTCTCTCAACCTTATTTTAGGCAGTCATCCATCCCAACTCTTCTTTTAGGGAGGTGGGCAAAATGAGCTCTCCCTCCTGTCTCAGCTGTGCATCTGTCCTCTGGGTGCCAGGGTCTGGCTTTACACAGGCCAGAGATGGGGCCTCCAAGGCCTCCTGGGAGGCTGCCCTCGAAAGGCATCACCAGAGTGGTGTGTGACATGTGACTGTCTTGCTAGGGGTGCCAGCAGAGTCTTTAAGACAGGTAGCTTTCTGTCCTGCTTCTGCCCCTTCCCCAAAGAACACTCCTCCCCAACCCAGGTACCTGGGCCACTCCATGCTACCTGCCCAGTGCAGAGAATAGGTCCTTCCTCAGAGGCTGCTCACCAGCCCACTTCTGCACTGGCTTCCCAAGGCCACATGGTCACAGGCCTGTGCCAGGAGACCTATAGGAAGAAGATACAGTGTTTCCTCCATGCAGTGGGGGCTGGGAGGCAGCCATGGTGGGGACCCTCCCATGAGGCAGGCAGAGTCTCTCTGCAAGGGAAGGGTCATTGTGGCCATCAGACACTCCCAGGCTCACTACCTATGTGTCTTCTGTCCTGGGACACCAAGCAGGTCTATGATCCCTCTAGGTTTCCTGGCCTGTTAGGTAGACCAAGTCTGTGGGAAGTCTGAGGGGCATGGCCCTCCCAGGTCTCCAGGAGGGCAGAGTGTTGTTAGCTTTGGGGATCAATGCTGATGGTTGGGGCCCTTTGGGCAAGTGAGGTGGCAGGCTGCGTGGAAGCCGCCCTTCAGAGGCAGGTCCCTCTGTGCCCAAGAGGCAGTTCAGGTCACCAGCTCTGAAGTGCAGGACAGGGAGGGATCGCAGACCTGTCTGAAGCCTGTCTGTCCCTCTTGTGCCCACAGGGAGAAATGGTACCACATGACTCAGGAAGAGCGGGATGACAGCCTGCGCTTCAATGAGAACATCACCTTTGGGCAGCTGGGGTGAGAGTGGGGGCCACCGGGCCAGCCTGGGCTACCCTCACAGGCTGGGGCAGCATGGTGGGTCCAACTGCTCAGAAGCATGGGGCTGGGAGGTCCTCCTCCCCCGGTACCACCCAGGGGAACAACTCTCACTTAGGAAGCTTGCAGGGCATCATCACCGACGCTGCCCAGACTCAGGGGCCAGCGTCTTGGTTCCCTTCCCTGGGGGCAGGAGGGTAACAGTCATCGGTATTTTTCCTCCAGCACGTTCACTCACAACATGTTGGCCTTCGGCCTGAACAAGAAGCTGTGCAGTGATTTCCTGAAGAAGCAGGCCGTGATCGGGAACCTGGATGAGGGTGAGCACTGGGCAGCAGGTACCGTGGGAGCCAGGAGCCGGAAGCAGCACTCCGCACTGGGGCCTCCCGCCCCGCCAGTCAGAAATGGTGCTGACCATTGCCCTGGCCTGCCCGCCTTCCCTAGTCCACAGACTTCAGCTGTCTATCTGGAGGGATTCTGGGTGGCATGGGATACAGCCAGGTCAGAGCTCAACACGCCCCTGGCACTGAGCCTCTGTGCTTGTGCAAAGCCAAACCCAGGCTACAAGTTGGCCCCTTCTAGACAGCCACCAAATGCTGCCTTTTGTTTCTTGAAGCACGCCAACATGGCAGGTAGCAGGCAGAGCAGGGGGAGCATGTGGAGAATTCTGAAGTATTCCCAGAGTCCCCTGCTTTATCTCCCAGGAAGTCCACCAGCCTGTGCTGTCAACCCAGTCTCAGTTTGCATCAGCATCCACTACCAGTTCTCCTGGGCCAAAGGCCTGATGCTTAGATGAGTGTTTTCATGGACGAGGAATCTGTCCACACTCAACCTGAGGGTCCAGGAAGAGAGGCTCCAGGGACAGAATGGTGTTTATAGCCACTGGCCCCCTCAGTGCTGCCTCAGCCCTGTGTGGCCATCAGAAAGCTAGGGAGATACTGCCATATCCCCCTCCACGTGGCCCTGTGCACTGCCTAGGCCCGAGGTTAGCCATCAGAGCCCAGCATGCCCCCTGGGGGTGCGCACTCCATGTATGACCATTCCTGTAAAAGTCTGTGCTCCTAGAGGCAAGGGCCCACTTCCACGTGTGTGCTTCCACTGTTCCACATTGTGCTGGTAACGAGGGGTGTTTCACCACGTACCTTCATCACCAGCCTTCTGGGATGTGGTCGAGGAGGGCCAGCCAGCACACACAACCCTGGCCTGTGTGTAAAGAGTAGGTGGAGCCTGCCCTGGCCCTGTCTTTTCTGGCATGACCCTGTTCTCTCTTCCAGAGCAATACAAGCTGCTAAGTGACCACATCGAGCAAACGGCCACCGAATAGGAGGTGGGTGCATGCCACTCTTCTGGCAGCTGTCACCCCAACGATGACCCTGCATGACACCAGCAGCACCCAGAGCTGCTCCTGCTGCCCTAGAAGTAGTGGTTAGAAGACTCCAGATGCCTGTCCCCCCCGCCTCTGTCTGCTCCTCCCATCCACCTGCAAGGTGTCCCTTGGGTCACACAGCTAAAAATGGGGAACCATCTACCCCCCACACCCCCAGCACAAGGCATTTGAGACGATATGAAGGGAGGAGGAGGGGAGCCAGGGTCCCCACGGTTCCTGCTGAGGCCTGAGGTGGCTAGGCGCAGAGGTACGGCAGGGATTCACACAGCTGTGAGGGCCGAGCCAACATCAGAGGCCAGGCATATAGCCACAGTGGCTACCCAGACCCTTGCCATAGAACTGAGGCTCTTCTGTGAGTGAACTGCGTGGAGCACAGAACCTTCCAGAATGGCATTGGCTGTGTCCTTGTCTCCACCTTGTGATCGGAACCAGAAGTCACTGGGACTGAAGGAAGAGAGCTGAAGGGTTAAGAGCACGCTTTCCTGGTTTGGCAAGGCAAGGCTTGTCACCATGCTAGGGGTGTGAGCATCCTGCCAGCAGAACAGAATTGACGGTCTGCTCAGCACAGCCTCCTGTGGTGGCAGAGAAGTGGAAGGGAAGGCGGGAGCCTGGGGGAGAGGCTTCAGCAGCTTTGGGATGACCTAACCCTAACCCTAACCCTAACCCTAACCCTCGCTGTGAGTGACTGGCGGGAGTCGGGAGGCTGCTCCAGAGAAGCTGCTGGGAGGCGCAGTTGCCTGGCAGCTCAAGTCCATGCCCCTCTCCCTCCCTCTGAAGACCCAGGAGGACCTGTACCTCCGTCCCGATGCCAGCATGTTGCCTCCATCCATCCCGCCAGCGCCTAGGTTTCCTCACCTTGGCCAACAATATTCTGGTCACTAACCTTGAACTAGGCCAGCAGGCTCCCCTTCATCCCCTCTGCCCCTCAGCCTTCAGTCAGATTCAGTCAGTGTCTGTGAGCACAGCAGTCCTCTGCTGACAGCTGCGTACCTGGCTGGGGCGGGCAAGCCTTCCCTGTGGGAAGCTCCACCCCGGGGTGTCCAGGGAAGAGACTGGTAGGTTGAGCTATGGAGCGTGTCTGCCCTGGATGCTGGGGAGGAGTATGCATCACTGAACAAATGCTGACAGCCAGGAGAGAGGTCTGGGGCGGCCTCTGGTGGCATAGTGTGTGTGACTCGGGTGCGGCTAGCAGTACCACCAGAAGGTACAACCTGCTGTGGTGTGCATGCCTGGGCTGGGGTTGGGGCAGACCGCCATCTGGGATGCCGTCCCGTCACTCCAGCACTAGGACCCCTCGACCGTGCCTGCCTCCGTGTTATAGGGGAGTGACATCAAACTGATCGGTGTGGCCCCTTCCTCCAGTGCCCCCTCCGGAGATCATGTACCCCCTCTAGAGTCGTCCTCAGCCACGCAGGCTGGCACGGAGGCCTATGTTCTCCTCAGTCCTGGCATTGGCATTAGGTCAGGAGTAGTAAGAGTTGACTCTATGGTGGCCGAGAGGCTTACCGTTGTCTACCCACCACTCTTGTACATCAGGGCCGGTATGGTGTGACTTCTACTTTCTCCCGTGACACTGGCTGTGAACAGCCTTTGGGGGCAGGAGCTCTGATGTTCCCAGGTTTTCTAAGCAGGTGAACTTCAGAAATGACCTTGATACAGTCCCATACCGACCTCTCGAGAGAGCAGTTGAAAGAGGAAGAAGGGATGGCTTCATTTTGTCTCTTTCCTCATCCCTTATTCTGAAGAATCCAGCTCCATGGAGTTGAGTCTAGCTTGTCCTAGGCCCACGTGGCACTTCTAGGGACATGGTAACCCTATGGGGACAGGATGGTCCTTGGGATGCTAGCAAAACTGCAGTTTGGAGGTGGTCACCTGCAGATGTAGACACCTGGTTTTAGTGAGAGTTTCACTTCTGGGAGCCCCTGGCCAGTGTCTCTAGGAGGAGACACAATGTACCCAGAAGGCCAGCAGCCTACCCACTGAGACATCCTGTTTTCCTGCAGCAGGGAACCCACTGGCCACCCTGCCAAGCTTGGGGATGGCAAGCATGGGTCAGGTAATGCCCAAGCACAGTTCTGGCCCTGGGCAAATGATGACCCGGATCCACAAGCCTTTTAGCAGCTCGCTCAGCTTTTGTACCACGTGGCCTTCAGGACTGTGTGAATCATTATCACCCAAAAATAGTGTGTGTTCTCACAGATGAAAACAGGACAGTGGTGAGCTGCAGCTCTGCAGCGTTCCGCTTTGATAGCGATGTTGGTGGGTATTGGAGGACGGCCACAGTGGCCTCCAGGCTGCCTTTGCGTCTAACCACAAGTGCAGAGTCATATTCTGGTGTATCGAGGCATCTGCACAGTTCAACGTGGGAGACCACAATTTCCTGTTGCCTAAGGAAGGAAGGGGCTGAAGAGCCCAGCGTCGCAGCAGGACCAGGGACCAGTCTTTTCCAAGACCCATCTGGGCCCAGTGGTGTACCTGTCATCCCAGCACTCAGGAACTGGAAGCAGGAAGATCAGGAGTTCAAGGTCATCATCTATATGGGGGTTTAAGCCAGCCTGGACTACATGAGACTTTGTCTCAAGGAAACCAATAAAGGGACACAGGCCGGCTTAGAGCAGGCTCATAGCTTGAGAACTGGCCTGATACACAAGGGGAGTCACAGCCTGCCTCACCTGAGAGGAAGCAGCAGGCCTTCTGTCCCTGGGGGCACTGTGGGACCCATGGACATGATAGGAGGCTACAGGGTCAGCGCCCCACTCTAGAAACACCTGCCGCTCTAGGTTGCCAGTGGGAGGGACCCAGGCTTCACCTCAAAGGAGTGTGCAAAAGGCTTTGGTCTAATTGGGGTGACCTCAGGTCAGGGTCATAGGCTCATGTCCAACTTTGACTTAACTGGGTCACTCTAACCAGTTGACTTTTCATACAGAGAGGAATCGGCTGGGCCTAGGCAATTAGAACAGCTCTATTCCAGTCCTCCAAACCACAGCAGGACAGGCTATAGCCTAGTCCTTTGATAGGAGCAGCAAGAGGCTTGGGAACGAGTACTTCAAAAGTAGAGGAAACCTTCTTGTGGAAGGGACCCTAAAGGGTGACACTGGCCCCAGCTTGGCCTCAGGGAAGGGTGGGAGAGCTGCTTAGCAGAGGGAGACCTTGGGCTCCAGGCTCCTGCCCCCGTTCCTCCACCTTCTGAGCCAGCCAACCCTACAGTGCCCTCCTTAATGCCTAAGCTGCCTTGCCCATCTGTCCTGCCAGTGGAGGTCCAGAGTCACAGAGCCCGCTCATTGGATAGGCCCCTAAGGGGGGTGGAGGTGATGCTCAGGCCTCGGGTAGGCTGGGCTCCTTGCACTCAGGTGGGCCACCCACCTCAACATGCCTCAACATTGGGGTGTGCTGGTTGGTCAGGAAGCGAGGCGATGAAGTATTTCCCAGTGTTCGCGTGCGGCAAACATCCTTGCTTAGCGTCATGCTCCATGGTGGGCTCTTGAGGAGCCCCTGCTCTGTCCTGGGTCTGCCTGTCGCCTGCTCCTCCTGGGGAGATGAAGTCCAGGGGCTGGTGGGGGCCAGTGTGCCATACTGCAGGGTGACTGAGGGCAGCTATGACAGTGTCCTTGTGGCAGTCGGCCTAAGTCCTGAAGAACTACAGAGCTGGGAGCACCACCCCAAGCCAGGCTGTGGCCATGTGAAGTTGGTGACCTGGGGGAAAGCTGACCCCAGTTTCACTGCAGACTCCAGACTGATCTGCAGTGGGATGGACACAGCTGCACCTCCAGGAACTTTGCACTTCAGCTAGAACGAAGGCCCCTACCTATGGAGCCCCTCGGCTTTGATCCAAAGCCCAGGCCAGCCCTGTCCCATCGTTGCTCCTAGATGATGGGTACGTTCATGAGGGAGACCTGGCCTGGGGAAGGAGGTTGGCCCACTGCAAGAGATGGTAACTAAGGGTCAACTGGGGGGATGAGCTCAGGCAGTGGCCTGAGACTTTCACTGCCATCCAGGCCAGGGACACCGAGAGGGGTGAGACATTTGACCATTGAAAGATATTAGAGGCTCAGGCAGCAAGTGTGCATCCCCTTGAAGTGTGGGGTACATGGGCCATGTGCCCTGTGTTTCGAACACAGCTTTCTGTGGGGTCTATACCTGGACTGTCCTCTGTCGAGGAGTTCCACACCTGCCGCCATCACACCATCATTGCCAGCAGCCCCTAGTGATGCTATTTTATGTATTAGTTATGCAACTTTGTGTCCCACCAGGTCACACTCTAAAATTATGGTTGAGAAAGTTTAAAGGTTGAAGATCTCAGGCAATGCTATTTTCTGTGAAGGGAAAAAATGTGTATATATATATATACACACACACATATATATATATAATACCTTGTCTTGTCAGAAGGTGGAAAGTGAAATAAATTATCTTTAAAAAAGAAGTCAGATGAACTTCTCACATCTCTGTGAGGACTTCACAGGATGCACAGTCACATCAGTAACTTTGCAGAAATAGATGTGAGATTCAGAGGCTGGGAGAGGGCACACCTGAGGACGGTGGTGGTCAGCAGCTTGACCCCACAGTGTTCAGTATTGGAGAAAAAAGGGTCTTCCTGGACTGGGTCCCTTCCTGGGCACTGGGATGCCTTGTACTTTAGCCAAAGGCCCCTTGATCCTGCAGCCTGTCTGAGTGGAAACAGCCGACCTCTTCACCCGGGAGCTGAGATGGCTCTGACCATGGTGCCGGAGGCAGCAGTCCTTATCAGTCCATCTGTTCTTTCCAACTGGGTTCCACGGACGAGGAGGAGATGCCAGGCCTGCTTGCTTCTGACCCCAGCAGGGCTCTGGCGGAGGTGACTAAGCTCTGGGGACTCCCTGCCAGTCACATGAGGACCAGTGCACTGTCCCTATCTCAGGAACATGAGGCTTGCCCTCTGCACCCTACTGCCTGCCTCCCTCAGCCAAGTGTAGAGGGAGGACCGGGCTAAAGGGAACACATCTGGACTCTTCCCAGGGGTCACGAGAGTTTCAGCAGGGGAAGTGTTGACTTCAGAGGTGACCTCCAAGGACCCAGAGCACAGAGACCCTCAGGAGCATGGGCAGGCAGATGGGGCACAGGTGCAGTCCCACCTTCCACAACACACCTTTTGCCAAGTCCCAGGAGCCCGTTCTTCCTCCTACAGGAGGAAGGAGACAGCTACCTGCCTCAGCCCCACGCTGGTGGAATCAGATTTGGAAGGTGCAGATGGCTTTCCAGATGGCAGAGTTGTGCCCATTACTGTCCAACCCAGTCTTGTGCCTCCGGTGCAGAAGTGAACCCATCAGAGGAGGCCACTATGCACAGTGCTTGGGACAGACACCCACAGTACAAGGGTGCAGAATCCAAGTCTAGACCCATGGGGTGCTCATGAGGGCCTCAGTCTCCCTGGGGAACAGATCCTCCAGCTACCCTGGAGGATATGCCAAAGACTTAACCCACACGTGCTCCTGGGGCACCTCCTCCTCTCCTTCCTCCCCATTGTGAGCCTCTGTGTATCATAGCCCCTCAGTCACCCTATCATATTATTTATGTCTGTGTATCATGACTAAGCTCAGTGTCCGTGCCTCAAGTTTATATCCAGAAGAGCTAAGTCCTGGTGTGTAGAGGCTGGAAATGGCCCTTGCAGAGGGGCTGGGAGTCAGTCACACAGAGCAAGGGCCCTGATCTTATGAAAGGGGACATCGGGACACGGGCTCTGATGCACATGGGGAGGACACCATGTGGAGTTGGAAGCAGACATTGGCAGTGCAGCCACAAACATGAACATGAGCCTCAACACATACCGGGCACAGGCCAGGGCAGCCCCTGCCCGCCTCAGGAGGAAATGGCCCTCTGACCCCAAACCCCGTCTTCTGGCCTCCAGCCAAGGACTGCGTTTCTGCTGCTCTAAACCCCCAGTTGGTGGCACTTAACCTGGAGACCCCGGAAACTAGCCCCCCATGCTCTTAGCTTTAACACACCTTTGGACACTCCTGTCACCAGATGAAGACAGGAAACAGCCCAGATCTGATGCAGAGTCACATGTTATTTACTGACACCAGGAACACCCATCTGCAGAGTGACCTACTGTGTAGATAGGAAAGCGAGGCCCTGAGGTTCAGGCCAGTCAAGCCCTCCACCTAGTCGCGGCATCCCTGGCGCTGTCCCCCGAGGTCCTCCAGGGGGATCTCCTCCACAGAGTCAGCCTCACTCTCCTCTCCTCCTCTTGGGCTCCTCATGGTGCTCTGAATGACAAAGTCACAGCCACAGCATCCAAAGCAGGAGTGACAAGTGGTGTCCCAGGCTGAGACCTAGGTGCACTGCACAGGTGGCTGACCTACACAGCGAGGGGGCACCGAGGACATGGGCCACGGGGCAGGTGGGATTGTGAGGCCAGAGGCCAGACTGTACCCAGTGGGTTTGGAACGAGAGTCTCACTATGGACTCCACTTCCTCCACTGTGATGAAGGGCCTGCTTAAAGGCTGAGTGACACCTTCCCTCACAGTGCTCCCCTCCCCTCCCCCACAGTAAGTCCCGTGACCCACAAGTGCTTACCTGACTGGCCAGAGGCCAGGGGACAGATAGGGAGGAGCTGGTGTCTGTGAGCCGCTGAGCCTCTCCATGTCCAAAAACTCCATGCATCTTGGCTCTGAAATCCTGCCAAGGAGAGATCAGGATGAGCTGGATCCAACTGGAAACCACAGGGTGGGGTAGGAAGCAAAGATGGGGAAATGTGGCATCTGGGGGCACTTCTGTTTATCATTCCATGGACTCCACAGCAGCCCTGTGAATGTTATCAACCCATCTCATAGATGGGAAAACGAAGGCCCAGGGACACTAGGCAACACACAGTGGCACAGGAAAATTGCTGACTGGATGGAGGCCGAGGCAGGAGCATTGTGAGTTTGAGGCTGGCATGTACCACAGAGATGGGTGATTCTTGGGAACCTCCGGGGTTTTCACGCAGCTTTCTGTGGTGGCTTTAGAGCTTATTTGAAACCCTCTGATGTATTTCCTATGGCCCACCCTATTCTTGAATGGCAGCTTAGTGGGCCACCTCTAACAGGCGAGGCAGATGCGTGCAGAGTGATTTCCTGTTGGGCCCACAGGGCCGTGCTGCTCCCCAGGCCCCAGGCTGCTGGCTCTTGGACCATCCACCACAGGAAGCCTGTGGTAGGTGCCCACCTCACAGTCACTGAATCCCACACCTGGACAATCCCTCATGGGGCCTGTACCCAGAGGACAGCCGCCCTCTGCCACCATCTGCCAGGCAGAAGAAGACCTTTGAAATGGGCCAGTCCCAGCCTGTGAACAACCAGAGCCATGACCACATGGCCCACAAGAGCCACATGGCAAGGAACGAGGGATTGGTTCACAGAGGTAGCTTTGGGACGCTACAGGTAAAGTTGGTGGATGTAATGAGCTGCTGGGGACGGACCACTTCGTGCTGGAAGTAGGACCGAGGCCACTGAGGCCTTTCATCCCCGCTTGTCCTTTTAGGTTCTGAACAGCCCGCGATGCTGACGGGTGACATTCCAGGTGGCAGGGGAGGCTTCCCCACCTGGGGTAGCACCCAGGCACCAGGTTTATCGGCGCAGGTCTGCATCACGATAAACATCCAAACTGGCAAATTGTGGAAATACCACACACCTGTAGGTCCCTCTCCAGGTCATAGTTCTCCAGGGTCTGGAAGGCGCTGGAATACACCTCTACTGCCTTGGCATGGAAGACCATCTCGATGGTCACAAAGTCAGAAAAGATTCTCTGTGGGAGAGAAGCCCAGGTCAGAGCAGCAGTGCCACCCAAGGAGCTCCAGCCTGAACCCAGGGGTGGTGCTGGTGCTGGTGCTTGTCCATGTTGGGACAAGTCCTGAGCGGCAGGGGTGGGGTGGAGGGTGGGAGTGTTTGTTGAATATGTGGGGTTTTTCTTTTTTGGTCTTTTTGAGACAGGGTCTCCCTGTAGCCCCAGCTAGCCTAGAACTCGCTTTGTAGACTAGGCTGGCCTTGAACTCACAGAGATCCGCCTGCCTCTGCCTCCCAAGTGCTGGGATTAAAGGCGTGCACCACCATGCCCAGCACTTATGCTGGTTTCTTTAAAAAAAATTTCATTTGTTATTTTTATTTTATGTGTATGAATATATTGCCTGCATGTATGTTAGTACACCTGTGTCATGCGGTGCCCATGGAGGTCAGAAGAGGCCATCAGGTCCCCTGGAACTGGAGTTACTTGGACTGTTGTTAGTCACCATGTGGGTGCTGGAGGTCATAGGACAACTCCGTTCTCTCCTTCCACCATGTGAGTCCCAGGGCTCTAATTCAGGCCATCAGGTTTGTTAGCACCTGCCTTTACCCACTGAGCCATTTTGCTGACCCCTAAAATGCTCATTTTAACCTGTATTTGAACCAGATGTATTTGCATAGTGCCCAGTCAGAACACTGGGGACACCTGCTCTTTGCCCTGTTCCATTCCCCACCCCTCCACTGCCACGAGGTATAAGCTTCCAGAAGTTTCTCATGCCTTCGCACTAATTCCCTGGATAAGCTGCCTTCTGGTCCCTGTGTGCCCGGTTCTGACCCTGTCATTCTGAAGCCCCACCTTTTCTGTTGGTTTTCACCTGCAGAGACTGCGTGGCCACCAAGATTCATCTGACTGTCCCCAACACTGGCATTTGGATTGTCTTCAGTCTTTCGTAACACAGTCACACAGTACAAACAAGTGTCCTTTCATTTCTGAGCTGGGTAGCTGTGAGGCTACTGACTCTGCAGGGGCCTGGATCAAAGGTGTTTGTGCCCCTGATCAAAGACAGTTCGGCAGCAGACCTACAGGAGGGTGTCAGGAATGCGTCCTGGCCTCAGCTCTGCACCTGGGTCACTATAGCCCCCCACAGGTGTTTGTAGGTAGAGGCTTCCGACTTTCTGCCTCCCACAGGTGGACTGCAAAGGGGAGGGAGGGACTGCAGGGAGACCTGCCCCTGTCACAGACCCGTGGTTGATAGACAGCTTATCAAAACAAGCTTCTCCAGAGCCTGTGGACTGAGGCCTTCCCACTGTGGCAGGCAGGCCCAGTGCCTGATGGTTCCCAAGTTTCCCTCTGGCCCAGCAGTTTGGAAGCCCGGTTCAGTAACAGGGAAATTCTGGGTACTGGAAATGGACAGGAGGCCCAGCTTTGCTTCAGACCTCGCTTCCCGCCTGTTCCCTCTGGCTGCTGGAGGTGCTGGGCAGGAGCCCCACCAAGCCAGAGGCACTGTGGACCAAACCCCTCCATGCACCTTTCATTGGCCCAGGTCCTGGGGGACCTCTGCCTCAGTTTACTCCTCTGTTCAATGGAGACAAGAGCAGTGTCAGGTCACAGAGCCCTTGGAGAGCCAGTCAAGCAGTGGCTTAGACTGTGCCCCCTCCCTCTGCAGAGGGCTGTCCAGACCCACCATCCCTGACTCTGAGAGGCCCAGGGACTAGCTGAGGGAGATCTCTGCACAGCTGAGGGAGACGATAGGGCCTATGCATTCCTTTCTTCATAGAAGCCAGAGTTGGGAGACTGGCTCTGCAGTTGGCAGTGGGGCCTGAGGTTGTGGCAGATTTCCTCACTTCAAGTCCAAGTTGTTTCTATCTCTCAAAATCTAGAAGGCTTCCCAGGGGACACGGCTTGGGTATGGGTCCTCATCAGTTTAAGCCCATCTTATTTACTGTTGGTTTGGTTTGCTTTGGTTTGGTATTTGAGACAGGGTCTTAAGTAGCCCAGGCTGGCCTTCAACTCGCTATGTAGCTAAAGATAAACTTCTGATCCTCCTGTTCTCCTACGTGCTGGGATTAGAGGCATGCATCACCAGGTGGTTTCTGCAGAGCTGGGGATGGAACCCAGGGTTTTGTGCATGCTAGGCAAACACCATATAAACTGGGCCCCATCCTCAGTCCTTTAAGGCTGTTTTAACTCAGTTGGCCTAGTCATGCACCTAGAAGTGAGACGACCCAGTGGTGCCTTAAATCCCTTTCATACGACATCTTCATGGGAGTCGCATCTAGACAGCCCGGACACCAATTCCAAACTTCATTCACTCAAGGACTCATTTATTCATTCCACAAATATTTCCCAAGCACCCACCATATACCAGGCCCTGGACCTGGGGGCCAAGACCCAGGATGGACACAAGTGCAGGCAGGAGGCAGATATCAACAGTGGACTTGTGAGCTCACCCTCCCCACATCACGGCTCAGGAAGTCTGCCCCTCCCAAAGCACACCAACCCATGAGGCTGGGACTCTTGCTTTGCTGGGTGTGCATCCCAAGATCAGGCACCATGCCTGGCATGTAGAAGTGTATATTCAACATCTGTTCAATTAACTAGCAAATTAAATGTGTAATTAACCAGTCCATCTGGGATAGATGCCCCTCAAGGGATCAGAGCATGGGGTTTGAGTGAGGGCCCTGTGGTCTGGGGTCTAGCTGATCTTTCTGTCTCAGTAATGAGAGAGGTGAACCCAGTACAGGGGGCCTTAGCAGGCTGTGCTAAGTCCCTGAGGCAGGAAGGAGCTTGGGGCTTGAGCCTGGGGTGGGTCTGCAGAGGAGGCTGGAGGGGTGGGGTTGTGGAGGAGACTGCATGGACAAGGGAGCCTCCAGAGGGTGAGGAGAGCTGTCCAAGCTGTCTGTCAGGAGGTTCCTAGAGCTGCAATTTGGAGCGGGCTGGAGAGTGGGGCAGGTTGGGATGAGAGCAAGCTCACTGGGACCACTTACAGGAGCTGGGGCTTAAACCCAGAATTCCACTGTGCTGGAGGTGTGTCTGACAGAGAGAAGGGGGCACTTTGACCTGTGCCATAGCACCTCAGCATGGCTGCTTCCTGAAAGGGCTTTTAAAGCCTCAGGGAGGGAGCTGGGACCTCCTGTGGGCAGGGGCTAGAAGGAAGAATGTGGGCAGGAAGGGATTGGGGTAGAACTCAGCCTCAGTCCCCTCCTGATTGGGAGCTGTGTTTAGGGCACTGAATAACTTCAGGGTGATCAGCTGGACCAGGACGGCCTGCCCTGAGCAACTGACCTCTCACCCTGAAGGCAGGATCAATAGTCCCCACAGCCTGGGCTCCCAAGGGCCATGTGGTCACATGCTACACAGGTATATACCCTTAAACAAGATGTCCACACAGATGCACACACAGACACACATGTGGACACCCACATATTCACACACACACACACACACACACACACACATACACACACACGAGGTGGGGGCCACCTACCCCGAGGTCCTTCAGCTTCTGTTCTTGGAAGGCAGCCACGGTCTCTGCCAAGTGGCGGGTAGTGCGGTTGGTGTCCACTGAGGCCCTCTGTGCACTGGTCTCCGCCTGGCCTCAGGGACACAAGAGGTAAAAAGTGTCAAAGGGTGGTCCTGGCCCTCAGATTCCATTCTGGGTTCTCGGGCCTGCCACCTTCTCCAGGGCAATTTCTGCCTCATGGAGATCTCTAGCCAACTTGGTCATTGAAGGAATGGACAGACAGGGACATGGTAACAGTGTAGTCACTGGGGTTGGACAGACCTACTTGTTAGCTGTGTGACCTCAGGCAAGTCACCAAACCTCTCTGAACATCAACTTCCTTGCCTATAACTGTGATAGTAATGAGACCTGTTTGCAAAGTTATGAGAATTACTACCAACTATTATCACTATCATTATTACTATTATTCCACAGTGGGCACGTGCGGAGCTAAGATTTATCTCATGGGGGCTCCCGGCCTTTGTAACTTATTCTGTCCACAGGCACTGGGAAGTGAATGGCCAGTTCCCTCCTCTGATTAATATCAAAGTTGACTCCATGCCAAGCCCAGTCTCCGAGGAACTTGGATATCACAAGCTTTTGCTGGAACTGAGTTCTATGTTTTCCATTTAAGGGCATGTGTGACCCTGAGCAAGTCACCTCGGGCCTCAGTTTCCTTGTCTTTAGAATGGGGACCTAACATCAACCAAATGTTTGTGAAATGGTGACACAGGGAAGTGGGGGGGGGGCTAGCACCCATGAGATCTTCAATAAAGGAGGGAGCTGAAATCTGAACAGATGGGAGACCAGGAAGTAGGGTGCAGGCAGGAGCCAGGATGGAAGTCAGAGGCACTTATGCCAGGCTAAAAGCTATACATGACTCCTGGTATCGTGTCCCCTTGTATTGGAGAATGGACATCAGTCAGGATGGCAGTGCCCATGATGTCTACCTCCTAAGCTCTGGGACCTGTGTCCAGGTCACAAGCCACAGTAAAGGGAACTTCAGACCGTTTACTCCAGGTGGCAGTGCATGGGGGGGGGCAGGGGGAGGGAAGGCCGGAGAAGCCAAGGGGGACTGTGGCCCAGACTCCCATGGGAGCAACCTGCCCACCACGATGGGTGCAGAGGGGCCCACAGTGGATTTTGACTCCAGTTCCATGAGGAACACATCTGTATGCTTAAGACAGTGAGTCTAACTGGCTGTCATGGTGGCACCCTCCCATGTGACAACCCCAAATGTCCCCAAGGGCCAAAATGAAACTGACTGAGATCCATGAAGGGGCTCTGGATGAAGCCAGTCCCTGAGTGATGAGCAGGGCAGAGGTGACAAACCTCCCACCAGCTCTGCCTGGTCTGTAGGCAAGAAGGAGCCACGGAGAGACTGCCATGCCCCCTACCTCGCCGGACCCCACAACTGTACCCCAGCCTTTGTCTGACCATGCATTGGTCACCACATGATCAGGATGCAGGTGACCCAACAAATGTAGGATGGGCTTGCTGGACACAGCCTGGCCCTCCTGGCCCTCAGTGACTGCCTCCCTGTGCCTTGCCTGCTGTTCTGAGCTCCTGCCCCGGATGCACCAGGCTCACCGGGTGAAAGTCACTCGGCCGCTCCATGAGGTCTTTGTTACCTACCTGAGATGCTGGGATGCCGCCTGTCCCAAGGGGACATGTGACATGTGACTCTCACCTGGGACTGAGGAGAGCTGTTAAGGATTCACGTGGAGTCAGGTAGGCTGTTGGGTGGGTGCCCCTGCTTGGCAACCTCTGCCCAGTGTGCCCAGGACCCCAAGTCCCCTGGGTATACCATGCGGGGTGGCCACCCTGACCATCAGATCTGGGTCCAGCTTCCAGGAAGGATATGATCATTTGCCGATCCGAGGGTGACCTCTGCCTCAGTTTCTCCAGCTTTTCCAACTGCTTGATCTCTTTATTTTGGACACGTTTGCATTTCTTGATGTCCGCCTAGATAGAAGGTTGTTTCCTGGGGGTCCCATGGAGACAGACCCTACCCCTGCCCACCCCAGGTGTCCCCAGCTCACCTGGGTCTGCTTTATTTGTGCACCGTAGAGCTTGAGTGGACTGACAACCTTGGCCTCAAGCCTCTCAACCTGCAGGGCACACGCAACAGGGTGAGACGGGCATGCAGCCTTCATGACCTGTGACCCCAGGGAGGCTCACAGGGTGCACAGCCTTCATGACCTGTGACCCCAGGGAGGCTCACAGGGCGCACAGCCTTCATGACCTGTGACCCCAAGGGAGGCTCACAGGGCACACAGCTTTCAGGACAGTGTCTACACTCCGGGGCAGTGGGGGGGATGGTGGTGCACAGATCTCCCACCTAGGCCTGTGAGCACTAGGGTGGGCAAAGACTGGGCTCTGCCCCTACGGGCTGGGCAGTGTATGTAGTCTCAGGTTCCCCCAGGGTATCTCGGCAGGTCAGTGGGACATCTCCAGAACTTAGGCAGGCAGCCACAGGCACAGAACTCATTGGGAGATGCCACCAGGGAGGGTCACCTTAGCACCTAGCTCTGGGGACAGAATTTGTGTCAAAAGTCCATCAGGGCCAGGTGTGCTGGCATGTGCTGTTAATCCCATCCCTCAGGAGGCAGAGGCAGGGGATCTCCATGAGATCAAGGCCACCCTGGTCTATAGAATGACTTCCAGTGACTTCCAGACAGGCTGGGACTAGGGAGACCCTGTCTAAAAAAAAAAAAAAGAATCCAGCAGAGCAGAGACAGGACTTCCGTCCTGATCCTCCTGGCTCAGGTCTCTAGTGCTGGGAAGGAAGGACACTCAAGGAAAAGTCCAGCTGGCTGCTCTCTTGCAACCATTAAGTGCCGGCAGGGCCAGGGGTAGGCACAGAGGGAATGCAAGACCCCCCTCCGCAGGCCACCAACACTGTCCCAAGCTTCAGATTCCCCGTCCCCTGTGGTGGTTTACGTTAATTGGTTGATTGTCAACTGGACCAGCTCTTGGGCGTGTTGGTGAGGGAGTTTCTAGACTGGCTTAATTGAGATGGGAGGACCCACGCTGAGTGTGGAGACACCATTCTATGGTCCGGGGTCCCAAAATGAATAAAAAGGAGAAATCTAACTGAGCACCAGCGCTCATCTGTCTCATCTCCTGACTGCGGATGCCACGTGACCAGCTGCCTCCGGCTCCTGCCGCCACGCCTTCCCCTCCAGGACAGATGGTTCCCTTGAACTGTGGACCAGGATAACCCTTTCTTCCTGAGACTGCTTTGTCAGAAGGCATAGCTAATGCACCCCTTAGCCAGTGCCTGCCAGGCTTATAAAAGCAGCACAACTCTGGGTCTCAGGATCGTACTGGCAACAGATGAGTCTGGGTTTCTGAGGAGGCTGCTGGGCCTGGTGTCCGGGTGAGGCAACTGGAGCATCTGTTCTGCCCCAGCTCTCACTGTCTTGGGGTACCAGTCCTCAAAGGTTGGGCTTGCCAGAGAGCAGGGGAGGCTGGAACCCCAGCGGGTTCCCACGTGCTCTGACCGCCCCCCCTGCCCCCGAGAAGGACAGTGTCAGCATTAAAGCGTTATTGAGAAGGACTGTCCCACCCTTTTCTTGCGTTTCTTTCAGAAACCTCATCCCTGAGTCTTTCCTCAGTCCTTTGATGGAGCTGTAAACCTTTTGAGAACAGAATGCCCCTCGCTGGCTGCATGAGCTCTTTCTTAGGACCAGAGCCAGCTCTCACTACAGAGGGCAGAGAGGAGGCCAGTGCCCAGCTGGACAGAGAGACTGGCCAGAGCTCTGGCTCTGCCTGTCCACCCAGAACAAAGCTACAAGTTTCACTTTCCCTCCAGATAAAGACAGTTACTAAGAGGGAGTGGGGCTTTTCACACCTGTGATCCCAGCACACAGGAGGCACGAGGCTGGCCTTGAGTTCCAGGCTAGACTGGGCTACAGGGTGAGCCAGCCGGCATAGGTGCCCACCCGGTGACCAAGTGGCATCACCATGCACTGTGACAGAGAAGCACAGGCCTCTTTCCAGGTCAGTCACCATCTGTCCAAGAGCACATCTGTGAGGGCAGTGTCTGCCTGGCTGCACGTGGGGTCTACTGCACAGTTTGTGCCATGGTCACCCCTCTAGCCCTCAACCACAGTGGACCCATGTTACCCTTCTCTGCCAGTCACATGGGATGTTTCCAGCAAGACATCCCTGCCACCCCACCCTCCTTCACCTCCTTCCTCACCCAGGAATCCTAATCTGCTCCTTCTGCAACCCCCCCAAAGGCTTCCAGGGACCCCTTGACTGGAGTGGTTTTTATCCAACTCAGTAAAGCCTTGCAGCTCTGCACCCTGTTGGCAGTGTGATCCTGAGGAGAACGTAGCATGAGTATCCTTCCTCAGGGACCCCTTGGGAGACACCATTGACTGGAATGTTCCAGCTCTCACTCCTGACCTGGGCCCACCCTGCTCACCTCGGCCTGCCGGTAATCCTGCACTTTGGCCAGGTCCTCCGCAAAGTTGCGCAGGGTGGCCCGTAGCTCCGGGTTCTCGGTGTTGGCAAAGTCGATCAGCTGCTTGACCAGCTGGTCCGCCTTGTCACGCAGCCGGGCCGTCTTGCGCGTGTAGGACGCCAGCAGCGAGCAGAACTGCCCAAAGTACTTCTCGGTGTTGGCGATGGTGTGCTCCATCGCCTGCACCTGGCTGTCCCTGGGAGGAGGCGGTGAACAGGTGAGCTGGGTGGTGGCAGCAAGTGCAGACAAGGTCATGATGGATGGAGCCACCAGTCGGCTATGTACCAGGCACCAGCCAGGCACATGGGTGCTCAGGCCCATTGAGGCAGAAGATGAGACCTGCCTGGGTCGCATGGCTGGGCAGCCGTAGGTGGAACTCAGGCTGGGGCTTTGCCAAAACTCGGCCTTTCTCCCTGTGGCCTGAGAAGGACCCCACACTCACGCGCATCCCACAGGGCCAGCTGCAGAGACCGCCCCTCAAGGCCTCCCCCCTCCCCTGCACTGCCCATGCCCTCTCCCTTCTTGGAAGCTTTTGAGTTGAATGACCTTTTGGGGGACCTGTTTGAGGCCAACAGACAAATGAAGTAGAAAAGACAGTTTGGGGGCACTAGAGAGATGGCTCAGTGGGTAAAAGCACTTCTTAGAGGACCAGAGTTCAGAACCTCAGGATCCACACAGCACAAGGTCGAGGGACTGGAGAGATGGCTCAGTGGGTAAAAGCACTTCTTAGAGGACCAGAGTTCAGAACCTCAGGACCCACACAGCAAAAGGTCGAGGGACTGGAGAGATGGCTCAGTGGGTAAAAGCACTTCTTAGAGGACCAGAGTTCAGAACCTCAGGACCCACACAGCAAAAGGTCGAGGGACTGGAGAGATGGCTCAGTGCTTAAGAGCACTAGCTGTTCTTGTTCTTAAGCAGGACCCAGGCTTGAGTCCCAGCACCTAAATGGCAGCTGACAACCATCCATAACTCAAATTCCAGGGGATTTGTTACCCTCTTCTGGCCTCTGTGGATACTGCACACATGTGGTGCACTTACATACACACAAGCAAAACACTCATACACATAAAAAAAAAAAAAAACCCACCAGGTGTGGTGGCACACGCCTTTAATCCCAGCACTCGGGAGGCTCAGTCTGTGAGTTCAAGGCCAGCTTGGTCTACATAGTGAGTTCCAGGCCAGCTGGGGCAGCAGGGAGACCGTATCTCAAAAATACCAAAATAAATAAGTCAAAAAAAAAATTAAAAGGCAGCGACAGTGTTACATGCTTCCCATCCTTCCCAGTGCCCTGGTCTGTTTGGTACCCGGGATGCTCCAATAGGACCACAGTGACAGTTCCCTCTGGCTGCTACACACGTAGGTCTGACAGATGTGCAATGTCACATGTGCCTACCACACCATCTGCAAGGCAGCACTGGCCCTCCAGCTCACCTGTGCTCATCCCGCTGGTCCCTCTTCTCTCCCCACCAGCCCTAGGCATTTCTAGGGACTTCTTGCAGAATCCCCACATTCCATTCTCAGTGCTCTTCTGTCCCCTGCACACCTCCACAGCCATGTCCCATCCCTGCCCCCACCCCGCCTGCTCACAGCAGGTGCTCGGTGACAGAATGTCTTCCTAAGACAGCACGGGAGCCTGATGAAGTGTCCACCTCCCTCCTCAACCTCCCTCCACACTCTCCTTCCTCAGCCCCAGGTTGTCCTGTCCCTTGCCCTATGACTGACTGAAGGTCCCCATGCACCCCTCCAGTCATGTGTCACCACAGCTGGAACCTCTGAGGGACAGCACCCCACCCCTTCTTAACCCTAACTTCATCGTTTGCAGGTGCCCTGCACACATTGACCTGGAAGGTGTTGCTGTTGCCATTTTAAAATCTAGTAAACTGAGGCCCAGAGAGGCAAAGCATCCTGGATGAGAGCACACAGCAGGCTGGACCCTGAGATCAGCATCATCCAGACACAAGTTAGACAGGCAGGTCCTGAGCCCCCCTCCCAAAAAAAAGTTGGACAAAGCCAACTTTTAAGGGACATGTTGGGTATGTCGAGGGAACCTGGAGTCTAAGCCACAGAGGGACTTGAAGCTAACCAGGAAGGGGAGGACACGGTGAGCCCAGGGGGCCTTGGCAAAGGGGTGGGGCAGGGCTCCGCAGGGCAAGGCCTGGGACCTTAGGTAGGAAGGGGTTTCCAAGAGGAGCTTAAGGGAAGCCAGAAACAGACCCATGAGTGGCGGCACCAGGTCTACAGGTGGTAAGGAGGAAGCAGACAGGCGATTGTGGAAGCCTCTGGGGTCCAGAGCCCTGTCCCCCCTGACCTTGAGAAGGTGGCAGGGAACTCACCTGCCCTCCCCTTCCTTGCTGCATCAGAACCTGAGAATCCCACCTCCATCTCTCTCCCCCTCCAGCTCCCTCCCCGATGTGCAGCCGCTCAGCTCACCTCGAGAGGACAACGTTCATTGTGGACAGATGTGCTGGCTGCCTTGGTCTTGGGAACAAGGACGGGGCCCCAGGGGTTCCCGGGCCCTGAGAGAAGCCAGCCAGGACTGGACCCAGCTGTGTGGTCTGGGCTCAGGGGACGCTGCTGCCTGGTTGCAGGGCAGCGGGAGCCATCCCAGGCAGGCCCAGGGAGGAGCCTAGCTGGTTGCTGGGCAACCTGGGCCTCCTGAGGGCTAAGCAGAGCCTGTCTTGCCTTTGGGGTTTCACAGCCCTCAGAAATGGGGAGGAGGTGACACGCCCTTTAAAGATGGAGCCTCTTGGGGTTCAAAGCACCTGTGTTCCCTAGGCCAGGTGGGTGGGGCCTACGAAATGGTGGTACTGGCAGGAGTTGGGGTGGAGAAGCCTGTGAGTGGCCACACTTTAGGGGACCAGGACTTCCCCTTCTCCCAGAGCTGCACATACTCCTGTTAGAGTCTGACCCAGGGTATTTTACTCAGTGAAAGGTCTACCTGTCAAAACTTAGCATTTCACTTAAAGAAATACTAAGTGACAACACACATGACCAGCCAGGAACAGGAGAAGGTGGAGGACAGAGGGAGGAAACAGAAATCACTCCCTGGGGGCTCCTGTCACACTGGACGTGCATTCGGGGTCTCATTGTGCTATCTATTTTTAAACATGTACTAAGGCAGGGACTTTGGGGTCAGCTGCAAGCAAGTTCAAATCTCACAACCCAGCTCTGCTCTGTGACCCTGGGCAAGTCATGCAACCTCTCTGGGATTCAGTGTTCCCTCGGACAATTACCTAATAATGAGGACAGAGTTCCTGGTGGAGGGAGGAAGAGGAAGGGCAGCAGCCAGAGCTGGCTCCCCTGTGCGGCTGGCTCCAATGGCCTTAAGTTCATTGCTCTCTTCCAATGTCCTCCTGCAGGTACCTGGATTCCCCCAGATCCCTGACCGGCACATAGACACATCTCTGTGTGTTCCTCCCTCTGCTTTACCCTCTACCTGGGGCAGCCGCCCCCGACTTCCCACAGGGGCTCCACCAGTCCCTGTGACTTCTCTCTGGATAATGCCAAAGGGGGTGGCCCTGCCTCTGCTCTGCGTGTCGCAGCGTCCCTGCCCACAGTCCTCTGTCCTCTTCATGCCGGCAAGCTTGCTGGGTGAAAAACGCCCCCCCCATGCATATCCACCCAGGCCTCGAAACAGGCCTTAATGGAAATGGGGTCTCTCCAGATCTGATGAGTCAGTCTTTCCTGCATGAGGACTGGGGCTCATTCAGGGCCTGATGCCCCCACCACAGAGGAGGCACCGACACGGCACCTGCTCTCCTGTCCCCCTAACCTCTTCACTGACCACTCGTGTTTTTTGTCTGAGGAATGAGATGCGGGCTTTTTGAGGATATGGATAGGTCCCGGGATGAAGGAAGAACTGAGCGCCCTCGCCTCTGTGCTCTAGAGGATCAGTAGCCCCTGCATCCATCTTGTGTAACATCCTCTCTGTGCCCCAGGGTTGTTTTCTGCAGGACCCCAGCTGTCCAGCCCCTTCCCTGTCTGCCCTGTGCTGCAGTCAGTGACCACTAGAGGGCAACAGAGACCGCACTCAGGATCACTGGCCAGTGCTGAGGGGCTGCAGGGACAAGGGGAGGCTGAGGACCCTGACACAGCAGGATGTGTGAGGTCTAATTCACTTTCAGAAACGCTGAGAACCTCGGGAGCGTAAAAATGAAACCTGCCTTGGGCTGGACAGTAGTGCATCATGTGGTGGCTGGAGGCAGGAGGCCAGGTTCATGAACGGTCTGTGGGGGCCACCAAAGGACACATGCTCTGTCCTGTCCCTTTCTCTGCCCTTCTTTCCCTCTGTCCTGTCTCTCCTTATTTCTCCTAGTCTCTGTCTCTGTCTCTCTCCCTCCACCCCCAACTCCATAAACATCTTCGAGCTGTGTGGGAGGTACAACCACCCCACTTGCATCTCAGGAGGTCAAAGGCATGCATCTGAGTGACTCCCCACCCAGGAAAGGAGCCCGGCCACTGGCTGGTGGCCGCCACACTGTCCACAGTCCCATGTGCCACGTGGGATGCTGTTGTATCTGTTGCTGGTTCCCCGCTCCAGTCCCGGAAGCGTCTCACAGGGTGGGCTGGGAAGTCCCTCTTGCTCCTGGCCAGCACTGCCTCCAACAGTCTGGGCCCCTGGTGGTGTCTAAGGGGCTCTCTGCCAAACCTCATTTCCTTCTAGAAACCCATTGGCAACTTCGAAGCCCGGTGGCAGAGGCCGGGAGGGACTGGGGGAGTCCACACACAGAAAACCCAGGAGGGCTCGGTGAACAGGAGCCTGGGGTTAGAGTCCTGTGGTCAGCCCTGCCTTGACCTCTGTTGTGCTGTGTGACCTCAGGTAGTTATTCCCCTTCTCTGAGCATCTCTGTGGAGCTTTGGAGCAGGAGTCAGCCCTGGAGGTGTGAGCCATGGGGGGCAGCGTGGACCCTAAGGGGCCGTCTTTTCCACCACCGTCCTTTCAGTGGTGAGTAACGTCCATGGTTTTCCACTGTCCTCACATTATGCCTGCTTCGTGGCCTCCTGTCCTGCGTCAGCACACCCCTCTGTCCTGTTCACCTCTTTATTAAGAAAAGTTTAAATAAGACAGAGAGAGAAACCGAGATAGTGCGTATACACCACCATCTGGATCCACTCATGATGGACATTTTTGACGGTTGAGTACTATTCCATCCCAGGTCATGCGTTTGGATGTGGTCCATCACTGGAGGGGTATGAACTAAGCACCTACTGGACACATAGCCATTGCAGAGGTACTGAGGCTGCCATTGTGAGCAGACAGCACTGTGTTTGCCCAGAGAACATTCTGTCTGGGAAGACAGGAGATCCCAGCTGACTGTGATGTTACTAAAGGTCTCACAGGCCTCAGTCCTACTCCCTGGAGTGCAGAGCCAGAAAAGTTTCCATGACAACTCCCTACTGACATGATGGGGTCAAGGTCATAGGGCTGTCCCAGCCAGTAGGGAACAGAGGCATGCTTCTGAATACCTTGCCTTTGTCGGTATATGGGACACCCAGCATGGGAGACCCTGACACAGGCCATGCCTCCATAGCCAGGAGCCAACTAGAGGATCGTGGGAAATGCGAGTCCAGCCCCATCCCACAAGCTCAGTCTTCCTTCATGTTTTGAGTGTGTATTTTAGACAGGGTCTAGCTCAGCAGTCCAGGCTGGCCTAGCACTCATTTTGTAGCCCAGGCTGGCCAAGAACCAGAGATCCTCAGCCTCCATGTGCTAGGGTGGCAAGTGCGCTTGGCCCTTGCTCAGTTTGGGTTGGTCCTGTGGCTCTCTCCGGAGGCGGAGGGTAGTGACTGTGGCTCTCGATCCTCGCGCTTCCACATCTCCAGTGCTGGGGTAAAGAGGTGTGCAACCACCACACCTCTGTGTTCTATTTACAATTTATTTGTTTATTTTTATTTTATGTGTATGAGTGTTTTGCCTGAATGTATGTAAGTACACCCATGTCATGCAACGCACACAGAATTCAGAAGAGGGTGTGGGATTCCCCTGGAACTAGAGTTACAGTTTTTAAGCATCATGTGGGTGGGAACTAACCCAGGTCCTCTGCAAGAGCAGCCTGTGCTCTTAACTGCTGAGCCAGCGCTCCTCTGTGCTATTTATAAATATGACCTCGTGGCTGGGATGTAGCTCAGTGGTAGAAGTCTTGCTTGCCAGAGGGGAAGCCCTGGGTTCAATCGCTACCCAGCACCATGAAGCAAGGGTCCCACTTGGAAAAACACAAAGTCAGCAACATTCTGTGGGTCCCGAGGATGAGGAAGAAAAGCCCCTAGCCAAGATAGCTGAAAGCTAGGGGTAACCACCAGACTGACTCCACTCCCCCTCCCCCCACCTCACTCTCAGACAGAGCAGACCGAGGTCAATGCCAAGGCCCAGGAGATCCACAGGACACATGGCCACCCTTGAGTCTACTCTGGAGCTCAGTTCCCACCTGCCCAGTCAGGACACACCCCAAATTCTCAAACCCCCATGATGTGGTACCCCCCCTTTGTAGGCAGGGTGTGGGGTAGTGGACCCCACAGGGGACATGTGGCCACAAGTGTGGGGGAAGGGAAGTGGCACTCAAAGCTGTGTCGTCACACTGCATGGCACATAACATGAATATCTTTACTTCTGTTTTCAGATGAGGATATGGAACCCAGAGATCTGTGATCTGTGACCCAAGAGACCAGGGTTGGTACCATGCCACGCCCCCCACCCATACTCCTCCACAGTCACGCCCCTCCATAGCCTCATCCTTTCCTCAGCAGAAACCCCCAGCCAGCCCCACAATTAGAAGATAAGTCATTTGAGGGGCAGGGATATAGCTCAGGGTGGAGTGCTGGCCTAACATGCACCAGGTCTCGGGGTTACATCCTCAGCAGAGAGAGAAAGAACGGGGAAAGGGGGAGTGGAGGAAAATTTTAAACAAACTTGGGTAACACCAACACAACTTTGTAACTTTTTATGTGGCCAGCCTGGGCTACTCGATAAATAAACAAATCTCCATACAGTGAAGTCTCCCATCACAGCATTTGATTTGAAGAGAGAATGATGTAGGTCCACACAAGCGAAAACAGAGGAAAGGAAGGACCCAGGGAAAAAAAGGAACAGAAACAGGGCCCGAGCCCAGGAGCATGACAGGTCACCCTGCTTGTGGCAGCCGTTTGGGTCCTTAAAGGAACTTGTGCTTGGAGCAGTGACGACTTTGGCCCAGATCCTAGCCAGCCACCCCTGTTTGGCTGGGACCCTGTAGTCACACTGTTTGGCTCAAATCCTAGCTCCAGGGTCAGTGAGATGGTTCAGTGGGTAAAGGTGCTTGCCACCAAGTCTGATGACCTGAGTTCAATCCTGGGGACTCACACGGTACAAGAGAATCAACTTCCAAAGTTTGTGCTCTGACCTCCGCATGCGCACCGTGGCACCTGGGCAAACACCACAATAAATGTAATTTTTTTTTTAAATCCCACCTTGGGGCTGGAGAGATGGCTCAGTGGTTAAGAGCACTGGCTGCCCTTGCAGAGGACCCGGGTTCAAATCCCAGCACCCACATAGCAGCTAACAATCGTCTGTAACTCCAGTTCTAGGGGATCTGATACCTTCTTCTGCCCTCCTCGGGTACGACATGCAGGCATAACACTCATACATAGAAAATAAAAAGAAATAAATAAAAAAATCAATCAAAATAAAAAGTGAAAAATCCCAGCTCCATTGCATACTATCTGTGAGACCCTGGTCAGCACTGACTAGCTCTGGGCCTCAGTTTCCCCATCTGTGAAACAGTGCTGCTTAGATGCCTCTTTTCTTACAGAGGAATGAACAGTGCTCAGATGGGCCTGGACATGGCCCGTGTTCTGTGTGACAGCACACAGAAGCTTCTTTGATTCCATTCCCTGTGCCCCTGAACTAGAGCCAGAGTCCTGCCAGTCTGGCCAGGGAAAGTGTGATGGTGCCCAAAACCTGCCCTGCTGATTGAGGGCTCTGCTGAGGCTGTGGCCATTGTCCAAACCACCTGTGTCAGAGGGAACAAAGGGTGACCTCCCCAGGCCCTGACTGCATAGGGCCCTCCCAGCCCCGGGCCTCGCACAAGTTTGTTTGTTAAACAGCAAGTGCTCCATTTCTGGACCTCCAACCTATGGGCCAGGTTGGTATGTCCACTCTGAAAGCTGACATCCGTCATATTGGGTACAATGACACCTCAGCGAGGACCAGGACCTGGGACCAGGCCTATAGCCAGGCAACCATACCAGTCCTGCAGTCCGAGGTGCAAACCCCCACCCCATCTCCCTGCCTGCCCCAGGGCCAAGTCCCTCTAGGCTGACCACATGGAGAACGGTACCAGTCAGTCAACAGGGCCAGAAGTGACTAGTTGTCAGGCTCAGTGTGATTCCTGGGACATCACATGACAGAGTCTTAGACTTCAGAAGTAAAGGTCAGCTGTGGTGATGTGAGCTGTGGGAAGCTGACACATTTATCCTTCAACACGGTCCTGTTGACCAGAGCTCTGAGCTCATCCCTGGGACAGGAATACACAGGATGGTTGATGCCTGTTTTCCCTGAGTCACTGTGTAGCCTATGCTAGCCTCAGATATTCAGTAGCCCAGGCTGGCCTCAAACAGACAATCCTCCTGCCAGCTGTGGGAAGCTGACACATTTATCCTTCAACACGGTCCTGTTGACCAGAGCTCTGAGCTCATCCCTGGGACAGGAATACACAGGATGGTTGATGCCTGTTTTCCCTGAGTCACTGTGTAGCCTATGCTAGCCTCAGATATTCAGTAGCCCAGGCTGGCCTCAAACAGACAATCCTCCTGCCTCAGTGTGCTGGACAGCTTTAGTGTCAACTTGACACACCTGGGTTGAGGGAGCCTCAATCGGGAAATTGCCTCTATTGGACTGGCCTGTGGCCATGTCTGAAGGGGATCTTCTTGATGAGTGATGTGGGAGGGCCCAGCCCACTGTGGGTGGTGCCACCCATGGGCAGGTGGGCCTGTGTTGCATAAGAAAGCAGGCTGAGCAGGGGCCAAAAGAGCAAGCCTGTAAGCAGCGTTCCTCCATGGCCTGTGCTCCAGCTCCTGCCTCCAGGTTCCT
>NW_008333281.1:919783-939634 GCF_000622305.1 Nannospalax galili | reverse complement strand
GTAAGCAGTGTTCCTCCATGGCCTGTGCTCCAGCTCCTGCCTCCAGGTTCCTGCCCTGAGTTCCTACCTTGGGCTCCCTGATGAACTGCGCGCCACCTGGGAGATGTAAGACAAATAAACCCTTTCCTCCCCAAGTTGGTACTGGTCAGAGTGTTTTGTCACAGCAATAAAGAATAAACTAAGACACTCAGCTTCCCAAGTCCTGGGCTCACAGATCCGGCAGCCTTTAGTCCTCCATAGGCCTCTAAATTCACAGTCCTGGAATGTATGTAGCTGCACCTGGTGCTCCATGTATGTGCGTGTGCGTGTGCTTGTGTGTGTGTGCATGTGTGTGCAGGCCTGTGCGTGTGCACACAAAGGCCAGGGGAGGACATTGCGTGTCTGCACTAGCTCATTCCCTTGGGTCTCTCATGAGCCGGAAGCTCATCATTTTGTGTGGCTGGACGGCAAACTCCGGTAATCCTCCTGCCCCCACCCCGCACAGAGCTGTGACTTCGGGTACATGATGCCATGTCCGTCCTTCCCCTGGGTCCTGGGATCCGAACTCAGGCCCTTGTGCCTTCGTAGTGAGTGCTCTAACCGCTGAACTGTGCCTCAGTTCTTTCACTTGTTCTGGAGACTTGGTGATTACAGATTGGACTAGTCACAGATTTTATTTATTTATTATTACTTATTTATTTTATGTGTATGAGTGTATTGCTTGCATGTGTGTAAGCGCGCCTATGTCATGCAATCCTCAGATCCCTTGGAACTGGAGTCAGCCAGTTGTCAGCCACAATGTGGGTACTGGGACTCAAACCCAGGTCCTCCACAAGAGCAGCCAGTGCTCCTAACCACTGAGGTATCTCTCCAGCCCCATAATTAAAAAAAAATTTTTTTTGTTTTTTTAGAGAGGGTCTCATGTAGCCAGGTTGGTCTCAAACTGTCTATGTAGCTAAGGATGACCTTCAACTTCTGATCCTCCTGTCTCTACCATCTGAGTGCTGGGATTATAGTTGTGTGCCACCACACCTAGTTTATGTGGTGCTGGGGATTGAACCGAGGGGTTGTGGAAGCTAGGTCAGCACTCTACCCACTGGACCCACATCCCCAGTCCAAAATGGCTTTTTTAATCACATCCTTCCTGAGCATGTACCTGAGGCTTTCTGTGTTTTCTGAGTCACCCAGCAGAGCAAGTTTCTTCCCCAGCCTTTTCTTAGTGGGGTGCTCCAGGCCCTCTGGAGGGGATGTCAAGGGCCTCGGGAGACACGGCAGGCTCTGTGCCGATGCTGTGTTGTGTCCTGTCTGTCCGTGGCTTCAGTTCCCGAGGGAGAGAGGGCACTCTCACCCTTACAGTGAGGGATGACAGATAACAGTAACCTACCTTCGGCTTTCCTGGCTTTTGATAACTGGTTCTCCACGATCTTGTTGAGGTTCATTCCAGGGCTCTTGGCTGCCTGGAGGGCCTGGGTCCCACAGGCATAGACATGCTCACAAATAGCCTGCAGGAAGCACTAGACAGCTGCCCTTGGGCCACCCACAGGTCTCAGTGCCATCTGGGTCCTTCAGCCTCAATCCAACTCTGTCTGGACACTCCGTGTTTAGTCACCAAGCCTTTTAATGAAAGGGAACAGGAAAGGCACCAACAAGTGTTGTTGGGCAGCGTGTACACTGTGTACATAGCACTGATTGAACGTGTACTGTGTGCTAAAACCCACACTGAGCACTTTACCCACAGTGAGCTGCTAATGCTTCTTCTCAACAAACCAAGGCAGGAGCCTCAGAGATGCCCAGACTCAGATGCCTCTCTGAAAGGCACAGGGGTGACTCAGGTAGGAGCCAGGCCTCGGTGCAGCTACCCTGCCAAACCCCAGGGCCTGAATCTTGCCGAGGCTCTGTGTTCCATTGTGAGTCCACATGCCATAACGGTTGTTTTCCCATCTACCCAACAGGGCAAGAGCCTGCTGTCCCCACCCTGCAGGGGTGCAACGCAAGAAGTGGGGTTTTTTGTTTGTTTGGTTGGTTTTGTCTTTTTGAGACAGGGTCTCCCTGCAGCCCCAGCTGGCCTGGAACTCACTATGTAGACCAGGCTGGCCTCAATCTCACAGAGATTCACTTGACTTTGCCTCCAAAGTGCCAAGATGAAAGGTGTCTGTCGTCACCTCTGACTCCAAGAAGTGTTTCTAAACAAACAAATGAGTGAACATGGCTTAGTGCTGAGTGCTAGCAGAAGACCTGGAAACCATGTGAGGGGGATCACCAGGCCCCTCCTGAGAAGCCAAAGCCCAGTGCTGATCATGTAAGGTCAGCATCTCCTTGGGAGGCCTGTCCCAGAGTTGGGTGGCACTCAGCCCAGAAGGGGCTTGGGGTGGAGCTGGCCCCTACCACTTGGCCACCCTGGTGCCTGGGCTTTCCCCACCTGGTCCCATCCATCTTAAGCTTGTTGGACCACCAGGGGGCCTTTGCCTGCCTCCTGGTTACCAAGCCCCCCCACCCCCAAGGTTATATTCTGTTCACAAAAGCAATCTGGAGGGAAAATGAGGTGGGAGCCGGGCTATCTGGGGTGGGGCTCTGGAAGTCTGAGTCACCCCTCCCTGCCCACAGGCTCCTTCCTGGCCAGCTGGGGAGTCTGCTCCAGTGGTACAGCCCCCAGGCTGGGCTGCTGCTGTAGACAGGGGCCAAGAGGGGACATGGAGTCAGGGGGCAAAACACAGAATCAGAGGCTTCACTAATGAAACTATTATGTTTCTTTCGGGGCTGTCAGACACTGTTGGGAAGGTGGTTCGCTCTACAAAAGGACCTGGCTCCACCTGACTGGCTGTGTTGCCTGCCCTGGGCTTCTGTCTACCCACCCATAGCATCTTTTCCTTCCATACACACAGACACTGGGCAGGTTAATGGCCTGGCTCCTATATCTTTGCTTCTGTTAAGTCTAAATAGAAGTTCATCTCTCTAAGACTCTCATGGCTCCCACTGGCTTCTAACAACAGGAGTGCTCGCATCTCCCAAGCACCCACTGTGTGCCCCTGTCTCCTGAGTAACCACCATGTGCTCCTCTCTCCTGAGCACCCACTGTGCGCTCCCCTCTCGTGAGCTCCCACTGTGTGCTAGGGCCTGTGCACAGCATCCCTTCCCCTGGTAATCTTTATATCCTGAAAAGCCCAGAACACAGATATACTGTGCAAAGAATTGTAAGTGCCCTGAACCCTGTCTGAGCCCAGAGGGATCTGCTGCTAGCCTAGGCTTTAGGCCAGCACCGAGGAGGCCACTTCATTTCACCACACCATCCCTGTGCACACAGCAGGTGGTGTGGCAGTGCGTGGGTGCCGGCTCAGGGTGTCCCTCTGACAGGGCCAGGAGCAGGTTCTTTGTCGAGTCCCTCCACCCCCACTCTGGGTCCCCCGTCTTCTTTGCTCCTGCTTAGGGGAAACTTGGTTCCAGGCTGAACCCTCAGGCCTTCTGCCTCCCTCTGGACACTCACACCCAGAAACTGTACCAGGAACCAGACAGACAGTGACCCCAGACAGCTGGGGTCTGAGCTGGAGGAGGTCCAGGCCCCACCTGGCCTCCCCCTGTCAGACAAGGATTCTGCTGCCACAGCCTCAGTTTCCCCAGGTGACCATCCTGCCCAGGTGTGTCAGGATGGAGTAAAGCAGGTGCTCTGTAACTAGGTACCTGTCAGCGCACAGTGCTTCATGTCTCCATCTTCTTGCTGCATGACACCAGGGATATAATAGGTGCTCAGTAAGTGCCTTCATGTGCTGTAGCAGATTAGGTGTGGACACCCTGGAGCTTCACCCCCAAGGACCCCCTCCTTTCCAATCCTGCCATGGCCCCTGGCCTTGTCCTCAGAGACCCCCCTTCCCTCTCCTGCTGTGGCTCCAGACCTTGTCCTGCTCTGAGCCATTTTCCTGTTACATCCATCGGTATCATAAATAACACTAGGGAAGAAAAACGCTGCCCCAGACTTGACGTCAGCACCAGCCTAATTGGTCCTGGAGCCTCGTAACTCTTGGGCCGTCCCGGTGTGCAGAGCCCACGGTGGCGGTGGTGAGACTAGGGCTGTTTTCACTCATGGCTTGAAGCGAGGGCTTTGTCTTGTTGGCCGCTTGGCGCGGGTGCCTGGCCCTGGGCACTTTCTCCAGTGCAGAAATCTGACTTATCACTTTCTTAGGGAAGGAGAGTGCATGAATATTTAATTACCCTTCTGCCAGGAGGCGGGGGTGGAGCCTGATGAATGAAGAGCTGGCTTTCTCTTCTCAAAGGACACGCAGGGTTCTGCCAGCCAGCTCCTCCCATCCTGCGTTCCATCTCTGGGTGACCCTGAGCCATCCAGTCTGTACCCCAATGTCCTGGGGTGTTGGGTGAGACTGGGCCAGGTCTGAGCTCCCAGGCACACTGTGTTTTTCTTGCAAGAGACAGGGAGGTGGGGGCAGTGGGCGGTGGCAGGTCCGGTCCCCTGGCCCAGAGGGCCTGTGGCTGCCGGCTAGAACATTTTGCCGTGTGCAAGCCAATAAATTCCAAAAGAAACACTTCCAGCGTCCAGCCTGGGAGAAGCGGAAGAGGACTTCCTCTCTGAGCAGCTTCTGAGGTCTCAGGGGGCTGCCTCGGTGGTGGCCCTTCTGGCAGCCAGGACGGAGGGGGCGGGTACAGGGGCAGGAAACAGGGTCCCTGCTCCAGGCAGCTCCAAATTGGGAGACACTCAGGACCAAGAATCTCAGGCCAAGAAGGAACAGGACTGTGACGAAGGCAGGTCCTCCCCCATAGGAAATCTTATAGCTGACTAGGTTTGCTTGAGAGTGGGTAAACTGAGGCACCAAGATGTCCCCCCAGAACACACCCCATCCCGGTATTGCAGAACACACTTCCAGCATAGCTGCACATCCCAGCTTCAGATGCACCTCCCAGCATCCTTAGCATACCACAGAGCTAGTGGTCAGGACAGACAGATAGGGGATGAACTCAGGGAGGCATTGGTGCCTCCAAACAACATCTCTGAGCCACTCACACTCAGGACCAAGAATCTCAGGCCAAGAAGGAACAGGACTGTGACGAAGGCAGGTCCTCCCCCATAGGAAATCTTATAGCTGACTAGGTTTGCTTGAGAGTGGGTAAACTGAGGCACCAAGATGTCCCCCCAGAACACACCCCATCCCGGTATTGCAGAACACACTTCCAGCATAGCTGCACATCCCAGCTTCAGATGCACCTCCCAGCATCCTTAGCATACCACAGAGCTAGTGGTCAGGACAGACAGATGGACAGATAGGGGATGAACTCAGGGAGGCATTGGTGCCTCCAAACAACATCTCTGAGCCACTCTGTGATTAATTTCTCGTGGATGTAGCTCATATCAAGGGAAACATGGACTATAAGAAGGGTCAGAGGTTTTTATATGTGCATGCACATGTGTGTGCGTGTGTATGTGTGCGTGCACACATGTGTGGAGACAGGAGACATGCTGGGTGTTCCCCTCCATTGCTTTTCTGTCCTCTCCCTGAATCTGGGACTCGCTCTTCTCAGCTAGGCTAGAAGACAGCAAACCCAATAACTCTCTAGCCTCTAGCCTACCTGAAGCTGAGGACCCCCGGCTTGCTGTGTGGATGTAGACATCCAAACTCCAGCCTCAGGACTGCACAGCAGGCTCAACTGTCGAGGTATCTCTGCAGCCCCAGATTCAGAGCCTTAATAGCAACTGCCGGGACCCCACAAAGACAGTCGCTGTGCACTGATTTCCACCTCGCCAGCCCCTTTGCTGCCAACTGATGGCATAAACCAGCCTGAATGTGACTCAGTGGTAGGGCGCCTGGGTTCCATCTTCAACCAACCCCCTTCTCTCCCTCCCCCACTTCATATGTATAAACATAGTGTCCAAACAGCCATTGTTGGAGTCAACAGAGTAACTGATAAAGTTGTGATTTCCACAATGTGAACTGCGTCTCTTGAGATGTGCTATGAGAACCTGAACTACTGAACCCTTGAGATGTGCTATGAGAACCTGAACAGAGTAACTGATAAAGTTGTGATTTCCACAATGTGAACTGCGTCTCTTGAGATGTGCTATGAGAACCTGAACTACTGAACCAATCGCCCTGATGGGTAATTGGACCTGAAATTGAGGCTGCCTCTCCAGAGACCCGAACACCACCTTCTCCACCCCCTGGACTCGGGGCTCCTGACCTGACCCTACCCAGTCTCTAAACACAGTGACTAAGGGGTTCAGAAAAGATGGGGCAGTCTGCTCACGTAAGGAAACTTCTGTGGTTCCAGGGTAGGGGACCCTGGATCCCTTGAAAGGACAGTCACTGAACAGGTCTGGCCAGGCCTTGAGGCTGCAGGACTAAGTTTAATGTTGGATTTTCCATACTATGCGTGCACGGTGTGTCTGAACGTATACACCTGCATACTGAGGGTGTAGCTGCCATCTGCTTAGGGACAACTCTCTAGCCTTGTGCATTTGGGTGCAGAGGGCTCCCTTTGCTCCTACTCACGATGGACCAGTGCCGCAGCTGCTCCGAGGGCAGTACCCAAAACATTTCTTGAGTATCTACTGTGAACCAGGCGCCCTTTGGTGCCTGCCTGTGGAGGGTCTCACTGACCCTCTCTCCAAAGGAGTCCAAGGAGGGAAGTGAGGGGCTCAGGCCGGTCCTAGGCCACGTCCCCTCCCCACCAGGCCATCTGTCCCATCAAGCGAAGATCCCAGGAGCCTCGTGGAGCGTCCCAGGGCTGTTCTGGCCTTTCTCCTATGCCCCCCCCCAACTTCCCTAACTAAGGGGGATGCTGAGGCTAGAGAGAGAAAGAGAGGGAGATGAAAGAGAAGGCAGACAGGATGGTGGTCTGGGCCCCGCCCTATCCAGCCAGTGAACCGCCGTTCTTTTTTTTAGTTTGACTTTATTTTTATTGCATTTGTGCATCATATGTGTGTGGTCTCATGTGCCACAACGAGTTTGTGGAGGTCAGAGGACAACTTTTCAAAGTCAGTAGTCAGTTCTCGCTTCCACGTTTATATGGGTTCTAGGACTTGAACTCAGGTCCATGGCTTTTGAAGCAAGCGCCTCCCAGCTGAACCATCTCGCCGACCCTGGCTGGGACATTCGTGAACCACGATCTGTGAATTCAATCCAGAACCAGCCCTGGAAACATCCCCAGGCCTCAGATCCATGCTCAGTTCATTCACCCCAGGAACCTAAATCCCAAGGCCTCCAGGCCCTGCCTGAGGCCTCCTAGCTCCATTACAACTCAGCCACCTTCCTGGAGCCTGCTGTCTGTGTCAAGTCTGGCCTTAGTTCCTGGCTGGGTTAGCAAGGTCTCTCAGCCCGGGGACAGTCCCCTTTCCCTCTCCTACTGCCCAAGGGACTAGGCAGCTCTCGGGAGGGCAGGGCCAGGTGCTCACACAGGCCCCTCACCACTGCTCGGAGCGGCTCTGGAGCTCAGCCCCTCTTTCACCTTCTTCCTGGGTCTCCTCCAACACTCACTGCCCCGAGCTTTCAGTTTTTGGGGTACAGGCCCCTGACCATGTTCACAACACTGTTTGGGTTTTCCAAATGCCGTTCTCTCTGCCACCCTAGCCTGGCAGGCTCCCCACCCCATCTGCCCACGCTGGGTCATGTGCTTTTCCAGGGACCTCATGAGAAGTCAGCTCCTGAGCAGCTTGTCAGTAGGCACCATCATCTCACATGAGAGAGCACTAGCTGTGGCCACTCTGAGAAACCCTCTGAGCCAGGGATCCTCTACCAATGTCTGTGGCTTTCCCCAGGACTTGGGGGCGGACACGTATGGGCCCCTGTCACAAGGGTAGAGAAAGGCATGGAGAAGTGAGTTCCCTCCTCCACTCCTCTAAGCATGGCCAGCTCAGGGATGGTGGCCTCAAGAGAGGACACAGCCCCAATTGCCACTGAGTCAGGAGCCTGGGGTCAGTTCCCACAGATCCATACACAATGACCGTGTGAACACCACCAGTCGGGGCCTCTTGTAACCAGGCACAATGCTTGGCTCGCTGTCCCGAAGGACACCCTGGGGGTCCCCAGAGGCCCCAGCCCTGCCCAGTCTCCTGGCCTCTGGCCTGCAGACAGCCTGCCCAGGGCGGGCCACCTGGAGACTCCTTCCTTCCAGGGCATTCCGGCCACACCTTTCCTGCGCCACGCCTCCAGGTCCTGGTCCCCACCTTCAGCCTCCGCCCTTCCACCCAGGTCTGCTCCTTGGAGACAGGAAGGAGCAGTGGTACCGCCTACTGCTGCTCAGTGGACATGAGTGTGCACATCACAGCTGTGTTCACGTCTGACACCAAGAGTCGCTGTGACCACTGCAGAGATGGAGAAACTGAGGCTCTGAGAGGCTAAGTGGCTTGACAGGTCACACAACTAGTTCCACAGCACAGAGAAGAGGGTTGCACCCCAGCCTGCATCAGGGGATCCTGGCCCTGTTTCCATCCTGTCTAACTGGGGGCATGCCAGCACCGGGGGTCCCACTACCTCCAAACCCCTCTGGCTAGGGTGGGGTATGGCAAGATGGGAGCGTCCCTGTGTCCCTGCATACCTACTGACTCCTAGCTTGGCTTCCATCCAGGAACAGGCTCTAAGCCAGCCAGAGTTGGAGCAGAGTGGTCCTTAGAGTGGAGGGGCTATGAGGGGCTCTCCTTCTGGTTACACCTTCAGGGAAAGGGTGCCACTGACCACCCACAGCTTGTGAACTTGACTCTATTAGACAGGAGAGGGAGGCAGGGACCAGGTCAAGCTGGGAGATCATGCTGGGCAAGGGGCCTGAAGGTCAGTGTGATGGTGTGGCTGCTGCCCTGGCCTCCTGCCACATTGGTCAGTGGGAGTCAGAAGGAATGAGAATGGCCTAGGACTAGCCAGATCCCAGGGTTGACTCTGTCAGTCCCAGAATGACTGGGGAGGTCACTGCAGCCCTTGGCCTCCTCCTCTACAAAGTGCACACAATAGGTTCTACCCCATGGGGCTGTCAGGAGGAGCAGACAGGTGAGCAGGAAAAGTTGCACTGCTCCACACTGCAGAGGAGTTCAGGCCCAGAAAGACATTCCAGGGTGAGGGACACTACCCTCCATCACCTCCAGGGTCCAGCCTTGGCTTGGCCTTCCTTCCTGTCTCAGCTGGCCAGCAGGTCTGCCCTCCTGTGGTCCCTTCCGGACCCTCTAGGCCAGGGGATGGACCCCAGGCTGCAGCCTGCCATGTGCAGTGGGATCACCTTCCCAGGGTCCTGCTGGACCGTCCTGCCATGTGCAATGGGATCACCCTCCCAGGGTCCTGCTGGACCGTCCTGCCATGTGCAGTGGGATCACCCTCCCAGGGTCCTGCTGGACCGTCCTGCCATGTGCAGTGGGATCACCCTCCCAGGGTCCTGCTGGACCGTCCTGCCATGTGCAGTGGGATCACCCTCCCAGGGTCCTGCTGGACCGTCCTGCCATGTGCAGTGGGATCACCCTCCCAGGGTCCTGCTGGACCGTCCTGCCATGTGCAGTGGGATCACCCTCCCAGGGTCCTGCTGGACCGTCCTGCCATGTGCAGTGGGATCACCCTCCCAGGGTCCTGCTGGACCGTCCTGCCATGTGCAGTGGGATCACCCTCCCAGGGTCCTGCTGCTGTCTCAGCAGCTGCTCCAATTTTATGGCTCTGATGCTCATGGCCCCGGGTTGCCTGATGTGTTTCTCCCTTCCATCCCAGTGGCTGGGCCATCTGAGCCATCTACTTTGGCTAGCTGTGTGAGCCCAGGTAGCCCTAGCCTCTCTTGGGACCCACCCAGACTGGGGGATGGTCCAGCATGGTTCTTCCCAGGTCTGATCCACCTGGGTCCACCTAAAAAGATCTCAGGGAAGGACTCTGACTGGTCCTGTTTGGGTCACATGCTCACCTCTGCACCAATCACAGTGACTGGGAGGATGGGGTCCTGGGATTGGCTGGAGCTGGGCCATATATTTTCCCTTGTTGTCGAGGGGCAAGGGAAGAATACTGAGCTTGGCACCTGCCCAGAAGCTGAGGGGCAGGGTGGCCAGCACACCGCACCACCCCCACCTCTACCCCTCATCACGGGGCCTCATCCAGTAAGGAACAAGATGGGTGCTGCTGACCCCCCAAGTCCGATACAGAGCCGTGCAGGGTGGAGGTAGGCCAGGACAGAGTGACAGGGTCCAGGACCCCCAGTGTCCCACAACAGGGTGCACCCCTCCCTGTCACCAGAGGCATGTTGCAGCCATCTGGCCTGCCTGCCTGCCTGGGGGTCCCCTCCCGGAGCTCTGCTGCTGACAGGAACCAGCGCCTTTTGCCACGGCCAGCACATCTGGGAACACTCTGGCCTCCCGGCTGGAGCTAAGTCCTGGCCAAGCTGGGGAGCTGCCCCCCACCCACACCCACGTGACTGCCTGCTGGATGCCAGCCACCACCGTTGTGTAACCAGCCTTGTGCAGAAGGGAGGCAAGGCCATGGGGCAGGGCTCCAGGTGGGGTGGCAGCCAGGTCCCCGGCCTGGGGTGTCTGGGCACATCAAGGCCAAGGCCAGCTCTTCTCCCTGTCCCCCACCTCTCTCCTCCATGGTTTATGCCTTCCTGCCTCTCCCACCTCTTCCCTCCCTTCTTCCCTCTCTTCCTCCCTTTCTCATGAGTTTTCCTCTCCCATCCTGAGGGGTCCATCCTGAAACTTCCATGGAGGTAACAAGATGGGGCCTGAGCAGGTGACAGGGCTCCCCCCATACCTTGCCTCCACTTCAGGGCAGGACTGAGGTGTGACTGTCACCCACCAACTTCACTGTGTCACACCCTCCCATAGGCCTTTTAAGGACAGGACCAGCCTCTGGGCACCCACCCAGCTGTGGTCCCAGCTTTCCTATACTGTGGGCCTCTGTCCACCGTCTGCCTATGTCTCCACCCAGGCCTGTACAGAACAGGCCAATGTTCTAGGCAGTGGAGTGGTATGTGCAAAGGCCCGGGAGTACGGAGCAGTTTGGTGGACTTTAGACTCTTGAAGGGAGCCCCTTGGCCTGAGTGAGGGAAGGCCCAAGAGAAGGGGAGAAGAGGCAGGGTCTGGGCACGGTGATGCAGAAGGCATTCCTTGGCCGAAACGGGAGCATGCCACAGCCTGGTTCATGTGTCAGGAAGCCCATTGCACCATGGGAACAGGCTAGGCAGAGAGTAGAAAAGAGAAATTTGTTATTGAAACAGGAAGATGTGGTGTTATAGGCCAGGCAGTGGCCCTGGAGGCGGAAGGTAGCAGGTCTCCGCCATCGGGGAAGGCCCATTGGCAAGGGGAATTGTGGAATAAGTATTTACTGTAGAGAAGGAAAACTAAACGATATGGGCCTCAGAAGTCCTTAGGGGCCGAGAGTCAGCCTGGAACTGTCAGGGGCAGCCTGGGAGGAGGAGGAGGGCAGGGAAGGCGGGGGTGAGGACAGGCAAAGAGAAAGGGGCTGGAGCAGAAGTTCCCAGGAGGGGACACAGCATACTCTCCGAGACCCCAGAAGCCGAGTTCCCCTTCACTCAGGCAAGGCGATGCAGGGCAGGGCTGCAGGGGGCCTGAACTCACGGAGGTGGAGGACTCTCTCGGGGTCCTGGGGCTCTGGAGATTGGGAACCTTAGTGCTGTCAATTTGCGATGTGTGCGCAGGAATCCTGTGGCTGCTGGTGGCAGATGGTGGGCGTCCCCGGGGGCCTTCTGAAAGGCATTTCTGACTTGGCAGTTTCTTTCTGATGGGCTTTGTGAAGCCAGTGGGCATCCCAGAACCAACCGCTAGCACCCATGCCTCGCCCTGGAGGGTGAGGGGCAGTGAACAGCTGCAGAACTCCAGGTTCCCATCTGGGCTCCACTCCTTTCCAGCCATGGGATGCAGGCCTGTTTCTCTGTCTGTAGACCAGGAACAAGCCTGTGCCTCCCACCGCCCACCTTGGCCTCTGGGAGGGGTCGGTGGGGTTGACAGTGACAAACTGGAAAGCCCATGGGGGGCAAGTCTGCTGTTCTCAATCCCTAGGCCACCCATACAGCAGGTCAGTCAGGTGGCTTTGAGGACCAGTCTCCATCAGTCCTGCAGGGACACTGAGCAATGGACTTTGACCAGCACACTTGTGGTCACACTTCAGGGAAGTGAATGGCCAGGGAATGGAAGGGCGGGGTTGGGAGGCAGAGCCTGAGGTGGGTGTCTCACCTGAGGAGGGTGGTTTCACTCGGGGTGACCTCTGGCTCCTCCAGGGCTAATGTTCTGGGAGTGGTCCAGACCCTGCTCTGCATAAGGCACCCATCCCATCCCAACCTCTGGAAGGTTCTCCGAGAGAGAATGTTGCTTTTACACCTACTTTAGTGGTTCTAGGGCAAAGAAATAGATGTCTTCTACACCTGCAGAAAGAACCTGGGATTGCAGGTGTGATCCATCCTACCTGACTTTCTTTAACATAAGCAGCTAGGCGGGTGGCTGTGTGGCCTGCTCATCCACAAAGCTGGGATTTGGCTCAGTCAGAAAAGCTTAAGTGTGGGGCCCTGAGCTCCATCCTCAGCACCTCTGAAAACCAAACAGAGTAGTGTTTGGAGAAGAGAATGAACTGGAAAAGACACAGGCTGTGGGAAAGAGGTTCCTGTTGACACTACAGCTGTGATTTCAGCAGTGGCACCAGCCACCCACCAGGCCCTGTCAGAGAAAGCAAGGTCTACCAGGCATGTCCCACCCTTGACTTTGTAACACCGGATTGTCATATACAAACTTCAGGCTCCAGAACAAAACATCCCATAATTTTTAAGTAGTTGATAATTTTGTACTGGGTGATATTCATAGCTACTTGGGCCGTGTGTGGCCTTGGGAGTGGGTTGGATATGCCAGGCCAAGGCTCAAAGGTTTGTACCATTTCTGTTGTGTGTGGAGCAGAGGTTGTTTAGATCCTTATCCACGTAACATCCAGCCTTCAAAGGGTTAACTTAACATATAAACACTTGTATACAGGTGTCTCTTTCCTGTCTCTGCCTCTCTCTGCCTCTCCACCTCTCTCTGTGGGTAGTGTTAGGGAGCTGTCTACCCTCCTGGGTCCCAACATGCCTTCAAGTAACTTATTCCAGAGAAACAGTGGTCTCTGGGGTGGGTCCATCATGCTTTGTGTGGGCACGGTCACAAGTGCTGGGACTCATCGTCCCATGAGAACACATCTGCTCCAGGTCTTGCTAACTATTCCCTGGGGGCAAATCAACACTGAGGGAAAGATGCTGGGGTAGGGGTCCCAAGGTGGGATGGCCGGGTGTTTAGATCTCCATGGCACTCAGCCATTCTGGCCCAGGTCGCAGGCTGGGCTGTGGGAAGCCAACATGGGCAGTGTCAGGCTTGGCCCTTGGAGGCACAGTGAGACAAGAGCAGCAGCAGGAGCCCATGATCCACCCTGCACCCTTCTGCCAACTCCAAGCTCCTATCTGCCTCCCTGCTGAGCAGGAAGCTCCTGGGGCTTCCACTGTGGGTTTCTCAGATCCTGGAGTGGGCAACGTTTGTGGGTAGACACCAAGGTAGAAGCAGTATGTGGGCACTTGTTAGGGATGTGCCCTCAGGAGAGAAGGGCATCCAGCTGCAATGCAGCCTTGGCCCACTCCCTAGAAGCCGTGCAGTCTAAGCCCGCCCCCCCCCCAGGAGATATAGAAATAGGGTGGCCCTGAGGCTCAACCCTGGCCCCACCAAGGGGGGGTCTAGCCTGGACGGGTCCTAGGGCCTGAGTGGAGCCTAGGGCCTGGCATGGGGCCTGGAGCCCGGGCTACCCTGGGTAGGGTGTGACTTTGGGTGAGCTGGCCCTGGTAGGCGACAGCTGAGTGCCGTCCACTGACATGTCTTCTTGGAGGGGTCTGGGCTGCCTCTCTCTGTCTTACTGCTTCATCCAACAAGACCTAGTAAAGAGCTTGCCTGCCAGTGGGGAGGTGTGTTCCAAAGTGCGGGGTGGGGTGGGGCGGAGGAGAGGGCTCTGCCAGGAGGGAGATGTGTGGAAAGGGAGGGCCGTGCTCAGCAGAGGCTCAGCCAGCTGGAAGGCAGTCTGCTTTTGAAGAGTTTTGTTACAGGCTGTGAGGTTTAATTCACACACCGCACACTCACCCCTCTAGAGTGCACACAGTTCAGTGTGTTGCCTGTATGTTTGTGGAGTTCTACCGCCGTGACCACCACTGACTGAACCCCACGTTTTCATCACCTGTACAAGTTATTTCTCTGTTGCTGTGATAAACCACCATGACCAAGGCAACTTGCTGAAGGAAGAGGTTATCGCACGTACAGGTCCAGGGGGTAAGAGTCCATCACGGCGGGGGAGGCACGGCACGAGGCTGAGACCTCAAGCTGTGCAGGAAACAGAGAGAGCCAAACTGGAAGTGGTCAAAGCTGGCCTTGAACTCTTCATCCTCCTCTCAAAGCCCCCCACCCCCCCATCACACCAGTGATGTGCTTCATCCAACAAGACTACACCTCTTAAACCTCCCCAAACAGGACCACCAACTGGGGTCAAGTATTCGAATACTTGGACCCTGTGGGGGACACTCCTCCTTCAATCCACCAGGTTACCGTACACTCTGAACCCCAAGCTGTCCCCATTTCTCTCCGACTCCCTGGTCCCAGGCTAACTCTCAACCCCATTCCATCCAGGGAGTTTCTGTTCTGAACAGCTCCCGTAGATGGCCGGTGAGTTTGTCTGGTTTCCTTCACTCGGTAGCTCCCCCTTGTGGTAGCAGCTATCAGAACGTCACTCCTTTTTATGGCCATGTAATAGTCCAATGTGTGGACAGACCACATTTTATTCAGTTGTAATTTGTCAGTGGACCTCTGGCTCTTTCTACTGTTGTGACTAATGTGTACATTTATGTGGACATGTGCTTTTCACACCCAGAAAAGGAACTGCTGGGTCCAGGGGTAGCTTCAACCTTTTGAGGAACTACAAGACCATCCCCATGATTTCCCTGCATGCCCACTGCCATTTGATACCCTAACCCTAGTGACCAATGTCCTGGCTAGTTATTTGTCTTTTAGAAATTATTTGAATGTTCTCTGCTTATTTTTCATTTGGGCTGTGTTTTCACTGTGAGGCTGTAAGCATTTGCTCTAGCTTTCTTCCATTCTATAATGTGTCTTTTAAGATTTATTTTATTTTGTTGGCTTAATATATATATATTTGAGACAGGGTCTCCCTGTAGCCCCAGCTGGCCTGAAACTCACTATGTAGACCAGGCTGACCTTCATCTCACACAGATTGACCTGCCTTTGCTTTCCAAGTTGTTGGGACTAAAGGCCTGCACCACCACACCAGGCTACAATTTATTTTATGTGGATGAGTGCCTGCATCTAAGTATGTGCACAATGTGCATGCAATACCTGCAGAGACCAGAAGAGGGCATCAGATTCCCTGGAACAGACCATTGTGAGCCGCCATGCGGGTACTAGGAACTGAACTTGGATCTGCAAGAGCAGCAGGTAGGCTTAACTGCTGAGCCACCTTGCAAGTCCATCATGTGTCTTTTGACTTAAATATGAAAAAAAATTCCCACAGGGCTGGAGAGATGGTTCAACAGTTAAGAGCACTGACTGCTCTTGCAGAGGACCCAATTTGATTCCCAGCACCCACATGGCAGATAATAATCGTCCATAACTCCAGTTCCAGGGGAATTCTGAACACTCTTGTGACCTCTGTGGCATTGAACAACACGGATGCACTCACATACATGCAGGCAATACACTCATACACATAAAATAAAATAAAAATATTGGGCCGGGCATGGTGGTGCACACCTTTAATCCCAACACTCGGGAGACAGAGGCAGGCAGATCTCTGAGTTCAAGTCCAGCCTGGTCTACATAGTAAGTTCCAGGACAGCTGGGGCTAGAGGGAGACCCTGTCTCAAAAAGGCCAAAAAAAAAAACAAAAAAAATTTTTAAAAAGTTCCCCAGTACTGGGTATGGAACCCAGGGTGGGCATGTACCATCATGGCCATACTGACTATTTTTTTATTTTATGCATAAGAATGTTTTGCCTACATATGTGTAAGTGTGCCGTGTGTCATGCAATACCCATGGAGATCAGAAGAGGATGTTGGAGGCCTGAAACTGGGGTGGGTGGTGGGAACTGAACCCGGGTCCTCTGCAAGAGCAGCCAGTGCTCTTAACCTCTGAGCCATCTCTCCAGCCCCCAACTTTTAAAAAATATTTTATTAGTTTTATTTTATGTGTATGAGTGTATTGCCTGCGTGTACTTAAGCACACCCATGTCGTGCAATGCCCACGGAGGTCAGAAGAGGGCGTTGGATCCCCTACAACTGGAGCTGCAGGCGGTTGTTAACTGTCGTGTGGGTACTGGGAGCCTAGCCCAGGTCCTCTGCAAGAGCAGCCAGTGGTCTTAACTGCTGAGCATCTCTCCAGCGCTTGACTTTTTATTTTTTGATGGACTATTGAGGAACCCAAGGGTTTTTAACTCTGAGGAAGTTCAGTTAGCTGTTTTTGCTTTCCCTCTTCCTGCCCATCCAAGGTCAGGAGTGGTCCCCTGCTAAGGTTCTTCCCGTTTTCTCCTATTTGGGGCTCTGCTGCATTTTCAGTTTGCTTTTGTCTACGGTAGCGTCCGGCTTCATTCCCTGCATGTGGACATGTCTGCCTCGCTGTGAAAGGACTGTCTCTCCCCATGGAAAGGCCTGGGAGTGACAGGTTTACTTCTGGATGCTTGATTATTTTCCATTAGCCAAGATCCATCAATAGGTCAGTAGTACTTGGTCAGCCAGGTATGGTGGGGCACACCTGTCATCTCAGTAGTCTGGAGGCTGAGGCAGGAAGATCCCTGCAAGTCTGAGGCTGGGCTAAATAGTGAACCCCTAATCTATTATCTATCTCAACAACAAACCAAAAAACTTCAGTCAGTCAGAGTCGGTAAGCCCCAGGGCTGGCGAGTTCTGTCTGGGCCATACTGCACGTGTAGCTGAGGGCATGGAAGCTTGGAAGGCTCAGCTGACTGTATCTGAAGGAACTCAGAGTTCCAGCACCCTGTGTGGAGTTGTGGTGCCCCTGGAGGCGGATGGCTGAGAAAGAGGAGGCTGTAGTGTTTGGAGTCCTCAGGGGCCAAGCTGAAGAGACTTTTCTGGTGGAGATCTGGAGAGAGCCTTGAATGCTAGCCCAGTGTCCAGGCTCCATCCCTTAGGCAACAGGAGCTACAAGACAGGAGGGATCAGGAGAAATGGTGGTATTTGCAAAGCCATAGCTTAGAGACACCAACAGAGCAGACTTTCTAAACCACCGTGGTTCCACTGTGGCACTGGGGGAAGGGATGGGTCTCCAATCCAGTACCCAGGGACCCAGGGCTGGCCTCAGGATTTCCTGCAGCTGCCCAGGGCCAGATGGATCTTTGTGAAACCTTCCCAGAGAGCCCCATACCACCCAGCCAGAATCACGGCCAGGAGACAGAGTCGGGGGAGGCTGTTAGCACAGGGGTCTTTGAACAGAGAGGCACTCAGGCTGTGGTAGTCTCTGCATTTAAAGGGCTGGTCAGGGGACTCTTGGGAGTTACTTCCACTGGCCTCCTACTCTGGGTGTCAGCTGCCTCCCAGCATCCTCTGGGGTTTGGCCATCTCCCAGCATGCTCTTTGACTCAGGCACCTCCCAGCATGCTCTTCAGTGGCAGGTGCTAGCTGGCTTTCTCCAAGGTGGGAGGCCATTCCCTCTGCCAATGGCTCCTTTGTGTTTTCAGGCAGCAGTGCAGGGACAGCTACAGGCAAGTGGCCCACCATGACCCTCTTCACCTGAGGACCCCTTTGCACCCTCCCCATGGTTCTGGACTACCATCCCTTGTCCTGAGGACACAGCGGAGGCTTGAGCTGCAAAGGGCCCCTCCACTCCCTGCCCCAGCTCTCCTGGAACAGTCAGATCTTTCTCGTCCCTCCCCAGCCCTTTGGCTGAGGCCAGGACACACACAGGCCAAAACGGAACTTGATTATGTGGCGTTACCCAATGCTTGTAGACAGAGGGGCTCAGCCCAGGGTGTTGGGGGGCAGCCAACCAGGGAAGGAGGAAGAATTGCTGCCCCTCCAGCCCTGGGGATCAGGCCCTGCCCACCCCCACCTCACCCCTACGTCCTTGAAGCCCTCAATGGCCTAAATGCCCTAGGGCACAGTCCGACAAGGCCACTGCCTCCAAAGCCAGCCAAGGCCACATGGCGTTTCCTGTCTCTGAGCTTCCTATACATGACCTCTGTGGCTTGAATCCAAACTGCCTGGAGGCTCCATGGGAAAGCCTCCCTGAGGGGCTGTGGGGAGGCAGGGTGGAGCCGGAGGTAGTAGGACTTGGTTAAACAGGAGTCAAGCCTGAGGGTACAGGAGGCTGTTTGGTTCTTTGGTCTGTCTGGATGCTGGGAACACCTCTCTGCTCTGCCCCATGGCCCTACCAACCTGGTATCCTAACACAGCTCTGGGTCAGATCCCTCACCATAGTGAACACTGTTACAGCTGATGACAAGTTCAGCATCTGGACTTGAATTCATGCCCACAGTCCTGATCTCCAGCTTCAGATCACAGTGGACCTACGAAACACAGGCTAGAAATCTAAAAGTGTCACTGTGTGACCCTGAGCCAAGGGATGACCCCTAGCTCTGTTGTCTGCCTGCAAGGTGTTCAACCCCCAGAGCTGGTGGCACACAGCTGAGCCCCACTAGGGCATTCTTACACTCAGCTTTCTGTTGCTAGGGAACAGTGTAAAACATCAACCACCTCCCTCTAGGCCCAGGGGTCAAGGGGACACCTTGGTGGCCATGGAATGGCCACTGGAAATAAGAGTGGCTGTCAGCTGAGCACCTACTGAGTGTGGCCCATGCGAGGCCACAGACACCACAGTCTTCTTTGGACGTACCATCCCACAGGCAGTCTCTGAATTGTGACCAGATCCAGGTGAGACACCCAGGGCATGGACATGGCTCACCAAGGTGCCCTGGCTGGCCGGGTGGCCCTGAACCCAAGCACCTCCACTCAGCAGTCTTCACCTGCCTGGATCCATCCCAGGCTCTGGAGAGAGTGTCTGAACGTACTGTACCCATGAAGATTCTAGAAAAGAATACCAAGCCAAAAACTGACATGATTTCTGGTTGTGGGGTGCCTGAGAGAGGCTGCAGTGGCTATCGGTGTCCTCTTGGAGGAGTGGCATGCCTATTTTCGTCAGGTGGGCTCTGAGGACCAGCTGTGCCTCTTGGGGACCAGCACAAGGTTCAGGGGGCTGCTAGGAAGAGCTCTGCCTGTGCTTAGCCTCTGGGTGCAGCTGGGTTGGGGGAGGGCTGGCAGGAACTTGCCTACATGTGCTGTGGCCTGTGCTGGGCTCCCCCTCACCATGCTAGGGGTTGGGCTGAGCTAGACAAAGACTCCTGAATGACTCTTCCTGCCTTTAAGGAAATTCCAATTAGACTGGAGGTGAGGTGTGCAAGTGTGATAAGGGCCATTCAGGGTGGTGACTGGTGAAGGCCCCAGAGCCCAGGGTGGGCAAGACCCAGCTCCTTCAGGACTCAGTACTGAGGCGGGGTGGGGACCTTACTGAGCCAGCCTGGGGCGGGGAGGGCAGGTGGGGACTGTCAGGACCCTGTACAGAGGGAGGGCCTGCCAGGCAAGGCCTCAGATGTTTTCTGGCGTTGCTGTGACAACTAAGCACAAGTCGGAGGCGCGGATTACACCTGTGTGTCAGGAGGCTGGAGCAAGTAGGTTGCCATGTGTTTGAGGCCAGCCTGGATTCACAGTGCATTCCAGAGACCCTAGCCCCAAACAACCACAAAGAAAAATGAAACCAGGGGCTTAGTCTGTCGGCTCTGGGGGTCGGGAGTCCAACGTGGAGGGCAGACGCGTGGATTCGTGGTGTAGCACTGTGCGGTGTGTGCAAGGTCTTGGGTTGGTGCTCCAGTACAAACAAAAGGAAGA
>NW_008333281.1:907127-919760 GCF_000622305.1 Nannospalax galili | reverse complement strand
GAGAGCAGGAGGAGGAGGAGGAGGGAGAACAGGAGGAAGAGGAGGAGGAGGGAGAGCAGGAGGAAGAAGAAGAGGAGGAGGGAGAGCAGGAGGAGGAAGAGGAGGAGGAGGGAGAGCAGGAGGAAGAAGAAGAGGAGGAGGGAGAGCAGGAGGAGGAAGAGGAGGAGGAGGGAGAGCAGGAGGAAGAAGAAGAGGAGGAGGGAGAGCAGGAGGAGGAAGAGGAGGAGGAGGGAGAGCAGGAGGAAGAAGAGGAGGAGGAGGGAGAGCAGGAGGAAGAAGAAGAGGAGGAGGGAGAGCAGGAGGAGGAAGAGGAGGAGGAGGGAGAGCAGGAGGAGGAAGAGGAGGAGGAAGAGGGAAGAGAGAAGAGGGAAAGGAGCAGGCGTTCACACAGGTTGCATGAGGTTTCTCAGGGACAGGCTGGTCCTGTTGTGGCTCTAGGCAGCCCGATAACTTGCCCTTCCCAGCTGTGAGCCAACTGCCTCCCTGTCTGTGGCAAACCAGCACTAGCACCTGCAGACCCCTCTCAGGTCCTGGTCTGACCCTCCTGCCCCCGCCCCCCTTCTGAGGCATCTTGTGTGGCACTGGGCTCCAAAGATGGTACAAAGTCGTTGCTCTGGCTTCCTAAAGCACACCTGCGCCCCTCTAGCATCTGCGTGAGCAGAGCCACAGCGCCCAAGGTTGGTTGTGGTCACCCTGGGGATTGTAACTCGGCCAAACACATTATGGATATCAGACTGTTCTGGGTGGGGAGCGCCAGGCCCTGCAGTCATGGTGTGGACAGGACCAAGCTGTCGCCAAAGGGGCTGGAGGGGCTGAGGAGTCTTGGAGAACTGTACCACATGTTATGGTTATTACACAAGGCCAGCACAGGCTGATGAGGGGTCCTTAATTTTGGCACAAGAAACTGTCTTGGCTCCTTCCAGGCTGTGTGTCCACGGGCAGTCTTTCTGAGGGTGGGCCATGGAGACAAGGACTTCCCAGGGACTGGGGCCATCAGTGGGGTGGCCTTTACAAGTGTCTGGCTCCTAGCAGGTGCTATGAGTGGATGTACCCCAGGACCCCCAGATAAGGCAGGAAAGAAAGCCTGACCCCAGAGGAGTTGCTGGCATGATGACTAAGAGGACAGACAGGTCAAGGGACAATGAATGAATGAATGATGATGAACGTCACGTTGGGGTTGGCTCAGTGGAGTACTTGCCTGGGACATCCTGGCTTCTATCCCTAGCATCACAAAGGAGGAGAAAGAGGAGGAGGAAGAAGAGGAGGAGGAAGGGGGGGAAGAAGAGGGGGAGGGAGAGGGGAGGAGGGGGAAGAGAGGGAGGGGGAGATGATATAAATGAACATGTTTGACAGCTTTAGATGCCCAGGAAGGAGCAAGTGGGAGGTTAGCACACAGGGAAGGGCCTGACTATCTAAGGACAGAGCGGCAGTCTGGGGTGGGCCAAGACTGGAGCCCACTGAGAGGAGTGACCACTCTTCAGGGAACCAACATGGGGATTATGTAGAGAGGTATACTAGGCCCTTGAGCCAGAGACCTCCAGCCCAGAGACAGTTTGTCCTGAGAAGTGTCAATGTTGTGCCCACAGAGGGAGGCACGGCTGGGGGACCCAGTTGCAGGGGTGTCTGGGGAGGTGAGTTTGTAGAAAGTTTGCCTCTAGAACAGAAGGCAGGAGTAGGCTTCAAATCCAGATAACCTTGCTTGTAGCTGCTGCTTGGGTGCCTCTCTGGAGGACAAGGGAGCCATCGATGGTTTAAGAGCAGAGCAACACGGAGGAATCGGTTTATAAGCCTGATGGGCAGGTTGTGCTGATGGGTTGGCTGGGAGCACGTATGTTCAGGGCTCTGGGTTGGGAGATGGGGTTGGAGGTCTCCAGTTCAGACAGGAACATGGCATGGTGGCCTGGGGGAGGGGTCAGCAAGGCAAAGGTTCAGGCGAGAGGAGGCTGCTGTAGGGCATGGGGGGCCCAAGGACAAGGGCACATCCCACCGCGGCCATTGTGATGGTTACTCTTGTCAACCTGACTGGGTTCAGAATCATCACAGAGACACACATCTGGGCATGTCTGTGAGGGCATCTCCAGTGAGGCTTAACTGTGGTGGGAAGACGCTCCCTGAATGCAGCCTGAGACACTGCATGTCCTGGGGTCCTGGACCGAATGAAAAGGAGAAAGCGAGCTGACAGTGGCATCCGTCTCTCTCTGCTTCCTGACGGTGGATGTCGTGTGACCAGCCGCCTCGCGCTCCTGTCATCATGCCCTCCCCATCATGATGGACTGCACCCCCAAACTGTGAGCCCAGGGAAGTCCTTCCTCCCTCTCATAAGATGATTTTGTCAGGTATTTTGCCACCGTAGCTGGTATAGACACTGAGGCTGGACACAGGGTCCACCAGCCAAGGCCTCTGGGGAGACACGGGGCCCTGGGGACGAAGGCTGGCACAGGCAGCCATGGGCAGGTTCCTGGCCTTTCCTCTATTTTTCTCACCTCCTCCTCCCTGCAGGCGGCCTCTACATGGGCTTTCCTTCCTGCCGGACCCCAGTAGGCCATATCCGGTGCCCTTGGCGTCAGACAGGGTCTCTCTGTAGCCACAGCCTCCTGAGGCCTCAGACCTACCCAAACCCAGCCTGGGTGTGGGGTAGGGGACCGGGCTCTGCTGCCCACCTGTGGGAGGGTCCCCTGAACCAGGGGTCTGCACCAGCTGACCCTGCACTCTCACCTGGCCTCCTGGCTGACCCTGGGCTGATCCCTCACCTCCCACTGGCTTCCTGCTCTGTAAACACAGCAAGATTAATAACAAGAAATTGTCAGAGTTCCATCGGATGGGATTGTTTTGAAGATGTCTTGGAGATAAGGACAGGGATGGCCAGTGAGGCCACCAGCCGCTAGGCTCTAGTTTTTCCTGGCAGGGTTTTCACTGTCCTCAGGAAACTATAATCATAAAGTTAATCACTCACGACTAATTCACGTCTGCCAAGTGGCTACACCACCGGGTGGCATTCTGGGGGTGGGAGAATGTGGGGCATAGGAACACGGTCTCCCCAACCCTGAGACTTTTCCACAGGGTACTGTGCACCAAGCACTCCATCAACAAACCGCTCTCGTGAGCCTCCACCTCATGGCCACGGTTCCCACCAAGAAGTGGCTGTTCTCTAAACAATCTCTTTCTGTTTTATGCTATTTATTCACTTTATTTAAAAGGCCGTTTTTTGTTCGGTTTAGTTTTGATTTTGGTTTTTTGAGACAGGGTCTCTCTGCAGCCCCAGCTGGCCTCACTGTATAACTGTGTAACTCACTGTGTAGACCAGGTTAGGCTTGATCTCACAGAGATCCACCTGCCTCTGCCACCTGAGTGCTGAGATTAAAGGTGTGTGCCACCACATCCAGCTCAATCCCCACTTTTAAATATCCACGTAAAATTTGTATAAAATTCACCACTTCCTGCCTGGGTGCAGTGGTACACAGCTCTAATCTTAGTATTTGGGGGTGGAGGGAGGTGGAGGCAGGAGGATCAGATGTTTAAGGTCATCCTCAGCTACAGTGGGAGCTCCAGACCAGTCTGGGCAACATGAAAAAATCAAAATAAAGGGCATAAGAAATGGTTCAGTGGTTAAAAGCATTGTCTACTCTTGCAGAAGACCCGGGTTTGGTTCTCAGCACTCTGTAACTCCAGTTCTGGGGGATCTGACACCCTCTTCTGGCCTCTATGGGCGCATTACACACACATAGAGCAGTTACATGCATGTGGGTAAAACACTTGTATGCATAAAATAAAAATAAACAGATTTTTTAAAACCAAAATAAATAATAAATGAAGTTAGCACCTATACCAGGCTGTTTTTCCCCAACTTTGAGACAGTCTCATGTAGCCCAGGCTGGCCAGGAACTCCCAGTGTAGTTAAGATGATTGGACTTCTGATCCTCCTGCCTCCACCGCCCCCCGTCTAGGTGCCAGGGTACAGACGTGGGCACCACACCTGGTTAACGTGATGCTGGGCCTTGTGCATGTTAGGCAAGGGCTCCACTAGCCAAGCCATAAGACCCTTTGTATCTCCATTTCAGAGAAGGACCCAAGGTTAACATGGCTACTTTCCCAAGGTCTCTCCTACCTTCTGACCCAGCAATTCCACGACTGGGCCCTGGGTATGGATTCACAATAGCCTCACACCTAGGACTCCCAAGTGTCCCCTGCTACCTCCCCCACTTCTCCACCCTGTCAACAGACCAGAGTCTCCATGGACCAGAATAGCCCTTGTCACAAAAATGAAAGAACGACAGAACACAGCAACTTGGGAGAGCCAGACCCAGAGCATGTGACTGGTGTGATAGGCTAGAGGTGACAAGTTTGGGACAGACAGCCTGGCAGTGGCTCCCAGGCGATGTGGCTTAATTGGGGGCGGGGGATAGTGGGAGGTGTGCAGGTGATGCAGATGATGCTGGTGTGATGCAGGTGTTAGACTCCCTTAAAACGGGCTGGGCTGGCTCAGAGGCAGCAGGCCCAGCGCTGGGGTCCGCTGAGACCACTGTGACTGTGTGTGCACATCTGAGTGTTTCTTCTCTTCACCATTGTTTTGTGTCTCTCCCTTCTATCGCTGAGTCTGAATCCCTATCTCTGTGTGCCTGTCTCTGTCTCCCTGGATGAGTCACTGGGGCCTGATCGTGCCTCTCCATGTCCCTACATGGGCTGCAGTGTGTTCCCACCCTGGTGTGTGGCCCTGTCCAATCTGTGTGCATCTGTCTCTCCCTGTCTGCACATAGCCAGACTCACAACAGCCCCTCCTGCCTCTGGGCTCCTGACCAGCTTGGGAAAGTGAGCCGAACCTCCTTGAGGCCTCTCTCAGGAGCCCTCACCCCCACCCCCAAGGCTTTTCTCTGGCGGCTCTGATGCCTTGGGTGGCCCAGAGAAGAGATTTAACTCAGGCCTGGGCAGGGCAGGCCATTCCTGGGTCAGGGACTTCAAGTCCTGTCCCTCTCCCAAGCAGGGTTGGCTGTCTGAACTTACACATCTGGGTCTTGCTGGGGTCCCAGCCTCCAGTGCTGGGGGGAGGAGGCTTCTTCCCTCATCCAGGCCTTCAGAGGGGAGGGGCCTGGAGGACAATCGGACCTCCCCGTCTAGTTCTTGGGTTGTGTTGCAGTTCTTGATTCTAGTTTGTGGAACTGGACTCCCCTACCCCAGACACACAGCCTGAGAGTGGAGGCTTCTGGGAAGACACCAGAAATGTCAGCTTCAGGACCACGCTGGCCTGCCAAGCCACCAGCCGTCCAGAAGGCTGTATGTGTGTCAAAACCTAATATGTCCGTGGATCCAACAAGGGTCCAGAGTCAGCCATGGGGTCACAGCACAGCTGCCTGTGCCTTCAAGTTCAAGGTCATCTCTTCTAGGTTGAAGTCAGAGTCTCAACTCCCACAGGAGGGCCTGCGTCATTGCCCCAGGAAGTGGGGATGTCTGTTAGGGACGCCTTCTCCTCAGCACAGAGGAGAACACACAGTTTTTAGATGTTCTTCACAAAATGTTCTTGTGAGTGATTGTTACAAAACCCCACATGTACCCATAAACTGCCTGTGTCCTGCCAGAGGCAAGCGATTCCCATCTTGGACGCTCCAGGCGGACACTCAGGACATGGGGGATAGGGAAAGTGTGTGGTGACAGGAAGGGGTCCTATGGGATCCGAGCCCCTTCCCGGGTTAGTGTAGGGTGGACCCCTGGTTAGTGTGGGGTGGACCACACTGTCATTCAGGCCTTCCTGCCTCTGAAGTTTCAGCCTGCCACCAGGGGCCACATACCAGGGTCCTGGCAGCTGGCAAGGGTGACAGCTGGGCCCCGCCTCAGGGGACAGGCTTCAACATGCCCCTCCAAGGAGGGGTTGGCCATCTGCGGATCTGACTGACCCAGGTCCCACCCCAGGCTTGCCCTGGATGTGCTGGCTAGTGACTCGGTCAATTCAGGTTGGTGACACTGACTGAGACCCTAAAACCAAAGCATTCAGGGCTGAGGTTAGACCCAAGGACCCGTGGTACAGTGACCCCTCTTCCTGTACAGCTCTCCACAGTCTCAATGTCATAATTCCCCCTTCACACACCAGAAATGGGGTCAGGGCCTCTGAAGTCTCCCAGGTTGGAAGTGGGACTCAGCAGCTGCGGAGCTCACTGGTTTAGACCAGAGCCCCTTTCAATGAGTTGCTGAGCTGTGTGGCTCCAAGCAGGTCCCTTCACGTCCCTGGGCTCCATGTCAACCAGTGCCCGATAAAGGCTGGGCACACCTGCTCCACTGCTCTTCAAATTGAACTACCCGATGAAAGAGGGAGGTCAGGGGCTAGGAATGCAGCTCAGCTGGTAGAGGGCTTTGCAAGCAAGTACAAGCCCTGGGTTCAATTCCCAGCACTGCATAAATCAGGCATGTTGGTACATATCTGTAATCTCAGCACTGGAGCGGGGAATGGAAGCAAGATCAGAAATTCAAGGTCATCCTCTTCCACCTAGGAAGTTCTAAACCAACTTGGACTACCAGAGACCCTGGCTCAAAAACGGGGGGGGGGGGAGAGAGAGAGAGAAAGAGAGAGAGAGAGAGAGAGAGAGAGAGAGAGAGAGAGAGAGAGAGAGAGAGAGAGAGAGAGAGAGAGAGAGAGAGAGAGAGAGAGAGAGAGAATGAATCAAGGCCAAGCAGTGGGACTTTCCAATGTACCTAGTCATTTTTAGCTTCCCTCCCTGGGGTGAGTGACCTGTACTCTGTCCTCCAGCCCCAGGGCTTGCACCAAGTTCTTTTTCTGGCTGTATGAACTCAGGCCACATGCACAGCCAAAGCTAAACTCAAGAGAGTTGGACACGTGGCTTGGGCCAGGAGCCCAAGCAGATGGCAGGCCACCTGTTGAAGGGGTGGCTGAGAACCAGCAATCCATGCCCCCCCCCCCCCCCCCCCCCCCCCCCCCCCCCCCCCCAGCCTGCCTTTCTGCCGGCCTGGTGTCTGCCCACTCTCCCAGCCCTGAGGTCCTGAGGTATCCAACGCAGGGCTCTGGGCCTGGGGGCTCTCACAGAGAGGAGCCAATCAGAGGCCGCTGCGGCAGGAGCCAAGGATAAGTCCAATTCTTTTGTTGCTATTGCTGTTCTGAGTCAGAGTCTCCCTGTAGCCCCAGCTGGCCTGGAACTCAATATGTAGACCAGGCTGGCCTCGATCTCACAGAAATTCATCTGCCACTGCCTCCCAAGTGCTGGGACTAAGAGTATGTATCACCATGCCCAGCTAAGCCCTAATTCTTAACAGTGGGGTGGGGACACCCTGAGCAGATGCAGGGAGGGGAGCTTTGTCCCCCTCCTGAGGATGGGTGCCCTGAACTTCCCCACACCCTGTCACCCTGCATGTACAGGGATCCTCTTTCTGCATGTCAGGATTTCATTTGCTTTGAGACAAGGTCTTACTACAGAGCCCAAACTGGCCAGGAAACACCAGATCCTTCCGCCTTAGCCCCAACAAAACCTTGAGATGAGCAATGTGTACCTTGGTTCTAGGCAGAAACCTTTGAAAACATCCATTAGCAATCACACCTGGGGGTTCTGCCCTGTAATCCCAGCACTCTGGATCTGAGGCAGGAGGATTGCTGAGAGTTTGAGGCCAGCCTTGGCTGCATGGTGAGACTTTCTCATAAAAACCAACCAACCAACCAATAAAAGATGTGTTTCCACAAGGAAAGAAAACCCAGTTGTTCTCCAGGGAGCTGTGCCTCAGGCTGGCCCCAGGCTTTTCACTAGATACATAGTGTTTTTAACCTTCTTCCACTGGGTTGCGGGGAGTTAACCTCCTTCCAGGGTAGAACTTTGGGAGAATTTTCTCCCTGTGACATAGTTTTGATAACAACACCTTTATGTACCACATCCCTGATCTACAACTCCAAAAATCAAAAGCTTTTTTTTAAAAAAAAAGGTTTTGTATAACTTGTTTGGCTATAGAAATCTACCCTGAGCTGACGCTGGTGCTATTTATAGCCCCTGATTTCCCAACTCAGCACCGAGATTGGCGTCTCAGCTACAACAGTGCCCATGTGTTTGGTTAAGGGTGTCAGTACTGTTTGGCCTTAGGTAGCATTTTTACGGAGCTCAGATCCACAAACCTGAACTCTGAGCCTCTCTGGTGCGACGCAGTCAGGCAGATGTTTCCTGCTGGGCTGGCCAGATACAGGGTTTCTGTCTGTTGGATGCTCTCTGCCAGTGCACGTGGTATATTGTGCCATCCGTGCTGACAGCCGGTGTCCATCCCAATCACTGGTAGGGAAACTGGAGCTCTGCTGATGAGTGACAGCTGAGGGTTGCATGTGGCCCCTCCCATTCTTGCCCCGCACTGTTTTCCAGACAGGGTCTGGCTTTGTAGCTCAGGTGGGCCTCCAATTGATCCTCCCGCCTCAGCCCTCTGAGTACTTGGATGACAGGTGCATGCCAAATGTTCAGTGCTTCTGTATGGGGGCACACATGTCACAGGCCCTGCTTTTATTTATTTATTTATTTATTTATTTATTTATCCAGGCTGGCCTTGAACTCACAGAGATCTGCCTGCCTCTGCCTCCCAAGTGCTGGGAACACACCCTGCTTTTTATTTTAACTCTTTCCCCGTGGGTGCTAGGATCTGAACTGAGGTCCTCACGCTTGTGCTCCAAGCACTTTAGCCATTAAGCCAGCTCCCCAGGTCCCACAATTCTCTTGTGTATTCATATGTCTATGTGTGATGTCTGTACACTGGTGTGTGCTTGTATGTTTAGGGGTGCTCATGTGTGTGATTTCATGTGCACTTGTGTGTATGTCTGAATGGAGGCCAGAGGTTAGCATGAGGCATCTGCTTTGGCTGTACTCTGTGTTATTTACTGAGGTAGAGTCTCTTGTTGAACCCAGAGCTCTCCTATTCCCACCTGTCTATCTGGTCAGCTTGCCCTGGATACTTCCTCCACCTCCTAAGCCCTGGGACTACAAGCGGCCACTACACCTGCCCTGCTTTTTATGTGGGTTCTTGGGATCCAAACTTGGGTTCTCATGTTCTCATGTAGTGCAGCAAGCTGTTTACCTAGGATGAGCCCAAAGCCCCCACAATATTTCCAGACACATTGCAGCCCATGCCTCTGGCCTCGGAAGCCCCAGCTAATCACGAAAGTCACATGCTCAGGCTTCCTCAGCCCAGCCTCTGGGTCATAGGCCTCCCTCATTTTCACAGGCTCAGACCCATTCTGGGGTCTATGAGGTTCTGGCACTCAAGGTCTCTGGGACTCCCTGCCAAGGTCATGTTGACCCTAACTGCCACCTCAGCAGCTTGTGCCTCTGGGCAGGTACAAGGTTGTAAGGTTCGCCCCAGTGGCCTCAGAGTGGCTTCCAACCAATTCATTGATCTTGTTCAACAAAAGTGAGCACAACTCGGACCCGGAGCCACGGCCTCCTTGCTCTTCCTGCATACGCCATGGAACAGAGCCATTCCCAGGAGCCTCTCCTCCGGGACATTTAGCTGTTATCTGAGTTGGGCCTGCTGTCTTCCTCCACTTTACCTTTTCTTTGGGGAGATTGTTTTGTTTTTTAAGACAGAGTTTCACATAGCTCAGGTTGGCCTCAAACTTGTTATATTGTTGAGGATGACCTTGAACTTCTGACCCTCCTGCCTCCAGCTTCAAGTGAAGTGCTGGGGTTACGGATGTGGGCTGCTTTGCCCAGCCACCACCATACATTTTTCAAGGATTAAATGCATCCTTTCATCTAGCTACTTACCTGTCTATCCATTACCCATCTATCTACCCATCCATCCACCCGCCTACCCATCCACCCACTCAACTACCCATCCATACACCCACCCATGCATCCATCCACCTACCCATCTAACTACTCATCCATCCATCCACCCACCCATCCAACTACCTATCCATTCATCCACCTATCCAGCTACCTATCCCTCCATTCACCCACCCATTCACCCATCCACCTACCCATCCATCCATCCATCATCCATCCATCCATCCCTCATCCATCCATCCGTCTAACTGTCCATCTGTCCTGGTTTGCTTTCTGTTGCTGTGATAAACTCCATGACCAAAAGCAGCTCAGTGAGGAAAGGAACTCTGCCTTGTGCTCCCAGACCATCGTCCATCCATGACGAAAGTCAAGACAGGAGCTCAAGGCAGGAACTGAGGCGGAGACCATGGAGGAGCGCTGCTCACTGACCTGCTCCTCTGGCCTGCTCAGCTACTTTTCTTATGCAGCCCAAGTCCACCCGCCCAGGGATGGCACCGCCTACAGTGAGTGGGCTGCCACCTCAATTAGCAATCAAGAAAATGTCCCACAGACATGCCTAAAGGCCAGTGCCATGGAGAAAATTCCTCAATTGAGGCTCCCTTTATTCAAGTGATCTTAGTTTGTGTCAAGTTGACAAAAACTAACCAGCATACCATCCATCTGTTCAACTATCCATCCATCCAGCCATCCATCCATCCGACTACCTATCCATTCATCCACCCATCCAGCTATCCATCCCTTCAACCACCCACACATCTACCCATCCAACTACCCATTTACCAATCTGCTTATTCATCCACCTATCCAACTACTCATTCATCCACCCATCCATCTACCAACCACTCATACACCCACCCATTAATCCATCCATCCATTCATCTACCCATCCATCCACCCACCCACCCATCCACCCACCATCCACTCATATACCCAACTCATTAACCCTTCCATCCATCCCATCCATCCACCCACCCATCCAACTACCCATTTACCAATATGCTCATTCATTCATCTATCCAACTACTCATCCATCCACCCATCCATCCACCATCCACTCATCCACTCATCCATTTACCCATCCTCCATCTATCCATCCATCCACCCACCCATCCACCCACCATCCACTCATTCATCCACCATCCAGTCCACTCATCCATTCATCCATCGACCCATCCACCCATTCATCCACCTATTCTCTCTCCACCCAGCCCCCTCCCACTACTCATCCAACCCCCCACCCACTCATCCCCACCTAGCAACTTGCCCACTCCTCCATCCATACCTTCTCATCCTGGTGGCTACTAGGTGCCTGGTGAACACTGTAGAATGAATGAAAGGTTTCTCTGAGTGATTCTTCAATGAGCTCTGTGAAGGTCAGAGCTCCCCTGGCAGGAGGCTGGGCTGCAGGCTCCTCCCTCTTCTCACTCACACAGACTCTGTTCACTTCATGCCCCAGTGGCAGGCACTCTCCCATGCTCTAGTGCTGGACATAGTGCTGAATGAAAACAGATGCTAGATGCTTACCCTGTGGAACTTGCCAGTTTGGGGGAGACAGATGTGAATCAAGTAACCACACTCATGAAACTATAATCACAAACAGCCGACCGGGCCTCGTCCAGGAGGCTCCCGGGAGGTAGGGATGCTCACACAGGAACTGAAGGCCACCGAGTGCCTGCTAGGAAAGGGCACCTGAACCCGGAGCTGCAAGAGAGGGAGTTGAAGGTGGAGTGACCAGAGGATGAGAGCCAGAGCAGGACACTGCTCACAGTGAATGTGTGTGTGTGGACACTTCAGAGCAGGACACTACCCACAGTATGTGTGTGTGTCTGTGTGTGACCTTTTGGGAAGGTCTAGGCACAGGATGGTGTAAGGGAACCCCAAGTTTCATCTCTCCTGGAGACGTGAGTGGGGGGTGTGCATGGAAGCCTGACCTTTAACCCGAGTGATGAAATTTAAGAAGGGTTGGACAGAGTAGAGGCCAGCACCATATTTGTGCTTTGAAAAGAGTGTGCTGCCTACCCGGTGAGTGGATGAGAGAACGGGGGCGGGGGGGCACAGCAGGTAGGTGCTCACTGCCTTGCCCAGTTCACCCACTCCCCCCAAACTGGCACCCCAGTCCCAGGGGCCTTCCGGCTTCCTTACCCCTGAATACCAGGGCGGAGGGAAGCCACAGCACCACAGCAGACCAGACACCACGTTGGCCATCCACCTTCTCTTTGCTTCCAGAACGCCTGTCTTGCCCCGACGATCAGGCCTCTGTGTGCCCCAGACCCCCACTGCCCCTAGCCCAGCTGCAGAGCCCACTTCACAGCGCCATGTGTTTTCCACGTTGCCTTGGGATCAGCCTTCAAGTGTGATCAACACTAATAGCCATACCGGGATGGCCCCATAGAAAGACAATCTTTCCGGAAGGTGCACTGGGGCACCCAGTTGGAGCTGTGGGGCTCCTGGATACCTGGGCCATCTCTGCTTCTCTCTTGGGCCAAAACGTACTCAATCTTCCCCAGGAGGTGGCTATAAGGTTGTTTGTTTTGTTTTGTTTTCTTTTGTTTTGAGACAGGATCTCCTTGTAGCCCCAGCTGTCCTCGAACTCACTATGTAGACCAGGCTGTGTCTGATCTCCTGTGATCCTCCTTCCTCTGCCTCCTGAGTGCTGGGATTAAAGATATGTGCCACCACGCCTAGCTCAGAAAAAATTTTTTAAAAATATTTTTAAAATTGTATTTTGCCGGGTGTGGTGGCGCACGCCTTTAATCCCAGCACTTGGGAGGCAGAGGCAGGTGGATCTCTGTGAGTTCAAGGCCAGCCTGGTCTACATAGTGAGTTCTAGGACAGCTGGGGCTACAGGGAGACCCTGTCTCAAAAAGACCAAAAAAAAAAAAAA
>NW_008333281.1:896001-907008 GCF_000622305.1 Nannospalax galili | reverse complement strand
TTCGATTCCCAGCACCCACATGGCAGCTAACAACCATCTGTAACTCCAGTTCCAGGGAATCTTACGCCCTCTTCTGACCGGGCATTGCGCAACACGGGTGCACCTACCTACATGCAGGCAATGCACACATACACATAAAATAAAAATAATAAATAAAAATTTAAAAAAAGAATCACTTCTCACAATGCAACCTCTATATCTAAGGCTCATAGAACATAGAACAAGAGGTAAAGAGATCACTAATGCATCTCAGTTCTCATCAACGAAGCCCCTTGTGCAACAGAGGGCCAGGAACTCAAAGGCCACAAATGGCCAAAGTATAGAGAGTAAGAGTCTGCAGAGTGTGGGTCCCTGACAGGACTCCTATATTAAACTCCACCCACCCAGGGCTCAGGGACCATTTCAGAAGAGGGGGTGGAAAGACTGTAAGAGTCGGGGAGGAGGTGCACGACCATATGGAAACAGAGTCCTGCAGGCTCCTGGGACCCTTCTCATACAAACCTACAGCAGTGGTGTCAGCATGCACAAGACCCGTGCAAACTCAGGCAGACAAAAACCCAGCACAGAACTGTGGAAATGGACAGCCGGCCCCAATCTTAGTTGAAAAATTATTGGCAGCTGATTACTGCTGGGTTAGGAAGAGCTGATCTTAAAGGGAGGGACTCTAGATAGGCTGACTAAACTCCAGTGGGTGAATTTGCACTGAGCACTGAGGGACGTCTTAGGACACTAACTTGACATGATAGGCTTTAACACAGATGTGTGAATTCCAGTGGAAGTCAGGGCTATGGGTGAATTTGCACTGAGCACTGAGGGACGTCTTAGGACACTAACTTGACATGATGGGCTTTAACACAGATGACAGAATGTGTGAATTCCAGTGGAAGTCAGGGCTATGGAAGGGGCCCAGTAGGGAATGGGGGTATAAAGATGTTTAAGATGTTCTGTATGAAATACACAAAAATTCGACAAAAAATTTACAAAAAACAAGAGTCACTTTCCTTATTCATCATGTGGGTTCTGGGGATCGAAATCAGATCCTCAGGCTTGGCTGCAGATGCATTTACTCACCGGCCATCTCACCAGCCCAAGAAAAAGTTCTTAAGGGAAAAACAAGGGCACATTAGCTGCATTGCCCTTCCTAAGGGGTAAGAGCTGTGACTGGGACTTAGGAAAGCACACTGTAGTCTTGACCTTGTGTGACCTTGTGGGAGGCATCATATTGGTCTTGGGTTTTCTGTGTCCATACTGCTGCCAGAAAGCCTGACTTGGCGTGTACCTGCCTAATTGGCCTCTGAGGTGGTTAGGATACTTGCAGATTTGGGAGAGGCTTCAAGAGCTTGAGATCTTGACAAAGGACAAAAGGGCCTCAGTCAAGGACACACTCATTTATCACAGCACCACCTCTGTGTGTTTGGACCATGGGGTCTCTAACCCAGCCTGAGGGGTGGGTGGAGCCAGGGACCTTAAGGTACTTTAAAGTACTTTAAAGTACTGTGAGCACTGCCCAGCAGATGGCTGGAAGGAACTAATGGTAGGACCCAGGCAGGCTGGAATTTGAAGACGCAGTTCCCCTTTGGGCCATGCGTAAGTATTTCTGCTGTGTGAACACGCTTCCAGAGTCGTGTGAAAACCCCACGTGTGCTCGCGTAGTCCAGCAAAAACATGGCCACCAAGCCTGGTGGCTGAGCCCACGTGGGCATCATCTGGCTGCTCAGGTGGGCAGGGGTTGCCCGTCCAGCACGGAGGAAGCCTAGCTGGCAGGAGCCGAGCGAGTGTCACCAAGGTCTGAGTCTAGGAACTGCTGACCAGTGGGGAAGGCAGTCACCTCGGGTGGGATTTGAGACATCTTGGTATCGTGTGCAGAAAGTGCCCACACCTGCCTGGAGTTGTGGCTCACTCTGGGTGTCCATATAACACGTGCACCTGTCATCTGTCACCAACAAAAGACGTGAACTGCAATATGCTGGGAAGCACTATCGGCGTTTGCCCTGGATGGAGACTCCCCCAACCCACCAAGGAGTAAAGTGCAAGGACCTCAGGAGGAACAGCAGGGACAGAACATGTGTTTATCATGGAGGGATCACTAGAATGGTCTGTGCCAGGAAAGCGGGGCAGCCCAAGATGGCGGTCTGCATGCTAGAAGGTCGAGAACCGGTAGCTGCTCTGCCCACGAGGCAGAGTCGCTCTTCCGTCCATGTTGAAGGATGGGGGAGCTGGGGTTCGATGTCAGGAGAGGAAGCAGCAGCAGCCATGAGGTAGATGCTCACCAGCAAGGGGCAAGCCAGCATGGCTTCTTAAGACCCCCTTTACACCTGGACTGCTGTCAGAAGGTACTGCCCACTCTGGGCTGCTTATTCCTCAGCTAACCCTTCCTGGAATCACCCTCACAGACCCACCCAGGGGCCTGTCTCTTAATTGATTTCAGAGTCAATCAATCGGTATTGATGAAGTGCTGTTTTGTGCAACAGTGGGGAGGGACTGCCAAGCGGCTCCGCGGTAGACCACTCAGCACGCACAGGCTCTGGGTTCCATCCCCAGCAACGTACATACATGCTCATGTACACATACACACAGACACACAGACACACTAAGACCTGGCCGGACTTCACAACATGGCAAGCAGGCAGGTGTGGAGCACACTTGTTATCTCCATACTCAGCAGGCGTGGGCAGGAGGACCAGGAGTTGAAGTTCATCCTCTGATATGTTCAAGGCCAGCCTGGGCTACATGAAACTTCATCTCAAAAAACAAAACAAAGCAAAAAACATGACCAGTAAGAGAGGCCAGAGCTGAAGGACCCTGTGCCTAGAGGTCAGCTCTGTGTAAGTCTCCAAAACTGACGAGTCCAGAGACAGCAGGGGGATGTGCTGGAGGCTGGGAGAAGGGTGGATGGGGGTCAGGTAGGAGGGCCTTTTCGGGGTGATGAATGTTCTGAAATGGAGTATGGCCTTGGCTGCCCAGCTCTGCGAACTTAACCTTGACCTGCTAGCTGCACGGCAACTGTGTGGACTGTGAATGGCGTCTCAGAAGTTGGGTTAAAAGCTGGTCGGGAGCTTGGGCTGAGAGCTGGCTGGTGATGCTGCAGGGCCCAGGGAAGTGAACTGGTCAGGCTGGAGTTCCAGCTAGGAGAACTCTACAAGCAGTACCCATGCAGCCACACACACTTTAATGTATGGAAGTCAATAGGTACATGGTGGTGCTCACCTTTAATCCCAGCACTCAGGGGGCAGAGGCAGGTGCATCTCTGTAAGTGGGAGGCCAGCTGAGTCTACATAGAGAGTTCCCGGCCAACCAGGGCGGCATAGTGAGACTCTGCCTCAAACCAAACCAATGAAAAAGAAGTTTTTAAATGAATAACACCCAGATGGGCATAGTGACTCACTCCCATAATCCCAGTACTCTGGAGGCTAAGGCAGGGGAGGGTGCAACTTTGAGGCCAGCCCGGGTTACCAAGTGAGACCCTGTCTCAAAAAAGAACAACAAAAATCACTGCTCCCAGATTAGCACCAGACATGATTTAGGCCTACCCGCAAGTGAGACCGGGGTGACGCAGTCACCAGGCAGCTGGCAGCTGGGCTGGGAGATTCTGTGACTCTGCGGGACATCTGGAAAGACTTGGACTGTGGACGCTCCAGCCGTCCTGCGAACCAGCATTGGGACTTGCCAAAGCCACCAAGAAACACAGGGGCCAATAGCCTGGGGACCCTGAGGGTTTGGAGACCCTGGGGGCTTGGGGACTGTGCTGGATAGCTTTAGTGTCAGCTTGACACACCTGGGTTGAGGGAGCCTCAGTTGGGGAATTTCCTCCATAGGACTGGCCTGTGGCCATGTCTAAGGGGCATCTTCTTGATGAGTGATGTGGGAGGGCCCAGCCCACTGTGGGTGGTGCCACCCTGGGCAGGTGGGCTTGTGTTGCATAAGAAAGCAGGCTGAGCAGGGGCCAGGGGAGCAAACCAGTAAGCAGCGTTCCTCCATGGCCTGTGCTCCAGCTCCTGCCTCCAGGTTCCTGCCCTGAGTTCCTACCTTGGGCTCTCTAATAAACTGCAATCTGGGAGATATAAGCTGAATAAATCCTTTCCTCCCCAAGGTCAGAGTGTTTTGTCACAGCAATGAAGAACAAACCAGAACAGGGACCCTGAGGGCTTGGAGACCCTGGGGGGTTGGGGACGCCAGCTAAATGTGTAGCTGCTGGTGGAGCCATAGGCAAGCCTTGGAGGTAACCACCAAGCTCGTGGGCAGGACCCCAAGACAGACAAGGACACCTTTACAGAGAAGGATTGGGGGAGGTGTGCCTACAGGCCCGGAGCTGAACACATGGACGATGGGTTATAGCAAAGAGCTTGAACCAGAGTCCTGGGTTTGGATCCAGCTCTGACACTTTCCAGCACTGTACCCTTAGGGACATGGGCCCACTGCTATGAACCACAGTAGCTTATCAATAAAACTGTAACAATAATGCTCATGTCTTAGGTGAACATAACACCCAGCACTTAGCAAAGTACCCACCACTTACTCAGCACCTGGACTCAGCAAGCAGCTGACACACAGTGAATACTCAGCACTTACTAAGCACCTGGCACTTAATAAATACCTAACACTTAGTAAGCACCTGGTACTCAGTAAGTACCTGGCACTTAGCCAGTACCTGGCACTTAGTAAGCACCCAACACACTTAGTACAATGTACTGACTGCACTAGGCACCCTGGGGCAACTGGAGGTCCCCTTTGCTCCCGTTCCCCTCATATGCAGCCTCTTCCAGAATATTCTAGGGCCTGGAAGCTTGGGACCCAACCACATCAAGGTTGCTGTGGATTATCTGCTACAAATCAGTGGCTGCAGAGAAGCCAGCGGTGGGGAAATCTTCAACCACACACAAGATTTATGTGGAACATCCATCCATCCCCTTCGGCCCTCGCAGCTCAGTCCTGCAATCATGTATCAAAGGGGTTTTCCGGAACCCTGACGTCCACAGCAGCACCCTCAGGTTCCGGGGAGGGTCCTGGGGGTGGGCTCCGGGCTGTTCTCTCCTGTACCCTGTACTCTGACCCTCCCTGTGAACACACTGGGGTTTTTACACAAGGTGCTTCGCAGCTTATGACAAGGTCCTGGTTAGGCTGACTTAGAACCCAGAGGTGGACAGTGATCCACTTCCTCTGTGCTCCGAGACTGGGGCACCTTAAATTGCAGGGGCTGCTGAGACAGGATCTCTAAGGGGTGGTAGAAGCCGAGTGTTTAACAAGTTAGCACCATCGATCTGTACCCAAAAGCCTGGCGAGACGACTCTGCAGGTAAAGGCGCTTGCTGCCAAGTCTGCCGACCTGAGTTCAAGTCCCAGAAGCCACATGGTGGAAGGAGAGGACTGACTCCCTCAAGCTGTCCTCTGACCTCCACACATGTGATGTGGTATCCTTGAACGCTGCCCCCCCCAAAGTAAATAATTGTGATTTAAAGCTGCAACAAAATCTCACCAGCCCTGGCTGCCGGCAGCTCGCCCTGGACCCAAAATTGTACCTTTGGGCAACTCCCTGCCTCTGGGGACCTGTTTCCACACTCTGAAGCAGATGTAACCCTTCTTGTCTGCCATTGTAGCTGTCGCACAGCAAACAGATGTGACCTGCCTCAGAGCCCCAGCCCTCCAGCTGCCTAGAGGTTTTTCTGAAAAAAGGTTGATAGTAACTCTTTTCCTCTGAAGGGAGAGCTTTGCCAGTGTCCTGCCATGCTCCATTGAGGGCAGACACGTGGCCCAGGTTAGCACTATAGACCCTTACACACCGGGGAGAAGGTCACTGGGTCTGAGAGGGAGCCGGAGGAGCACACGGTTCAGAGGGAGGGCGAAGGAACAGAAGGCCCCACTGAGACACCATGTCAACACCACAGGTGAGGGAGAGCTGGGGCCCATAGATGAATTCTGATTTCTGGCTTTGGGAGGAAGGAGGGATGGAGCAGAGGGGCTGGGTTGCTGCTATTGAGTCTTTTTATTTATTTTTAAAATTGAATTTTTATGCATTTCATACAATTTATTTTGATCCTATTTAGACCCCCTTCCTGGCCGTGGTGGCACACACCTCTAATCCCAGCAGGAGGCAGAGGTTGTGAGATTGAGTCCAGCCTAGACTTCTTAAGGAGTTCCAAGCCAGCTGGGGCTACAGGGAGACCCTGTCTCAAAAAGACCCCCAAAAGCCAAGAAAACTAGACCCCCCCACTGCACCTCTCTTGTAGTGCCCCCACTGGATTTCATGAACCCTATCAAATGTATTAAGGCCTATTGAGTCAAGTTGGTGTCCCCAAATGTCCTTTGGTGTGTGTCCATCCACTGGAGCCTGGCTAACCTAGTTAACATCATACCCTTAAAGAAAACCAAGTCGCCCTCACCCAGCAGTTACCAGTTGCCAATAGTATCTTAGCTAAGGTTTTTTTTTGTTTTTTTTTTTCTTTTTGGTCTTTTTTGAGACAGGGTCTCCCTGTAGCCCCAGCTGTCCTGGAACTATGTAGACCAGGCTGGCCTTGAACTCATAAAGATCTGTCTGCCTCTGCCTCCCAAGCGCTGGGATTAAAGGCATGCGCCACCACGCCCAGTGTCATTTATTTTTAATAACATTTTTTTTGTCTTTTTGAGACAGGGTCTCCTTGTAGCCCCTGCTGGCCTGGAACTTGCTATGTAGATCAGGCTGGCCTTGAACTCACAGAGATCCACCTGTCTCTGCCTCCTGAGTACTGTGCTGAGATTAAAGGCATGTGCCACCATACCTGGCTCTATTTTTAATAACATTTTTGAGACGGGGTCTCACTATATAACCCTGGCTGGCCTGGAACTTGCTATGTAGATCAGGCTGGTCTCGAACTCACAGAGATCCACCTGCCTCTGCCTCCCACTGAGTATTGGGATTAAAGGCATGTGCCACCATACCCAGCCTATTTTTCCACAATATTTTTATTTCTTGAAAATGTCATACATATAAACAATGTATTTTGATCTCATCCAACCCCCCTCCCCGTTTTTATTTTTTAGGACAGGGTCTTACTCTGAAGCCCAGGCTAGCCTTGAATTTGCCATCCATCTCCAGGGTGTTGGAATCACAGCTGGGTACCCTCCCTCCCTATAGCCATTAATTCTAGAATGGAAGCCACCATGAGGTGGTTTATGTTCCTGGTCCTTTGAAACTGGGACAGCTTGAGGCAGGCCAGCCCAGCTCTGGCTCTCAGGAGACGCAGGGGGGAGACAGACACAGCACCATGTGATGTGAGCTGGGAGCTGGAGGCAGCTAGGGGCAGGGTCCAAGATGAAGGTTTCCCCCATCCACCCTGGGCAGCTGCAGATGTGAGCTGTGTACAGACGCGGTGCACGGAGGCCTCCATGGGACCTGTGGCTGGTGTGCTTGCTGCCCAGTGCCAGGGCTGTCTGCAGCTTTGAGGTTTCCAGGCCTTGAAGACAGAGAAGCAGAGAGGGATTGTGGGGTCTCCAAGCTGCCAGCAGGGCCGTGGGGCACAGTGATGGCTCTGTCGGGGCCACTGAGGCTGGACTCTGGGGCTCTTAGCCAGGATATGTGGACATCTCCATCCACTTTGAACTCCGCACATCTGCAATGGGCAGGGTGGGTGCTGGGCTCACTTCGGGGTGTGAAGCTGATACAAAGACATCTTGGCATTTTGCTCACCTGAAACCACATGGCCAGTTTTGTGTCAAGCCCAGAGCCTGTCAGAACCTTTGTTTCCTCTGGTAGGAAGTTGGGGACACATGGGAGAAGGGGGCAGGACTCTGAGGCCATCCCTGGTGCACAGCTGGACTTAGGGTGAATCATTCACATCAGCTCAGGCAGGCACTAGGTGTGTGTGTGTGTGTGTGTGTGTGTGTTCCCCCTCAATGTGTTGTAAGAAACCCCTTAGGCTGGTTTCTTCCTTCAAGCCTCAGGTCCCTGGCCTGTAAGCCAGGGCCTAACAAAACAGCCCACCGGCTATGCAGATTCGGAAGCTGGTCCCTGAAAGGCCCAGGTCTCTGCAGTGCTCGGCACTTAACCAGCAGCAGCGACACTCACTGCTCCTGTGTCATCTCAGCTCTCTTTATTTTTGTTTATGAACCAGGATCTCATTGTATAGCTCAGGCTGGCCTTGAACCTGAGATCTTCCTGCCTCAGCTTCTAAGGAGCCTGCTGGTGCGTCTGGCTGTGCTGGGGCCCTGCCCCAATGTCACCACCCACAGATGACTAACCAGTGTCACTGGCCTTCTTTCTTCTGTGCCAGGGAATTTCCTGAGTCACCAGCCACTGAGACAGACAGAAACCTTCCACTCCCTGCCCACTTCACACACAGAAGCACACACATGAACGTGTGCACACAAGATGTAAATGCTTATACATATGCACAGGTGTGCACACATATACCTACATGTTTGCATGTAAACATAAGTATATGTGTATATAAAACACCATGCATTAACACACATGCACAGCACACCTGCACACATGCATGGATGAAAATGCACCCATATGAGTGTGTACACAGCACATGTGCGTATTGACACACAACTAACATGCATGCACAGCCACCTATGGTACCAGGCTTCCGTGCTGTGCGCCATTCTCTCCCTCATTTGGTCCATGAGGGAAGGCATATGCACCCATTGCACAGAGCGGGAGACTGAAGCTTGTGGGGCAAAGAGGTGGGCCTGAGACACACAGCTTGCAGGATGGGAATTGGGGGCGTGGGACCCAGGCTCAGAGCCAACCTTGGCTACTCATTATGTAAGGCTAACCTGGGAGGGAGGAGTGGGCTCTTGGGAAAGGAGGGTGGTAGAGAACAGGAGATGGAAGTGGAGGATGGGTGGTGGGCTCCTACATCAAAGAGAGAGAGAGGAGGAGGATAAAGGTGAGCACAGCTGAGACGCTAAGGCAAGCTCCGGGGTCTCTGAAGAGGGCAGCCTATACCAGGCTGGGGGACCCCTCACCTCCAGGGAGTCAGGGATGTCCTTGACAGTAGTTTTCCCAGTCCCCTTCCTGTGGGGCGAGTCCCCCAGGCTCCTTTAACTGGATGAGAACAGTGGACAGACAGGGCTCTTTCATGGGGAAGTGCCCTTATCAGCCTGGCCACTTGCCAGGTATGAGCAAGGCCAGCACAGGAGCCCCAATTCCACAGGACTGCTCGCTGAGCCAGCACTCTCCTGGGTCCACCATCCCACCCTCTGCCCTGGCAGGTGATCCTGGAGCCATGGGGTTTCCGAGGTCCTGTCTCCCTCCCACGTCAGCACCCCAAGAGGGGGCACCCACTCCTTCATCCCTCCAGCTGGCAGGGTGGACGACAGCAGGGTGGACGACAGCTGGAACTTCTGGGCAGCTGGAAGGGTCCTTTATAGACTGGAAACATGAGGCCCAGAGAGGTCTGGGGTTGCTTGGAGGCCCAGCCTGAGCTAAATGTTATTGTCCAGAGGATGATGGCCCAGCCTAAGCTAAAGGGTACTGCCCAGAGGATGATGTGTGTGTGGTGACTGTGTGTGTGCATGTGTCTCTGTGTGTAGTGTGCGTCTGTGCGCATGTGTCTGTGTGTCTATGTTATGTGATGGGTATCTGTGTGTGTGTGTGTGTGTGCGCGTGCGTGCACCTGTGCAGTGTGTGGTGTAAGTGTGGCGTGGGTATGGCGTATGGTATGGGTGTGTGTGTGTGTGTGTGTGTGTGTGTGTGTGTGTATGTCTGTGTGGTGTGTGTCTCTATGCTGCATAGGTGCCCACACCAGTCTCCACAGTGCCTAGATGGGGAGGCTGCACTCCACAGAAGCCCAGCCACCTGGGTCTGAATCCACTTGGTCCCTTCTTTTGAGTCATCTGACACTTAGGGATGGTGCTGTCCACTGTGGAACACTTCAGACTGGGTTATGGGAGGGCTCTAAACCAGCTGGGGGTCTGTCTGTATGTTAAATAGCTACAATGTATCTATGCACAATACTTTGTCTTGGAACTGTTGGTCTCAACTGTAACACTTTACCAAGAAGAAAAAACCATTCAGAGAGGTTGAGTCACTTGTCCTAGAACACACAGTACAGCTTTCTACTTCCTAGGATGACCAGGGGACCCCTGGCCTGTCAAGGGAGGGGAGGGACAGACCATGAAGTTCCCAGGGTGATGCAGGAGATAGGACACATACACCCCTTCCCTGTCTCCAAAATTAGGGCGCTGGGCTCTGAGGCATCCCAACCAGGGCTGTAATCCACTCCCCTTTGGTGCCCCCCCTTAGAAGACAGAGAGCCAGGACCCCCCAGCTCCTGGGGCGGTGCCCTTCCCAAGCCTCCCCAGGCACCCTGCGTCCTCACCTGGCTTCTGTGTGTCCTGTTTGACCTTTCCTTAAAGACCAGCGGCAGCGGCTGATGGGTTCCGCAGGTCCCGAGGGGACCCTCCAGACAGCATGAGCCAGGGCTGGAGAGAGCCCCTAATTGGAGCAATGAATCACCACACTGGCTCCTGCTGGACACAGAATAGATGGAGGAGCTGAGGGCTATTGTGCCACAGTTTGGGACAAAAGGGGGTTGGGGGGGTTCAAGGGAAGAGGAGGGGGAAGGAGAGAGAAGAGGCTGGAGGAGGAGGAGAGAAGGGCGGGGGAAGAGGGAGGAGGAATGGGAGGAGGAGGGACAGCGACAAGGCAGGGGAGGAGGAAGGGAGGAGGAGGATCAGGAGGAGAGGATGAGTCAGGAGAGGAGGGAGGAAGGACAGGGAGGAGGCAGGGGGAGGAGGAGCCAAGGAGGAGAGGGGGAGGAGGAGGGAGGGGGAGTAAGGGGAGGAGGAGTCAGGGGAGGAGAGGAGGAGGCAGGGAGAGGAGGGGGAGGATCCTGGGAGGAGGCGGGGTCAGGGGAGGAGAGGCGAAGGGAGGAGGAGGCAGGGCAGAAGAGGAGACAGGGAGAGGAGGGGGAGGATCCTGGGAGAAGGCCGGGAGGACGAGGGGTTGGACGCGCAGGAGGAGGAGGAGTCCGCGGGGAGGCGGGGAGGAGGGCGGGCTCGAGGGAGGGCTTCCCCGCCTCCGCCT
>NW_008333281.1:895197-895460 GCF_000622305.1 Nannospalax galili | reverse complement strand
GGCGCTGTCGTGCTTCATCTGCGGCGGCGGCATCGGGCGCGGCAAGGAGCTGAAGCTGCAGGTGAGGCCGGCGGGGCCCGCGCAGCCCTTCTTCCCGTTCCTGCAGCAGCAGGAGCCGGCGCCCGGCGCGCGCGAGCTGTGCGCGGACGGCTGCGTGCTGGTGTGCGCCGTGTGCCGCTGCTTCCTGGCCGAGCAGTGGGCCGCCTTCGAGCGCGCGCGCACGCCCGTGGACAAGCGCGTGTACTGGCTCAAGCGGCCCCACC
>NW_008333281.1:790081-894876 GCF_000622305.1 Nannospalax galili | reverse complement strand
GCGGCCCCCACCGACGTCATGAAGGGAGCCCCCTCGGGCCAGGCCATCAAGCCCCGGGAGGGCCGGCCCCCGGGGGACTCGGAGGGCGGTGACGGCCACCTCGCCGCGGAGGACGAAGGCCACGGGGGGCGGCCCTCCTCCGGCCCCTGCGGCTCTGGAGAGAAGGACCGGGGTGGCCGTGTTCCCGGGGCCCTCCGGGAGAGCCAGGCGGGGCCGGCGGAGGGCCTGTGCTGCTACGTGTGCGGGTCGGCGCTGTCCCCCGCCTCCCAGCAGCAGATCCACGTGCAGAAGCAGGAGAAGCCGGCCCAGGCGCCCTTCTTCCCGTTCCTCTGGCTGCACAGCCCGCCCCCCGGGGCGCAGCCCATCTCCGAGGCGGGCAGCACCCTGGTGTGCCCCTCCTGCTTCTCCTCCCTCACGCACCAGTGGCAGAGCTTCGAACTGGCCAACGTGCCGGTCCTGCAGCGGCTCTACGTGGTGCCCCTGAACAGCCACGCCCCCGGCATGGCCTCCAAGGCCAGGAGGTTCCCGAGGGAGGACGGCCCGCCCGCCGCCGGGCTTCTGCGAGAAGCCTGTTACCTGTGCGGGGAGGACTGCACCCAGGATGCCCGGGCCGTGCCCTCGCGCATCGTCAATGGCAATGCCAGGAACAGCATGCATTTCCCGTTCCTCAGCCTCCTGCCCTGCCCGCCCAATGCCCGGCCCCCCAACAAGCGCTGCGAGGTCCGCAGCTGCCCCAAGTGCTTCAGCGTCTTAGAGGACATCTGGACCCTGTACCGCGCCTCGCACAACCCGGAGCTGCTCAGCTCGGTGCAAGGCTTCCTGGGCAGGTACCACCAGGCCTTCTCGGCCACTGACCCGACCCTGAGCGAGCTGCCTGCTTCTGCGCAGGGAGGCCCGGTGTCTGCCTGTTACATCTGCGGGGCCGAGCTGGGTCCGGGGAAGGAGTTCCAGCTCAGCGTGAACCCCGCCAACCAGCTGGGGGAGAAGGACCCCTTTTTCCCCTTCCTCACCGTCTACCCGCCAGCCCCTCGTGCCAGGCCTGCCGACTCCACGGGCCTGGTGGCCACCTGCATCCTCTGCTACCATGACCTGCTGGGCCAGTGGCTACAGTATGAGACCCGGGGAGCCCACCAGGCCACCAGCGCCTGGTCTCGGCAGTACCAGGTGGACACGTTTGTATGCTTTTTCTGCCAGCAAGAGAGGAAACGCTGTCTGGGGCTGAAGTCCGTGCGGGTGGCCAGGCTGCCCTTGTTTCTCTACACGCTGAGAGCCAGCCACAGCCTACTGGTGGATGACGGTCGTCAGCTGATCATCGGTGCCTGCGTGGAGTGTGGGACCCTGGTGTGTGCAGGCCAAGGGCTCGCCCGCCCGGGACCTGTGGGTTGGAGCTCCCCAGCAGCAGGAGTAACGAAGGTAAGCAGTGGTTTCATCTCCTTGGGCGTCTGTGCTGGCAAAAGGAGAGAGGTTTTCCGTTCTCACAGGTGTTGTTGGCACGGGGCATCTTCCCGGGGCTAGCTTGGCTGACTTTGGAGGTGTGGTACAGGTAGAGGATCTAGTGGAAGAATGGAAGCTGCTGGAACAGCAGGCAGGGGGGCTGTCGCTGGGAGTGTTTGCCCCGAATTTATCAAATGGAGGAAGTTCGGGGCACGTCTGTCTGTCGTCCGCCAGATAACATGGGTAATTAGTGCAGCCACTCTGCTCACTGACAGGTCCCGGTGACGAGTTCCTTTCCTCACTGGCCCCCAAGCTGCCTAGCTCTCCCCGAGATTCCCACCCAAGCGCACAGTCTTTCGTAGGAGACATCCTGGTGGCTTTATGGAGCAGATGGCAACAGATTCCAGACGCGGGGGCGCATGGGACTCGGGGATGGATGGCCTAGACAGCTTTTGCAGAGGGAAGAGCCTCTTTGCCAGTCAGCTGTGCGGAGCTGGGCTGAGGCCTGGGGCCTGTTCCCGGCAGGCTGCTGTCCACCCTGCTGGAGTCAGGCTGAGCACTGAGACTTTGGGACCTGGCTTTGCAAGGACAGGACCGGAGCTGGCAGGGTGGGCTTGTGGAGGGGTGGCAAGCATCCGGGACCGGCAGCCACTGTCTGCCCTGGGGCTGTGATCCTAATTTCAACGAAAGAGACTGACCAGTCTTGGGTAGAGGCCTGTGTGGCAAGGGCTGGCTAGAGATGAGCAGAGGGGCACAGGGGTGGGTAAGTGAGTTCAGTTCAGGAACAGTTGTCTGTGTATAAAGTATCTGGCTGCCGGTGTGTGTGTGTGTGTGTGTGTGTGTGTGTGTGTGTGTGTGTGTGTCCATTCCTGTGTGTGTGTGTGTGTGTGTGTGTGTGTGTGTGTGTTTGCCTGTGCATGTGTGGGATGCCTGGGAACACAAAGGTTGGCCTACACGGTGGCTCCTGGTGTGCTTCTCCAGGTGCACAGCCCCCCACCCATATACTGTCCTCATCTTGGACACAAAGTGTCTTTGAGGCTTTGGTAGAAGCACCCATCCTCCCACCCCCCCACCCCCATTTCCACTGGGCGTCAAGGAATGGCCTGTCACCCAGGATGCTGAATCTTTCATTATCCACAGGGTATAACAGTCAGTGCCAGGGCCTCTACTGGGTCATGGAAGGGCTGCAGCTCTACAAGGCCCCCACCTTCCAGAAGAGTCTGACTCTGGGTCAGTCAGGCCTGGTCTCCACCCGTCCCTCTCTCAGTAGCCAAGTCATCTCTGGGCAAGTTTTTACCCTGGCTACCCATCAGTTTCCTTGGCTGGGAAGTAGGAACGCAGGCCACCTGGCTCTCAGGCACGCTCTGATGATGAGATCAGTTAGGAGACATTTAAAATTCCCCAGGCCAGGCACACATCGTGCAGCGCCCTCTCCTGATGCCCTTCTGTTTGGCTGGCTCTGTGGGTAAGGTTCTGTTTTGGTTCTGTTGGGGTAGTTGATGCTCCCTGGCAGTGTGGAATCCTCTCTACATAGTGCCACTTCGTGCCAACCGGGCCTCAACTACAGGAACTCACATTAAGCTACGGGAACCATGGGGACCACAGTTCACTCCACAGGGCACCCAGGGCTCACCTGAGCATCGTACTGACTTCTGTTCCATGGCGAGCAGTGTCCTTGAGCCTCACTTTGCCCCGTGAGCCTTCTAACTCCCACTGAGACGCACACAGCCAGCAGGGAGCCGAGGCTGGAACCCTTGGCCTTGGGAAGGGTAGCTTGAATAAAGACGTGGGAGAGACAGGGACAGGAACAGAGCCACACACAGGGCCTCTGGTGGCTGCTGTCCCCAGGGTGATAAGGCTGGGCCAGGCCTGCGCTAGGGCAGGCACATTGATGGCAGGAAAGAGGAGCCAGTTGACTCCTGGGGTCTGAGGATGCCAGAACAAGTCCTCTGCTCTCTGCCCTTCCTCCCGCGCTCCCGTCCTTCCCATTCATCACACAAATATTTATAGAGCGCCTACTCTGAGCCAGGCGCTGTTCCAGACTCTGGGATCCAGTGGCAGGCACAGCCTGTAGTGTCCCTGAGGAGGGGCCAGCACACAAGGTCCAAAAGACTGTTTCCCCACAGCATTGAGAGCCACGAGGCTGACAGCCAGGCTGGGTGCTGGGCAGAGAGCCGAGCAGGAGCTGTGGGCAGAGTCAGGCTCTTGGGCCATCAGGAGATGAGGCATAAGTGCAGCCTGTCCCCTGTTCCCAGGCTGGTTCCCTGAGGTCCCTCCAGAGTCCCTGACCTTCACATCCGTGTTCCCTTCCTCCCTGTGTGCTGTCTGAGGGCTCTGCTGGGAGGGACGAGGGCCCTGGCAGGGGCCAAGGGAAGCTACTTGGTGGAGACACAGAGTGTTCTAGAACCTCCTGGGATTCTGCTTCCCTGGTAAGTGCTCCCTCAAGAGAATCGACTTGAAAACTTACAAAAAAGGAAACGTCTAAAGGACAGAGAAAGAGAGGGGCAGGGCCTGAGCCAGCGTTCAGCCCGCGCCCCCTGCTGTCTCCTAGTCCACGGAGCTCGGTGTCCTGCAGTCCACACCACCCTGGGTGCAGCATGGCTTGGGTGGTGTTCTGGCTGGGCCAGGGAGGACTGCAGTTTGTCCTCTCTGACCTGGCACCCCCTTCCCTCAGAAGATTCTCAGCTCTGGGAAGCCATGGAAAGACCCCAGTTTTGCCTCAAGGTGGGCCTGGTCTGCGTCCTTGTATGACTCTTGACTTCTCTGGTCTTGGTGCTTTGTGGTGGCTGCGGGGAGCTGGGGTGCAGTGCAGAGTGGGCAGTGGCTCCCTCCTCCCAGCATATCTTGCTTCTGTCTGTGGCTCTGGGGGGCCACCTGTCTCCATCTGTCCTGTCAGAGCAGGAGGAAGAGCCATGGTAGGTTGCTGAGGTGCTTGGTTTGTGCTGTGCTTCCCTGTATCCATGGTTACCACATCCTCTAAGTACCTCTGTGGAGGGTGGGTGGGGCTCCCATTCTGTCCTAGATGAGAAAGAAGCCCAGAGAGGTCAAGCTGTTTGTCCGCGTCACTCAGCCGGTACCAGCAGAGTCAGCCTTGGGAGTCTGTTCCGCCCTCTACCCCATCCTGCCCTGTCACCTCTGGGCTCCAGCTCTGAAGGGGCGACTTCTGTGTGTATGCCCTCCCATCCCACCCAGTCGTTTGCCTCTCAGGGGCAGAGGCCCGAGAAACCCTCAGAGGAGGCCCTGCCTCCTACCGCCTCCTGCCTCATACATCTGGTTTTCCTACCCAGCCAATAAAGGGGTACCTCTGCCTCTGCCCCCCAACACTGCGGGGGGTGGCCTTTTGGCCTCTTTGTCCAGGGTACCAAGGGGAACACCAGCTCATGGAGCCTGTGGCTTGGTACCTATGGTACCCCAGCCTGTTGCTGAGACTGTCCTGGCTCAGCCCTCAAGCCCAGATGTTGCCATGTCTCACTCTGGACACAGATGCAAGTCCACAGAGTGCTGGGCCATCACCCACCAGGGCAGCTGCACATCTGTCCCTATGGCCACCAGCTCTCCGCTCTGCAGAGAGGCTCTTGGCCACCACTTACCCGACACCCCCAGGACACCAGCTCAGGACCCATTGGTTGGAGAGCCTACTGGGAGGTGCCAGGCTGTGCTGGGGTCTTTTCCCTGGCAGCAGCTGTGATGTGGGGCCTCTCTGAGCCCCAGATCCCTCCTCCAAGGGGAGGCCCCTGTTTTCTTGATGGTCTGGGAGCCATCTGCTCCTTGGAATAAATTTCCCAGATGCCTTGTGCTAAACCTGGGGGTGATTGGAACTGATGGGGGAAGAGGAATTGGAGGCCAAAGGTCTTAACAACTGAGTCTTCCTGGGAAGCAGGGTGGGGAGGAAGGCAGAGGCCCCTCCTCTACTTAGATCCCTTGGAATCTTGCCCTTCTGAGGTCCATTCTGCTGGACAGTCTCTGGCAGAGGCTGGAGTTAGAACTTTTGGTCGAGTCTTGGCTATCGTCAAGCCCGTGTCCAGAATTCAGGTCCCTCTTCTCCTCTGTCTGCATCCTGGTGGGGACCATGAGGAGGCGGAGGGACAAGATACGTGCCCTGGAAGAGGAGCGTTTCAGAACTTGCCTTCTGTTTCCTTTGTCACCTGAGGACACACGAGGGGTGGGGTGGAAGGAGCCCCCAACCTGCTGTGTGACCCCTCACTCAGGTCCCCCATCTGTCAAAGTAGCAGGTCTGGTCTGTGAGGCTTCCACGAGGTCTGTGTGGCCGCCCTGTGTTAAGAACAGTACTCAGGCTGAGTCTAGACTTGCCGGGGGCGGGGCTGGTGGACATGTGGGCACCCTGCTGTGAGGGGTCTAGTTTTAAATTCATTATCCAGTGCCGTACCCCAAAGATGAAGATTCTGTCCTGTGGAGGATGACATGGTCCGGTCAGAACCACGTGGACCCACATACTGAGACTTCCAAAACACGCGTGTGTTTTGTAAGAGACACTGTCAGTGCTGTGCCCGGGACTGTTCCCCTCTTGTGCCAGGCTGCCCTGAAGAGCTTGCACACAAATTCCACCCAGAGCTCCATAAGCACTCTAGGACTGGTGTAGGGGTTGTTTAGAGCTGTGGGATCTTCCCCAGCACTCCCAGTGGATGCAGGTAGGATGCCTGTCCACCTGGGTCTCAGTTTTCCCATCTGTAAAATGGGTGTACGTGGTGGTGAATATGGAGAAGACCTGAACGTTGATACTCCAGTGGTATCATTTGCAGAAGCCCCTCATTTCTTCTCTGTGGCATAGACGGGGTCTTCCAGCGAGTCATGTGATACAGGGTCTTAGATGTTAGGAACAGTGCAAGCTTTGTGAACTCCGACATGGAGCGCCAGTGGAGTGGTCAGGTCGCCCCGGCCCTTTCTGTAGGTCTTCTCTACTGTCTGCTGATGGTCCTCTGGTGCTATCAGGGCTCCTCCTGCCATCTGCTAACTTGGTGACAGTGCCCTGCCCCTGCTGCTTGTCCTTCCTTGTAGGTTGGAAGTCCAGGCTCAGGGGCCTAGACAGGTCAGGACCATCTGACGAACGGTGTGAGCCAGGCTGGGATGGGAGAACCACCAGCCTGTCCTGTGCCCTGGGGACAGGGGGCCCCTCCAGGATTTGGGTGGAAGCCAGGGTCTGCCCTCTGCCCTCATAGTCTGCATGGAGCAGGCGGAGTCTACAGGCAGCCAGTCTCCACCAGCTTCTAGATGGCTCTTCAGAGGAGAGGGTCAGTATGCCAACCCCACACAGTGGGCGTGCCGGGCGTGCCAGAGGCTCAGCCTTGATTGATTCCTGCCCAGAAGGTTCTTGGTGAGGCAGGGAGGGGACTACATTCCTCAGACTTCCAACAGAACCTGAGTGTAGGGTTCAGGGGGAGGGGTCCCAGAATTCATCTCATCCACCAAACCGAGGGAGGCCACAGGGACCCCAGGCCAGCTGGTTGGTGGTGCTGAGGCTCTAATCCTTGGATTCTCAAGTTGTGCTGAGAACTTCCCATTGCCCCTCCCCTCCCAAGAGGCTGTGTCACAGTTCCATGGTGTCTTCCCTCTTACACCATCAGGTGCCATTGGGGACCCTGTGAACAGCTGGGCCTGGACCCTTCAGAGCTAATCTCTGTGGCTCTCAGGGATGCACGTGGCTCCGAGGGGGCAGGATGGCACTGGCTTCTCTGTGTCAGCCCCAGCCCCAGGTGCGGCCATTTGGCACCGTTCGTTGGGAGGCCCAGCAGTCTGGTTTCGTATCCCTGGATTCTGGGCTCCCCTGGAGGGAGTGCCTTTCTGGAGGCATGGTTGGATGTCCACTCTTCTGCGGGGGTTGGGGGCACACCTAGGCCTCTCCAGTCACATGGAGTGACCCCTGTGTGTTCTGGAGCTTGGGGCACCTCAGAAGGGAGTGCCTTTCTGGAGGCATGGTTGGATGTCCACTCTTCTGCGGGGGTTGGGGGCACACCTAGGCCTCTCCAGTCACATGGAGTGACCCCTGTGTTCTGGAGCTTGGGGCACCTCAGATGCCATCATGTGGAGGTAGCATGCTCAGGAGCCCTCAGCCTCATGGCAGAGGGCAGGGAAGACCCCTGAGAGGCTTCTCCACCACTCCCCACTCCTCATCCACCTCTTGAGCCAACTCTCTTCCTGGTCACAAATGTTGGGGACAGGTGTGGCTCCGTCCATGGGCTCTCAGGGAATGACTTCCAGCTCCTTGATCTGGGGTAACTGCCTGGACTACACTGGCCACTTACTGCCACTGGGTGGTGGGTGAATCGAGTGTCAGGGCTGGTGTGGGCTGGTGGGCAGGTCAGCAGGGCCAACCAGAAGGCAGTTGGGGACTGCGGGCATCAGCCTCACGCCATCTGTAAATCAGAGTCAAAAGTGATGGTGCCCACGTGAAAGACTTCAGACACGCTGGGCCATGCAGGGTGATTCTTCCTTGAAGCGGTGAGGGTGTCCTGTGTGGAACTCCTGGACACCTGTACGATAGAAGTGGGCCACCCTCAGGGTGACCTTACCCACCATGGGGCTGTCGCAGAGACTGCCAGGCCATGCTCTGGGGAGCAGCTGTCTGATGGCTCTGTCTTTGCCCCCTCCATCCCTGGTGGCAGAGAGTGGCCTGGCTGCCAGTATGGCTCTGTGGTCTTCGTGGGCCTGGGGCTTTGAGTCCCAGGGGATCCCTTAGGCTTCTTATCCCTAATCAGGACCTTAACCAGGCCAGCAGAGTGTGGTGTCATCAGTAACAGCCAGCAGTGGCTAGGCTGGCCAGTGGGAGGGCACCTGCTGGAGGTGACCCTGGAGGGTCAGAGTGAGGAGGGGGAAACAGGAAGTGCCCACTGGTCTCCCACACTTTCCTTTTAAAGCTCTGAAGCTTAGGCACCTGACTCTGCTGCCCCCCATCTGCACTGAGGGGGTGCCATGAGAGATGATGTAAGCGTTTGACATCTGTGATCCAGAGGGGAAACTGAGGCTGTGGGAGGCATGCTGCCAGGCAGCTATAGACATCCAGGGACTCTCTGACATCATTCCCTCCTCCCCCATGGCCTCTACATGTCACCTTCTCAGGTTCCAGGCTTCTTACCCAGCACTGGATAGTCTCAGACCCCACCTCACGGGGCAGGTACATAAAGCTTGTAAAACTGCTGACAAGAACCCCAGTGTACAGGACTGAAGACGTGGTCCCATGAAGCAGAGGAGGTGGAGGGGCTTTGTTCTTCCCTCCCTCAGGACCACTCACCCCAGACACCTGGGTCAGTGGCAGGACCCCTGTCCCCATCATCCCAGGGAAATGTAAGTGGCCATGCACAGGAGGCAGTCTGCACCACTGGAAACCAGGACCAGAACCTCCATCAGCTCATCTCTGGGCATCAGTGTTCATGAATTAGGGGTGCTCAGGGGCCTCTGAATGTTGCTGATCCTCAGAAAAGCCTCTCAGTGCAGGGTGGAAGTGAGCACACACGTGTGTCTGTCACAAGTGCTGTGCCTGGTCCCTGGCTGTCAGTCACCTGTGCTGTCTGCCCCCTTCCTATCTCCAGGCCCTGTTGTATGAGGAGCTGTTGTTGAAACACAATTTTGTACCCTACCGTGATCCAGAGGAGCCAGAAGAGGTCACCTTTGGAGGAGACCATGGGGATATGGGACACTCTGGGGTCTAAGAATCAGGAATTTGGGCCAAAGAGATGGCTCAGCAGTTAGGAGCACTTGTTGTTCTTACAGAGAGTCTGAATTCAGATCCCAGCACCCTCGTTAGACAGCTAACAACCACCTGTAACTCCAACTCCAGGGGACCCGATGCCCACTTCTGGCCTCCGCAGGCATCTACACACAGCTGTGAATACATACACATAGATATAAATGTGTACACGTGCATAAATAATAGTCTTTTTTAAAAATTCAGGGGTTTATAGAGATCCCCCATCATCAGATCCACCTGCCTCTGCTTCCTGAGTGCTGGGATTAAAAGCCTGTACCACCATGTCTGACAGCCGCTGTTCCCCCTCCTCTTCCCCCCCCAAGTCTCTCACTTCCCCAGTGCCTCAGCCTCCCCAGTGCCACCACACCCAGCCCTCACACTCATTTCTAACTCACAGAATCCAGTGCAAGGTCTGCTGTGTAGGTACATTCGGATTTTTCTCATCGGTAACTCCTGCCCACTGACTCTTCCCGCTGCCCACTGACTCTTCCCGCTGCCCACTGACTCTTCCCGCTGCCCACTGACTCTTCCCGCTGCCCACTGACTCTTCCCGCTGCCCACTGACTCTTCCCGCTGCCCACTGACTCTTCCCGCTGCCCACTGACTCTTCCCGCTGCCCACTGACTCTTCCCGCTGCCCACTGACTCTTCCCGCTGCCCACTGACTCTTCCCGCTGCCCACTGACTCTTCCCGCTGCCCACTGACTCTTCCCGCTGCCCACTGACTCTTCCCGCTGCCCACTGACTCTTCCCGCTGCCCACTGACTCTTCCCGCTGCCCACTGACTCTTCCCGCTGCCCACTGACTCTTCCCACTGCCCACTGACTCTTCGATTTGAAGGGTATGCCTTTAAAAACCACAGTAGCTAGAATTTCTGCGTGGTAACAGCTGCTGAAACAAACCCTCCTGAGACCCTGGCACAGCCGAGCACCTGCTCCTGAGTAGCCTCAGTGGATGGGAAACTCGACCTTCGTCTCCCTGTGAGAGGGAGGATCCTCCCGTGAGTCTTCCTGTGAGATTCTCCTGTGGGAGTCTTCTTGGGTCATTTCTGCTAAGCGAATCCCTTGTGTCCGTGTGGCCTCGTCATCTGGTATAGCTTGCCCGTCGTATCCCCTTGCCTGTCGGTTCCGTAGTGATGGCGCCTGTCTTGTCCTGCTCTTGGTGACCGCTGCCTTTTCTGTCATTTTCGTCATAATTCTAGCTACAGGTTCATCTCATCAATTTTAATCTATCAGAAACTTTATGTTTTAGGAATTATGCCTTTGACGTTTTTGATGAGTCCTCTTGGGTGTGGATGATCTTTCCACACTGACAACCTTTCCTGCTCCATTTTTTTGTATGCTGAAGCATTTGTGAGCACACCAGGCATTTTTCCAAGCTCTCCATGGAAAGGGCCCACTGCTCAGGCCTGATCCCCTCTCTATGAGGTTCCAGAAGGTCAAATTGATCTCTCTCAGGGCTGGGGATTGAGGCTCAGCTGGTAGAGTGCTTGCGTAGCATGCAAAGCCCTGGCTTCAATCCCCAAGCACAGCAGCACATACCTGTAATCTCAGCACTTTGGAGGTAGAGGCAGGAGGATCAGGAATTCAAGGTCATCTGTGGTTGTATAGATCAAGGCCAGCCTGGGATACATGAAACCTTGTCTCAAAAAATATATATTGAAGACTACTATCAATCAGCATGTCCCTAGCCTGTCTTCTACGAACTCAAAGAAGATAACAAGGATAGCAGACTTAAAAATACAGACTCAAGTGGTGGCATGCATCCTTAATCCCAGCGCTCAGGAAGTAGAGGCAGGCAGATCTCTGTGAGATCTAGGCCAGCCTGGTCTACATATAGAGTTCCAGGCCAACGAACATTACATACAAGCAGACAAGCAACCCCCAATAGAACTCCCTCTCTATATATGTATGTTTATATTGGTTTGTGTGTGTGGTGTATGCATGTGTGGGGGGGGTGCTTTTACCTGTCTGTGCATACGGAAGCCAGAGGTCAATGTTAGAAACCTTTTTCAATCACTTACCACCTTGTTTTTTGAGACTAGGTCTCTCACTAAACCCGGAGCTTACCTCTTTGGCTGGGCTGGCTAACCAGTGAGCCCCAGGAATCCTCCTGTCTCTCCCACTGCCCTCTACCCGCCTGCTGGGATTGTGTGTGCTATTATGCCTGATGTTTACCTAGGTACCTTAGATCAAACTCAAGCCCTCCTGCCCTGCATGGCAAACTCTTTGGCTCATGAGCCAATCTCCCCCGGCCCTACATTTGTGGGAGTATTTTGATGCAGGGTCTCAGGTAGCCCAGTTCAGCTAGCCTCACACTCACTGTGCTTTGGAAGATGACCTTGAACATCTGATCCTCCCGACTCCACTCCCTAAGTGCTGGGTTTACAGGCCTGTACCAATGACAATACCCAACTAGACTTAAATTTTTTTGTATTTTTTATTTATTAATTTACTAATTCACTTTCTTTGTATGTGTGCTACTACATGCTAGTAGAGGTCAGAGGGCAACTTGGGAGCTGATTTTCCCCTTCTACCACATGGGTACTAGGGATTGAATGCAGGTCCTCAAGCTCTGTGGCAAGTACCCTTACTCACTGAGCCATCTCACCAGCCCTAGACTTAATTATGCTTCAATGCATTTTTTAAAAGGCATTTTGCCCAGACCCTAGACTGTGAAGGCTGCTGGCCTCCCCTATGCTGGGCCGCAGTGTGTGGACCATGTGCATTCGGTAATGCTAGCTTTTGCATCTGGTACAGTGTCAGCTGTTTAAAATACTCGAGACTGTGCACGCTTTCTTTACTGAGTATGTTCCCTGGGAACTATTCCTTTGTCAGCCAAGACTGACCCTCTGGTGACATTTAAAATATTTCTGGCCGGGCGGGCGTGGTGGTGCAGGCTTTTAATCCCAGCACTTGGGAAGCAGAGGCAGGCGGATCTCTGTGAGTTCGAGGCCAGCCTGGTCTCCATGGTGAATCCAGGACAGCGGTGGCTACAGGGAGAACCTTTCTCAAAAAAACCCAAAAAAAAAAAAAAAAAAAATTCTACATTAGCAGAGTGAGAGACTGTGGGAGGCCAGTTGTAGTTGCTAAGCACCATGGAAGCCCCAGCCCAGGTTGTAGAGGGTGGGACTCCCTGCTGCAGGGGAGCAGTTTTCTCAATGTGCCCCACCCCCGCCCAGCCCACTGGTCTCCAGAGTCCCCTGGAGTCCAGCCAGAGCCAGTTTCTTCTGTGTCGGTTTCAGTCTTTAAAAAAGTTTTATGGGAGGCCAGGCGTGGTGGTGCACACCTTTAACCCCAGCACTCGGGAGGCAGAGGCAGCTGGATCTCTGTGAGTTCAAGGCCAGCCTGGTCTCCATAACGAGTTCCAGGACAGCCTGGGCTAAGGTATGAACATTTATTTTCATTGTGGCTTTCCTGTGATACAGTTGACTTACTTGAAAGCTTCCCTTTGAAAGTTACCATCCAGGAGCTGCAGAGATGGCTCAGCGGTTAGGAGCGCTGGCTGTGCTACCCGTGTGGTGGCTAACAGCCAGGCGTAAGTTTAGGTCCAGGGAATCCAATGCTCTCTTCTGACCTTGGGCAGTGCATGCATGAGTGTACTTACATACATGCAGGCAAAACACTCATATACATAAGATGGGGATAAGAGAGGGCGATGCTGCACCTCCTCTCCCCCGTGCTTGAGCTTTCAGTGTTGCACATGTTCTAGAATGCATTCGACTATTGACTACCCTTGAATCTGTCGCATCATCTCTGAAGTTTCCTTTTAGTCTCTGACAGAATACACATTGATTTTCTGATTTAATTGATTTAACTAACTATTCATTGTTGTTTTGGTACTTTCTTCAATTAAAATATATTATTTTTATTTTATGTGTATGAGTGTATTGCCTACATGTGTGTAAGTGTACCTACTTCATGCAATGCCTGTGGAGGTCAGAAGAGGGAGTTGGATCCCCTGGAACTGGAGTTACAGACGGTTAACAATCACCATGTAGGTGCTGGGAATCGAACCTAAGTCCTCTGCAAGAACAGCCAGTGCTCTTAACCACTGAGCCATCTCTCCAGCACAACCATCAACTTTTTTACTGCCTCTGAAAGAGCCCCTCCCCCCATGGCTCTGGAAGTGTGATGGACATTCTCCCTGGATTTTCCTTTCTGGCTAATGTGGACGGGACTGCACAGTGCAGTTTTCTGTGCCCGTGTTCTTTCACACACCATGGTGTTTCCAGAGCTTGTCCACGTTAGAACATGCATCAGAACTTCATGCCTTTTCATTACCAAATAATACTCTACTACACAGAATCTGCTCATCTGGTGGTAGGTTTCCACATTCTTTGATAAAAGTGAGCGCACACAAGTTCTTGTGTGGACCAGTTTTTCCTCCTTCCTTCCTTTTTTGAGACAAACTTTCACTGTGTGGCTTTGAATTTGCAGCCATCCTCCTGCCTCAGCCTGCAGAGTGCTGGGATTACAGGTGTGTGCTGCTGTACCCGGCTTATGTTGGCTTGTTAGATGTTTGCCTAGAGGTGGAAGTCTTGGGTCTGGTCAATTCCTGGCTTCACTTTTTGAGGGACTGCTGTGCCAGATTGCTTCTGCTGAGGCTGCCCCTTCCTGCTGGCAGGAAAGAAAGAGCCAAGCAGGTGGGCATGGTGGAGGGTAACAGCCAGGTCGGCACGCCTGTCCATCAACAGATCATGTGTATATGTGTGTGTACATGTTTGTGTACATGCACGTGCTTCTGATGTGTACACGTATCTGTATGCACATGTTTGCATGTGCATATGTGTGTACATGTGTTTGTGCACGTTTGTGTGTGCACAAAGGTTTGTGCTTGTGTGTGCACACATGTATTTCTGTGTGTACGTCTGTATACATGTGTTTGTATATGTGTATGCGCACTTGTGTGTGCATTTTTGTTTGTGCATGTTCATGTGTGCACACGCATGCTTCTGTGTACATTACATGTATTTGTGTGTGCAAATGTGCGTGTACAGGGGCTATACGTCAATGTGGTGTCTCTCTCCACCGCCCTGTATTAGTACTTTTCTGTGATAGGATACCATGGCCGAGGAAACTTGTAGAAGGAGGTGTTTATTCTGGGCTGTGGTTCCAGGGGGCAGGAGTCCATCATGGCGGGGAGGCCTGGTGGCAAGTGGCAGGCCTGGCGGCCCAAGCAAGAAGCTGAGCACTGAAGTCTTCAACTGCAGATAAGAAACAACACGAGCTGCAAGTGGGGGAGGATGTGACCTCCGCAAGCCCCCCGCCCTAGTGACGTGCTTCCTCCAGCAAGGCCGCATCTTGCAAAGGTTCCGTGGCCTTCCAAACAGCGCCACCAGCTGGGGACCAAGTGTTCAAATGCTTCAGCCTCTTGGGCCATTTCTCATTCAAACCACAACCTCCATCTTGTGTTTAAGACAGGGTCCCTCACTGAGCCTGGAGCTTGGGAGCCTCAAGGATCCTCCTGCCTCTGCCTCCTCAGCGCCGGGAGTGCGGTGTGCGCCACCACACCCGGCCCTAAGACATGATTTTGAAACTTTTACTCTCTTGGTGACAGACAGGAGCTCCAGCACTTCCTGGCTGGGTGGTGCTGGTCAAGCCCCTTGCCCTCTCTGTGCCTCAGTTTCTCTGTCTGTAATGCTTCAGGGAAGGTTTGAGTTAGTTAATGCCTGGACCGCCCTGGACACAGTTTCTGCACGGTTCCCAGAGAGGAATACACCACCACCCCTGCCTCACAGAGCTGAGGCTCTGCTGACACCTTCCTCCGTCTCCCCTGCAGCCCCAGTGAGAGGCAATTGGATGCTGTGCCCCAGCCCTGTTCACCAAATGCCAGGTGACACAAGTCCTGGTGTCCTGGGGACCTGACTTTCTTGTCTGTGAGAGACTGACGTGTTAGTGTCCAGGGGTGCGGGCGGCACGCCAGCCTGGGATGCACTGTCAGCTGCTCAGTGAGTGCCGCCTTAGTCCTCTGCTGCTGGAACACAGCAGGGTGGAGAGGACACAGTAACCCAAACGCTGCAGGCCCTGAGCCTGGGTGCAGAGTGGAGGGGTGGGCACCATGGACAGGGCTGTAGGTCGGAATCTGTTCCTATGAAAATGGAGATTGGAGAGAATGGAGAGTAGAAAAGTTACTTACATTTCTCCCCCTAGATCAGCCTCTGGATGCTTTTTGACTTGGGATACCTATGTGTTCACACACATGTGTATGTGACACCCTGGGTAGGACTGTGCTGTGCCCTGGCCTTTTCTGCCCAAGTCTTTTAGAGGGACTGAGGTAGTGGGCTATAGAGTGAGGTGCTGTGTGTTCTTGGGCCCTTTACTCAACCTCTCTGAGCTATCGTTGAATTGTAAAGCACAGATAATTGCAGTACATGTGTCCTGAGGCTGCACAAAGTTCAGACAAGCCAGAACCTAGCAGAGCGGTAACAGGGCTGAGTTACATATGCCCAGATGTTTGGCCTTTTAGAACAAGGGTTTCATCGTGGCCTGCTCATCTGGATGCTCGTGCGACTTTCTAGACGTGGGTGGCTCTGTGGCAGCCCGTATCTGGCTGGTTACCCTTGTGGGCACACTTGCCAGGCGGTGGGAGCCGGGAGCATGTGGTGATCAGCAGATGTAGACCATGAGGGCGGCTGTGGGAGGGGCTCGGGCAGGAGGGTGGAGGCGTGGGGTGGAGGTTTCTGTCTGCCACAGTGGGGCCTTCAGGAGTAAGAAGGTGCTGTTCCTGGCTCTGCTGGCAGCGGGCCTGCCTCTGGGCGCTCAGCCCAAGGCAGAGGGGCCCTGGAGGGCAGAGCCTAGGGTGGGGCCTCTGCTCCTCAGCGCTCACAAGTACCTACTACTCTACTGCACCCAGGGAGCACTCTGGTTGTAGAGTGTCCAGCCCTGTGCTTCAGACAAGCTCTGTCCTAGGCTGTTCAGACCTTAGCCCAAGAGTTAAGGCGTAATGGTTAGTCGGAGGCCAGCCTGCTCAACCCGTCCTGTAAAAACACCCATTAGACCGAATAAGAGGTAGTCAGTGCACACAGCTCTACGCCCCTCCATCTGATCTTGATGCCACCTCGTCCCACACCAGCATGTGGGCTCTGAGGAACAGTCTCGGTGCCTGTTGGTGGAGACCAGCCACATCCTGAGGAGCACCTCAGCTTCCTCCAAAGCCTTCTGTCCTGATGGTGTCAAGATCTAAGACACTGCTACCACATTCCCACTGGGCCCTGCTGACACCTTCTGCCACAACATACACAGCTGGGTGTGGACACCAAGTGCTCTACAGATGAAGTTGAGGGTCTCCAGTTTTATTTACTTACATATATATGGTGGTGGTGGTGGTGTGTGTGTCTGTGCATGTGTCTGTGTGTGCGTCTGTGTGTGTGTGTGCATAGTAGGGGTGTGGGTGTCTGTGCAGGCCTATACCAACTTACAGGGAGGAGCCCACTTATGGGGGAGCATGCCGCTGGCCCCCAGCAGCGCTGGCCTCTGGCTGGTCCCCAGACTCCTCAGCACGGAAGCGATGCTTGCCCTTTGCTCAGAGCCTCCCCTGGTCTGCCTCTTATGGGTCTGCATGGCAGCACTGCGGCACCTGCTTGGGAGGTGGAAGGGCGGCATGGCAGCCGGTCGTGGGTGCTCAACTCAGGGTCCAGGTCAGTTCCTGGGGCACAGCGGGGCCTTCCAGGAGGCATCTGAACAGGAGGTGACCCCGGACATGGGGAGGGGACTTTGGACACGGGCATGCCCACGTGGGTGCCAGCAACACTCCTGCCCAGGTCTCCAGACACTGTATTTCTCTGCTCAGATCCACTTGGTAGCAGTAAAGATACCTAGGCCTCTACTGCAGGCTTAGCGACATCTGGGCGCCATGTGGGCCTCTGCCTGTGTGTGGACTGGGAGGGGACACAGTTGCTGGTTTGAGCTGATAGGATGTCAGATTTGTTTTTAATAGAAGTTTTTGGTTTTTCATTTATTTGTTTTTTTTTTTTAATGCATAACGGGTTTGGAGCTCCATTCACTTGATCAATAAGAAGTCATTGTGTGTTTGGAGCAGGTCTTCAAAGCAGGCGTTTGTCTGAGAGGCAGCAGCAGACTGGTGTCAGGAGAGGAATGAAGGAAACAGAGCCCTGTAGGAGTGCAGGCCGGGAGGGGCAGGGCAGCCGGGAGCAGCTCACAGACAGCAGTCATGTCATTTACCTGAAGTCACACAGCCGGTGTGCTGGGATGTTGCACTGTACCTTTCAGAGTCCTGGACTGTTGCCCTGTGTCCCGTGGAGCCCACCTCCTCTCATCTGTGGGTGCTGTGATTGCAGAAGCTGGAGGGTTGAGTGTACACTGTATGAATTCGCCTGTCCACTGCTGTGTGGCTCCTGGTAGCAGAAACAAGCACCGTGCGCACCTCCAGGTGTGGCACCCAAGTCATTTCTGGGTTCAGCGTCACCCTTGGCATTGTGGGACGGTTGGAAGAATGAAAGAGAAAGCTAGCCTGGAAGTTTCCAGCCTCGCCCCCACCTCTTTTTTTTTATTTTATTTATCATTTTTATTTTATGTGTACGCGTGTATTGCCTGCATATAGGTAAGTGCACCCGTGTCGTGCAATGCCTGTGGAGGTCAGAAGAGACCGCTGGATCCCCTGGAACTGGAGTTATGGACAGTTGTTAGCTGCCATGTGGGTGCTGGGATTCGAACCCCAGTCTTCTGCAAGGACAACCAGTGTTCTTAACTGCTGAGCCATCTCTCCAGCCCCTCCCCCTCTCTTTTTAACCTTAAAAAAGCCACAAATTTGCTACAGGGTCTCGCTCCGTAGCCCACTCCTGTCCTGAACTCACTCCGCAGCCCAGGCAGACCCTGAGCACCGGTCTTCCTGCCTCTACCTCTGGATGCTGATGTCACAGCCTGCAGCGGCACACCTGGCTACAAGCTGTGTGGTTTCCTGTCCTGAGGCCCATGTCCCCTGCTCTGTCCCTTTGGGCCAGACCTGGTTTGGCTTTAGACTGCCTCACACCAGTGCTGGGCAGGTTTACATAACTCCTCCGGGAACCTGTGGCTCCTGGTCAATCGAACACAATCCTGCTTCTTGCAAAACATGGAATGCTCATATATTCTGGGAGAACTGGGCTGTCTGTAGCCAAGGGGCAGAACAGGTCTCAATGTTAAATGAGTCTCTTGAGTGTCAGAGACTCTGGTCTAGGGACATGGGGAAGGAGGAGGCGTGGTGGATAGAATGGTCTTCTGAGAGAGACCAGGAACTGGCAAGAAATGTGGGTTGAGGAGCTGGGAAGGTGACTCAGCACTTAAGAGCACTGGCTGCTCTTGCAGAGGACCTGGGTTTGGCTCCCAGCACCCACATGGAGGCTAACGGCTGTCCTTAACTCCAGCTCCAGGGGATCTGACGGCCTCTTCTGACCTCTGTGAGCATTGCATGCATGGATGCATTTCATACATGCAGGCAATGCACTAGTACACATAAAATAAAAATAAATCAATAAAAAAAGAAAGAAATGTGAGTTGAGCCTGACTTGGAAGCTCAGGGCAGTCATCCCCACTGCTGAAAGGCTCACACAGAAAGATGGTAAGTTCAAGGCCAGTGTGCACTGGAGAGTAAGTTCAAGGCTAACCTGTGCTACAGAGTAAATTCAAGGCGGCCTGGGAAACTTAGCAAGACCTTGTCTCAAAAAAAGAAAAGAAAAAAGAAGGGTCTGGGGATATATGACTGATCTCTGGCCAGATGCCTTTAATCCCAGCACTTGGGAGGCAGAGGTGGGAGGATCTCTTGTGAGTTCAAGGCCAGCCTGGTCTACATAGTGAGTTCCAGGCCAGCTGGGGTTACAGGGAGACCCTGTCTCAAAAAGACCGGGTAAAAAAGGAATGACCTCATCTTGGGCTGGGACAGCAGGCCCTCCACTCTCTGTGCACCTAGGGTACCATGGTAGAAGTCTGTGGATTTTGTAAATTCTGGCTCCCTTTGAGGAGGGATAGGAGGATACAAGGGAGATGTATGGCTCTGGGTTCACCGGCTTGACCCACTGCAGTGAGTACCTGAAGATGTTTAAAAAGAAGGTCCCTGTGGTAGCTTTCCTGTGTACATGGAGCATGGAGAATGTTCTGGAGTCCCACCAAGGCTCTTCTAGAGCTGTTCCCTCCGTGAGTGGATGCAGCCTATCCTTTCCAGTGTCTGGTGGTCAGGCTTGTTAGCAGCTGTCTGTCTTAGTCCAATGGTGTCTTAGCCTTCAGTATCTCTCTCTGGCCTGTGAGGGAGCCCTGAAGCCTGGGTTTAGACCACATGTTTAGATGGGGTGGAGACTGCAAGAATCTGTGTTCCCTCATTCAGGAGCTAAATGGATCTTTTATTAAGATCAGCAAAATCCATTTTTAACTGAATTTGAAGGTCAGCCTGGCTTGGGTTTTTCCCAACCATGCCAGGGCATGTCTGTGTGTCATGAATTTTAGAAATAGCTGTGCTGGGCAGAGAGTCCTTTGGATGCCCTGCACTGGCCCTGCTGTCTGTCCGTGACCTCGGGCCAGCCATCTAAGTTCTTTTTCCTGAGGTTAGCAGTTGGTCATTTATTGAGCACCTACTGTATAGATGCATAAGACAGAGCAAGGCCTGTGCCCAAGGAGCTCAGAGCCTAATGGGGAAGCAGGACAGATTAATAGATCGTTCCATGTGCATATGACAGGCCTAGAGCAATGTCAGGGTCAGCCATGAGGGGCACTGTGGGAACTCAGAAAAGGCATCTGACCCCCAGGGTGCTCCTGGCTTTCAAATCTCAAATGTTCATCCCAGCTTAGGACCGAAAGCCAGGAGGGTCTTCAAATCCCACTCTCAGGAGGATGATAGCTACAAGTGGGTTGGCCTCTCTGAGGCCCAGCGTAAACCTGCCTCTGTGCCAGATCACCAGGCAGTCCTTTCTCAGACCAGCACTGACCCCATGTCTCTGTTTGGTTGCATCTGTGAGCAGGTGCCCTAATCCACCCACCTATCTTGTTGACATATGGAGTAATTCTGAGACTCTGGAGGGGGCGTCCCTGTGTCCCAGGCACAGTTGAGTTCTGCAGGAGAAGCATCCCTGGGGCAGGAAGGCTGGTACCTCGTCTTAGCCTCGTAGTTGTACTGGCTGGGCACCATTGTCGGTTGGCGTGAAGTGGCTGTCTCTGTGTGGCACAGGGCAGTTTCTCGTAGTCAGTAACAGTGCCCTCTTCCAGGCAAGAACTGCTCTTCCAAAGGGGTTCTTCCCCACAGTGGAGGACAGCTGGGACCTCAATGGGGCCTTACCCCATCTGGGCACAGGTGTGAGGAGCGAGAGGTTGGGAATCCAGACCCCCTCCTGGGCTCAGTCACCCTGCAGACTCTTCCGTCCCCATTTGGAAACCTACCAGGTCATGGGAGAGGGCACACGGTCCTCAGCATTGGGTGCCAAGGCCCACGCTCTCCTGGTGATAGGGGATAGTAGAACTTCTAGCTGGGCAAATGGGCATGTGAGCAGTTTGTAGCATGACCAGCAGGTGAGCCCCCAAGACCACAGCCTTGCACCCGCTGTGGCCAGGCCAGGTAATAGGGTGGGCAGCAAAGCCTTGGACCACAGGACCCCCTACCCACCAGGAGCTGGGTTTTCCTGGGTTAGGTGGGTGGTGAGGAAGTGAATGGACATAACATATGTGCACCCAGCAAATAAGACTGGGGAGCTGCCCCAGATCCTGTTAGCCAGGAGACACCAACAGCCACCTTACGGCTCCCCAGAGGCTTTAACTTGGCTCCCCAATGGAGACCCAACTACTCTGGACGATTGATCTCTGTGGAGGGTGTGTGTGTGTATATGTGTGTGTGTGTGTGTGTGTGTGTGTGTGTCCCTCTTGGTAGGGGAGGTGCCAGCCTGCCCCATGAAGCCTGGGCCTGGGTGCAGGACTGTCTCCTGGCTGCCCTGTTAGGTGGAACTTGGCTGGGACAAGCAGTCTTGTTGGTGGCTGGGCTGTGTGGAGTGAATAGGGACAGGGGGAGCTTTGATCGGAAGGAGGAGGCCTTCAGGTAGAGCTGAGGCCATGAACAGTCCCTCCAGGGTCACACAGCACAGAGCCTGCTATGTTTATTTGACCCCAGAGGATTGGCGAACTGCTGGAAGGCGGGGTGCTCCCCGAGGCCCCCCTGCATCTCTTCCACCGTCTGTCAGTCTGCCTCAGGTGGGAACCAGAGTTTACGCCTCTCTGCCAAGGCTAAGTTTGGGAGATCAGCCTCCAAAATGGACTAAAGTGGGACATTCTGTTAAGAGGTGCATCGTGTCCCCACAGACTTGGGTGAAGGGAGCAACTGGGGCGGGGGACCCACAGACCCCCACAGAGAGGCCAGATACCATCCGCAGGCAGGTGGCCGGGACAGCGGGGAGTGGCCTGCCGCAGCACGTGCAGGGGCTGTGTGGGTGGCCACTGCGGGCTGCCAGGTCCTTGTTGGAGATGCAGGCAGGGCCACCTGCTGTCCCCAACTTCACCTCCTCCCTCTGTGCTCTAAATAAGGATTGCAAGGGGCTGTCACCTGCCTGCCTCTTCTGTCAGCTTTCCTCCCCAGCTGTCTGAGGACAATCTACCTTCTCCCTCACATACTCCAGACACCTCTGTCACTCTCTGCTCCCCTCCCCTTCCTCCTTCAAGCCTACCTGGTCTTACTGTACCCTTCAGGGGGCCAAGAACTTCTGAGTTCTTGGCTTCTCCAGGGTGTCTTCACCTCTGCCCCCCCAGGTGCCCCCAGTACCCTCCCATACCACTGTCACAAGCAGCTGTTTTGTCTGAGGGCCTTGTTCTGCTTCCCTGGGGGGTGACCTGGACTTTCTGTCTTGAGACACTGCTCAGAATGATTGTTTCGCCTCCCTCCTGTCACAAAGCAGTTTGTGGTGAGGCAGAGCCTGTACGCAGGGCCATGGTCTCCACATCCCAACCTCTGCCGTGGGCTGTGGCCTGGCACAGACCAATACTCTTGTACTGTGTGGCTTAGCTGAGGGGCTTGTGGACGAGGCACAGGGGTCACACGAGGAGTCACATGGAGGAAAGGTGTGCTCCTTGTCACACTTTTAATCTTATTACAGGAGACAGTCTCAGGCTGGCATGTCACTTAAACCTCAGTGTTTTTATTGTGTTAAAACACACATGGTGCCGGGCATGGTGGCACACGCCTTTAATCCCAGCACTTGGGAGGCAGAGGCAGGCGGATCTCTCTGTGAGTTCAAGGCCAACCTGGTCTACATAGTGAGTTCCAGGACAGCTGGGGCTACAGGGAGACCCTGTCTCAAAAAGACAAAAAAGAAACAAAACAAAAAACCCACACACATGGTTACCTTGACTGTTCTAGTCGTGTGAGGCCATCCAGCGCTGTGGAACAGTCACACCGCAGTCTAGTTGTTGCCTCTGTCAGTCTCCAAGCTGCTGTCTTCTCAGATGGAAGTCTGTCCCCAGTAGACACGCCCCTCACCCAACACTGTCACGCAGCCATCTCCCTGTGAACTTGATGCCCGTGGGTGCTAAGCAACCTTTTAACAGGCACAGAACCTTCAGCAGACTTCAGTTTCTTGAGAGAATTGAATACTAGTCTCTTTCCATTGCATGGAGCTGCCATCTCTGACCTGAGACCCTTGGAACCAGGGTGTTTATGAAGCCAAGCGCTGTGGTTTCTGTTTGCCTCTGGCAGTATTGAAGTGGAGCAGCAGTCCCAGCCCGCCTACTTTCTATTAGGAGACAGGAGCTTTCCCTAAATTCCCAGGTCAGTGTGTGGCAGGCCTCCTGCCTCAGCCTCCTGAGTGTTGGGAATTGAAGGCCTATGCTGCCAGGCCTGGCTGGGGTCCCGTATGCATGGCTGGGGTCTGGGCTGTGCCCTGTGGTCTAACACATTAGTCCCTGTATGTGATGCGGATCTGAGATGGAGATGATAGATGACTTTGCGTCTGTCTGCACACAGTTTGATGCCTACATGGCTTGCCAAACATTCAGGAGGTTATTTAAACTTTTTCTTTTTGTTCTTTTCATTTTCTGAGCCTTTTGGGTTTTACAGTCATGGATGAAGAAGGCAGAGCTTTAAGAATTCCTCAGTGCCAGGCCTGGTGGGGCAGGGCTGCCATTCCAGCTACTCTGATGGTTGAGGTAGGAGGATCACAGGTTCAAGGCCAGCCTGGGCTACAGAGTGAGATCCAGGATAGTTTGTGCAACTTTGTGAGGCCCTGACTTAAAGTAAAAATTTGAGAAGCATCCCTGGATGTTCTTCTTAGTATCTGAAGGTGGTAAGGTTTTTTTTTTTTTTTAGTATAGGGTTTCTGAAAAAGGAAACTTCTGGTAAATAGCATCCTGGTGGGAGATTCGAGTCCCTGAGGAAGCTCAGGATATGGTGTGTGGAATTCTGGCTTAGGGCCTCCAAGTCCAGGCCCCATGTGGGCCTGGCAGCATGAAGCCCCTGGTGATTGTCTCCTGCTGTGTGAGATGCAGTGTTGCCAGGGCTGTTTGAGGACCTGAGTCTTGTCCTGCCTAGCACTGGCTGTCCCTGTGACACATCCTGCCCTTCTGATCCCCACTGCCTCTGAGTAACAGGGTTCTAGGAGATTCCCCAGCCTCACTCTTCCCTGACAGGGTACACCGTAGCCTCCCCAGGGCCTCACCTTGCTCTGCCCCCATGGTGGGCACTGGCCCCAGGGGCCTTTTTCCAAGGCCAGAGAGTGGCTGCCTGACTGCTAGGAGCTGAGGCCTGGGCACAGAGCCCTGGCCAGACAGAGGTTCTGAGGATAGGAAGGGCCCTGGGCCAGCTACGGAGGACACAGACCCACCCCACGTGTGGTGGTTATGACAGTGGTGGGCCACCAGCATTCACAGATGCTCTTTGATCCCCAGGACAGGCCCACAGATAGTTGCTCTCTTCTCAGAAGAGGCCCTGGGTCTGCAGGCCAAGTTGGGGTGGGTAGATGATCTGTCCACTGACTGCACACAGGAGCCTGTGATAGGAGGTTGGCAGAAGTCACCCGGGACCCCTCACTTTCCTGCCAGGCACGTTCCTGGTCTAGACACTGGGCACCGGGACCCACAGTGGAGCCAGGACTGGTTGACAGGAGGCCGGGGCCAGGCGCCTCCTGCCACTGCCTCCTGGCTTGACCCCAGCCCTGTGGGTAAGCCCTGAAGGCCCTATCCTGAGCTCCTCCTGCATCACTCTCCACCTCCTCCCTCCCTTTTCTTGTCCCTCCCCTTCCTCCCCACCCCTTCTCCCTTCTCTTCCTCTTTAAGAACATCTGTGTCTCAGGGGAGGCTGACCCTGGCTCTGGCTTGTCTAGTGCTTCCCCAGGGGCTGTCTCTTTTGAGAGTCACAGCCCCCTTCCCCACTTGTGAGGTTGTCACAAAGCCCCTGAGCCCCAAGTTCTCAGCTAGCTGACAGGTCTCACTGTCCACACTCCACCGTCCTCTCAGTGCCCCGTTCCTGATGCCTGATGGAAGCCACAGGCCTGGCCCTTGCCTGAGTGTCCTACATGCAAGGAGAGTCCCATGTGACACAGAGTAGTTGTAGATTGTTACACATGTGCTCCCAGGCTGTGGCAGGAGCCCTCAGAGTCCAGGTTGAGGACAGGCAGGGTGCCATGGGCTGCTATCAGAACCAGGATGAGGTGGCCTGGGTAGCCACATGGGGAGATACCACCCTCTCCTGCCAGCCCTAGCCCTGAGTCCCCTGGTATCAGGGCCATGGGAAAGGGTAAGGAGCACACCCATTTTACAGCAGAAGCACCTGAGGCCTGGAGGGGCAGAAGGCCGAAACTCTGGGATGTTGTTCAGACTGTACATCTGCAGTGTATACTACTAGATGGGCTGCAGCCCCGGCAGAATGAGACCCTGGGTACCAGCACGTGTAACCCAAAGCAAACCAGAAGCACACAGCATTATTTATGTGTCCGCAGAGTCACGTGGCCCTCGCCACAGTCCATCAAGCCCCAGGGAAGCTGGGCACCCTTTAACTTGTCTATCCTCTCTGGGTTTCACCCGCCACTGCTGGCCTCCCATCTGCCTTCTGCCTCTGGACTTCCTACGTGGCTCAAATCTCACTGTTGCGGGGGGCGCATGTATCTGGCGTCCCCCACTCTGGGGCAGTCTGAACTCAATGGGGTACGGCCTGGCGGGGGGGCCTTCCGGGATGCCTCCCCGTGGATGGCACCGTGACCATCTCAACCACTCTTTCACTGCTTCATTCATTCAACAAGTCCTGGTCCAGCATGAGCCCTAGGCCATGCGGCATTAGGGATGGGGGTGAGCTGAGCAAGGGCAGGCCAGCACCCACCTCCCAGCCAGGCTGGGGAGCAGTGAGCTGCTGAGGTCGAGGTGAGTGCTCTAGTCTGCCTTCCATTGCTGTGACAAAACACTCCTCCAACCAACTTGGGGAGGAAAGGGTTTATTTGTCTTACATCTCCCGGATCACAGTTCATCAGGGAGCCCAAGGTAGGAACTCAGGGCAGGAACCTGGAGGCAGGAGCTGGAGCACAGGCCATGGAGGAACACTGCTTACTGACTTGCTCCCCTGGCCCCTGCTCAGCCTGCTTTCTTATGCAACACAGGCCCACCTGCCCAGGGGTGGCACCACCCATAGTGGGCTGGGCCCTCCCATATCACTCAACAATCAAGAAGGTGCCCCTTAGACATGGCCACAGGCCAGTCCAATGGAGGCAATTCCCAGATGGAGGCCTCCTCTACCCAGATGTGTCAAGTTGACACTAAAGCTATCCAGCACAGTGAGGGTAGGAGAGGAACATTCAAGGTGACTGGGACAGCATGTGCAAAGGTCCTCCGACAGCCCAGGGCATGGCGGAGAGGCCTGAGAGGAGGTGGGTGGATGAGAACACAGGCTGTAAGGTGAAGGAGCGGGGACACTGGCCTTCCCTGGGGTTCCCACGGCTGCCTTCGCCTCCTAAGATGTGGTGATGCCCTGTGGCCTGGGAAGGTAGAGCCACGATGGAGCCCAAGGGTTGGAGCCCGATTTAAACTAGAGGGTTGGCATGACAATGAGTGAATGGGACCTCAGCAGGGCCGGCAGCTTCCACCAGATCCCACTCTGACCTAGATGCAGCTGAAGCCCAGGCAGGGTCAGAGTGCTGTAAGAAACACCGTCTCTTTTGGCTAAGCCTGGGCTTGGAGGGAGGCTTTGGCCCCTCCTGACCTTCCTCTCCCACCCCCAGCCGCATCCTCACTGGGCTCCCACTGTCCTTCCCAGGCTTCCAACCACAGACTCCCAGTGCTCGCTCCTGAGTCGCCAGCCACCCTGGGGGGGTGGGCAGAGCTCAACTTCCCAGCCCCAGTGGGCCTCTGAGCCAGGAGCACGGGCAGTTCCAGCCCGTCAGCTCTTGGCTCCAGTGGCTGTGGCTGGTTGGCCTAGCTGTGACATGTTTACTGTCCATGCTCTTGGCAGGCTAAAAAGGGTCTCCGAGATGGGGGCAGGCTGGTGTTCCCCAGCTGTGGCATTGGCTAACTCTTCCTCCCCTGAGAGAGGAGGAAGTTGGAGCTTCCCAGGGCACTGTCCCCATGAGGACCCCTTCCTGCTCCTTCCTGCCAGAGTGCTTCTGTTCCCGGGCCGGGGGGTGGGGGTTGTAGGCCAGGGCTTGGAGGCCACTCAGGTCTTTGGCTTATGGGCCTGTGGCACTTGGCCTTCCCACCCTGTCACTCAGCCCCTTGATGGGGCTCTGCCAAGACTTGGTACGTGCTGCCCGTGAACACAGCGATCCAGTCAGATGCATCTGGGCTGGTGGCCCAGCTGGGGTGGTGTCCTGTTCCCTGGCTCTAGCCGCAGAATGCCCTCCTGTTCACAGTGCTTCGTCCTCCAACAGCTGGCAGAGGTAAGGACACTAGGATCTGGAGCCAGGCAGCTGTGTTGAACCCAACCCTGCCTGATCAGTGGGGTCAGCACTGTGAGCCCTGCAAACACTTCTCTGCTCCAGGCTGCTTGCTCACTTAGTCATTTGATGGCCTACCAGGGTACCGTGTGCTGCCGCGTGCAGCTATTATGAACAGACGAGGCTTTTAGGGCGACCTGTAAAGGAAGGCTAGTTCTTGGGCATTTCCCACTAACACCTATGGGGGTGTCCAGCCATGAAGGACACAGTGCTGTGGTGTCATATAGGGGATCCAAGCTAGGCTCACTCAACTGGTCCTTGTTCCAGGCCTCACTCAGGGACCCACCAGAGGGGCATGATGGGGAGCAAGAGATTTTTGGGGCCTCATGCCCAGGCCAGAGCCGACAGTGATGTGGGCAGCATTGGATAGGGAGCCAGATGACTGGCTGCACTGTTTTCCTGATGACTGGCCCAATGGTGTCTCATGCCCTTGCCCCAAGGTGTGAGTTCTTGGGTTGGAGAGGGACCATTGCAGGTATCTGGGCATCATCCTTCCTTAGCCGTTGCCAGCGTGTCACCAAGAGTTCCCCGAGACCACCAGCCATTGTGGGCATCTGCTGTCACCCGCACACTTCAGGGGCTCCGTGGTGCCGCTCCTATGATGGGCACCCTGAGACCACACGGGCCCTTGGAATCCAGCAACATGCTCCAGCCTTGACTTCCTGCAGCTTTCTTTCCAAACTCCTCCGTGTCCCTGGCTCCACCCCCTGCATCCCTCTCAAATGATCCGCCTCAGCGCCTTCAGCTCCGGGGAGACAATCTGTCGGTCAGTGTGGGACCACGTGGGCCTCAGTCTTAGGCTTCTTCCCTTTTCCTCCGTTTTTTGTTTCTTTAACCTTTTTTTTTCATCAATATTTTATTATGCTTTATTGTGTGTATGTGTGTGTGTGCGTGCACGCATGTGTGCATGTATGGAGATCAGAGACAACTTGTGGGAGTCCATTCTCTGCTTCTGCAGTTCTGGGGATCAAACTCAAATTGTCAGGCTTGGTGGCAAGTGTTTCCCACCCTCACAACCCTTTAAAGATGTGGGAAGTGTCTGTCAGCTGAGCGGCATGCTTAGGGCCAGGTGAGGCACACATTCCTTCTTAGTGACCCAGGTCCAAGTTCACTGAGCAGCAGCTACAGCAGGGTCTGGGGAACCACATGCATATGGGCCTGAGTCAGATGCCAGCCCCCTGATCCTGCTTTACAGGTGGGGAAACTGAGATAAAATGGAGTAGGAACTTGCCCCGGGTGTCACAACTGGTCAAGACAGTGCCAGGATCTGAACTCAGGTCTTCATACCATCACCCTTAGCTGAGGAGCCACTGCCTGAGCCCACCCTGATGGCCGACTTGTGGGAGAGGCTCCGAGTCCACATCTTTTCCATCTCCCCCCGTCACTGGTGTGCAGCCCTGCCACCCTTTCCTGCTCCACATTAGGCTAGAGCCCTCTACAGGGACGTGGAGTTCCACAGCACCTGCTGCACCTCCTCGGTGAGGCAAGGTGTGTCTCCACAGCTGCTTGGCTCCCCCTCCGCAACCCTGGTTCTGAGGTTCGGCCTCTGTGTGTGACGCCAGGCTGGCAGGCAAAGGCCCGCCCATCAGCTTGATTGCCTGCCTCCGAGATGGGAGCTGCTGAGGCCGAGAGGCTGCTGGGAGAGCCTCCCCCATCACTGATTCTAGAAAGTGACCGAGACTTGTCCCTAAGCTGTAGCCACAGAGGCTGGTGCCAAACTACAACCCCCCAAGGCTGTGCTAAAACAGTACTCAGGAGGCTGAGGTAGAAAGGATGGCCAGGTCAAGGCAGCCTAGGTGGCACAGCAAGACCCTGCATGCATGAGTGACCTAGGCCCCAACACAACAGAGAAGTGTCACTGTACCATGAAGGGGCAGGAGAGCCACACTTCTGCAGGCCCTGAAACCCCCATGCTGTGCCACTCAGGCCAGGGCTGTCCATCGCCTGTGGAGTGTTACCTTCAGGGTGCTGTGGGAGGACCAAAATCTGGAAGCCCTTAGGTGACACATGGTTGAGCCCTCGGTGCTGGCTTGTGTCCTAGTCTGTAGGACCAGAAGGTAGATGGCAAGGGCACGCAGCCCAAGGGTGTGGAGACCCCTGAACATCCTCCCCGTCAGTCATGGCGTAGCTTCTGTCTAGTAGATGACATCAGATGTGAGCAGAATTGTGTCCCCAAGTCAAAATGCGATGTGTTCACCAGTGCCTCAGAGTGTGGCTGTGGAGACCAGGCCTTTGAGAAGGTGACATAACACAGCCGTGTGGGTGGCCTGCTGCACACTGCTCAGGTCCTTACAGGAAGCCACAGCACAGGCAGGTGGAGAAGACGGGCACGTGGGGCACAGGGATGACGCCAGCTGCAAGCCGGAAGATCCAGACTCCAGGAGCCACGGCACCCCTCCATCCGACATCTGTGCCAGAGATGAATTGTGTCTGTGGTGCCTGTCACAACTGCTGAGCAAACAGGGACAGCCCCAGAGATCTGCATGAGGGTTGTGACTAGATAACATCCCACAGTGAAGAAGGGTGACTTGGGTCATCTGCCTCCAGCCTTGACCTTGGGCACAGGCCCCGCTCTTCTGCACGGAGCATGTCTCTGTGCCCCTCATTGACATTTTAGGACATATTTCCCAGCCTCATCACGCATCTAAGTGTGACTGTGCATGCACTCTAAACCCACCACGTGCACTTTTGGGGGTGGGGCAGGAGCACAGAGCCAAGCCTGGAGCTGAAATTCACTGCACTGGAGGGCTTGGGGACACAGCCCAGGAAGGGGCAGGCTTAGAATGGCTGGAAAGGATAAGAGTAGGGACAGGAGAGTGAGATTGCTATTGAGTGCGGCATCCTAGGGTGTCTATTGCCAAGCCAGGACCTGGCACTGGTGGTATCCAGGTAGGTACATAACATCCTATAATAGACCTGGCTGTGTAGAGTCCACAGAGCCAGAGGGAGGTCAGATGACAGGCCCAGGGCCTTGAACAGAGCATTTTCTTCTCTCTATCCTGGCTTCTATTCATAGCCTGGGAAGCTACCTGGGTGGGGTGACTTGGTCCCCATCAAGACCCCTAGATCCTTTGAGCAGCTCTGAACTTGGAAAGGTCCTGGCCGATGTTCTAAAAGTTAAGACAGTGTCTTAGGCCAAGAGGGCAGTTTGGAGACCTCGAAGGGCCAGTAGAGCTGAAGGGCTACTGGCCTAGTGGCCCCGGCAGTGGGCAGGCAGACACAGCCATACTGGAGACCAGCGTGGGCTCACACTCCTCCCCAGTGTGGCTGTCCGCAGCCCCCGCTTGTGGTCCTCATTCATAGGCCCTGTGGAGTCTCCTCATGTCCCGTGTGTCCCTCTGTGGGCTGCGTGTGTACACAAATGAGAGTATCCCAGGTGAGTAGCATGGGCCTGGTACACAGTGGACAGACAGATGCAGGCCTGGTGGAAGTGGACTGAGAAGGGCAGCTGGGAGCAGAGCCAAAACCAGTCCCACCCTCCCCCTCCCTAACCCTTTTCTGTTCCCCTCTTCTTCCCCCCCCCCCCGCCCCAGCCATCTGTGGGAAGGAGATAGGTGAAGGCCCTGGGCCTGAGGACAGCCTGCCCTCTGGAGCCTGGGGGCTGGTCCAGAAGCCACAATGGCTCCTGCCGTGGGCAAGCAGGCCACAGTCTTGGATGGTTCTAGAAATCGAGTGATTAAGATTTGCTTCACTTCTACACTGCAGTTTCCAAGGGTCAGGTCTCTGCTCCTCAGCTCTGAAATACCACAACCTTAGTCAAGACATTCGGCTGCCTTGCCTCACTGCTGTCATCTCTAAAATGGGTACAAAATTATCCCCACCTTACAGGGTTGTGGGAGGGTCACTCAGAGGTAGAGAAGTGCCTGACATATGACTTGTTTATTCATTCAACCAACACCAAGGAGCACCTGCTCTATTCCAAGCTGTGTTCCTGGCTCTAGGGAACCAGGCAGTGAGCACAGTGGAGCAGCCTGCCCTGCCCCCAGCAGACATTGGCATGGCTTGTTACTGTGTGTTGGGGCCGAGCTGGCAACCTCCACCCCTTTGCTCTGCCCCAGCCTCACCCCTATCACCAGTTGTGAACCTGTAGCAGTTCTGTTGGAACCTAGGAGCAGGCTGCTGGCTACAGAGCCAGACCTGGGTTCAGCCACCAGAACTAATGTCCCCTCTGGTATGAAATTGTTGGGAAAGTCCTTGCCTGCCAGGAGGCCAGAGATCCCCAGGAAGTGGTCCTGTGAGCCCTGGGGTTAGCCAGCAGCCAAGAAGTCACTGTAGATACACCAGCTACCACCCGTGGACAGACAGGTGCCCAGAGCCTCAGCCCATCCCGCTCCATCTTGCCCTCAGGGGCTGGCTGGGATGGAGCTTGGTTACGACCTCTGCCACCCCCCCGCCCCGTCGTTGCAGCTAACACTGATAAAACATGCCAATCAGAACGAATGACGAAATTGGTCTCACTACTGCCGGTCGGACACATGACTGATTCTTGAGGCCTCCACTCCAGAGGTGGCTGCTTTCCTTCCTCCCATAAGCTAAATTGGAAACTGAGGCCCAGAGAGTTCCCATGGGCTGCCATGGAGGCGTCCCACCTGGGCTGTGGCTTCTGAGGGCCCATGTCGAGCTGCTACCCCGACATGCCAGCCTTTCTGGGGAACCCTAGTTTCCAGCCAGCTTGCTCTCTGTCAAGATCTGGTGCGCCGAGCCTCTGTCTGGTTTTCCTGACGGTGGGCATTGTCCCAGCCTCAGTTTCTCTAGCTGTGCAGTGAGTTTGCAGCTCCCTTTCCTTGCCTTTGGGAAGAAGTGAGGCAGCCGTGTAGGAGGGAAAAGGAGGTTCACAGTAGCAGAGAGAGGACACGAGTACCCTAGGCCCTGGCGCTGGATCCTGAATAGCCTGATTGCATCCTAGCCCCTGCACTGGTGGCCCTAGGAAGTGCCAAAAAGGCCAAGGTGAGGGGTCCTTGGCTCTCAGTTCCTTGGCTGAGTCTGACCAGAGTCCTAGGTGTGGAGTGTGTGAGAGAAGGTGCCGGCCCCTCTTCTGAGTTCAGTCGCTAGACTTGCCCCATGCATGTGCTGGGAGATCTGTGCATCACTGGGGTCCCTTGGCACCTCTGCATCTCTCCACTGGGACCCTGTGTAGGTGTTGAGACACATCTCCCGGAACTGGGGCCAGTTTGCATTCTGGGACAGGGCGTCTGCCCAGGAGTGGGTGCCCTGATTGGCCAGGAGCTTATATCCTCAGAGTCCTTAGGCATTGGGTGAGCCTGGGCGCCCTTCCCAAGAAGCATCTGGTTTACGTTGTTTTTCCCCTTGGTTTATTGAGTCCAAACTCAGGAACCTCTGAAATCCCTGAGCCAGTGCCTGTTGTTGGGGTTCTTCCTGGGGTCTCCATCATGAATCACAGGCTTGGGGTCTGGAACACAGGCTACACCCTTGTGTGTCCCTCATGGCCTAGCACAGGACCACCCTCTTGGATCATCCATTGTCCCTTCATCAACACTACAACTCAGTGGGCTCGTGAGAGGCGATGATGCCTCCCTGCCAGCAGGTTTTTGTGGTGGCCTGCAGAGTGTGCTGGGCAGGTCTCAGGAGCATGTGTCACGCCTCCACAGCTCCCAGCTCCTGGCAGTGTGTTTATGTAACAGTCAAAGGACCCAGTGACCACCCAGTATGTTCCTTTACATACTGAAGACCTGTGAGGATTTAAAACAAATTCTAGAGGGTGGAGAGGCAGCACTGCCAGGAGAGTGCCTGCCCAGCGTGCGTGAAGCCCTGGGTCTCACCCTCAGCACCCCATAAGCGGGATGTGCTGGCACAGGAGGATCTGGAGTTCAAAATCATCCTTGGCTACATAGTGAGCTCAAGGCCAGCCTGGGCTACGTAAGACCCTATCTCAAAAAAAAAACCAATTCTATTTTGAAGCTTTGGTTGGGTTGAGAGTAATTCAGGTCAATTTGGTGTCCAGGCAGACTTGGGGCATCAGGTTGCTGACCTTGCCTGATACTGTCCAGCCATCCAGGAACACCTTACACTATTTCTAGACCGTTCCTGTGATGTGCCCCATCTCTTCTGACTGCATGTCCCAGGTGGTTGATGGCCCATGAGTGGCCCTCATGCTCTCCATATCCGATCACTGGGCCTGCCTCCTATGGACACTTTTCCTTCAGCATTTACCAGCCCTCTCCTGCCCACAACATGGACCACTGTCCATCCTCCAGCCCACTTTACAGATGGCTTGCCGGGGAGCTGAGTTTCTATTTCTGGTCTGGCCTCCCCACCTCCTGGATCCTTAGAAGACAGGAGCTTGTTCTGGGGAGGTGGGCAGGGAGCAGAGGACCCCAGCCTGGGTCGTTTTCAGCTGTTCCTGGTGGGCCCCTGGTCTGCTTTGTCCCTCACTCACGTCACAACTGCCCGGTGGCCTGTGGCTTCACATCTGATGTGGGGCAGGCTCCTGGCAGAGCCCTCCGTGCACCCACTGCCCCCCAGGGGGCCAGAGGGGATCCCCAGGTGTCTCTCCCAGCAAAAGCCACAGCGGTGTGGCCCGCTCCGGTCCTCAGCAGTGGGTGGCTGTAAAAATAGTGCGGGGCTTCAGTTGGAGGCTGGGCTGGCGGGGGGTCGGTGTCCTCTCCTGGAGAAACCACCCTCCACATGTTGCCAGGAGCCTTGGCTGGGAGAGGCAAGCGCAGCTCCAGGCCGGCGAGCGTCGGCCGCACAGATGGAAACCCGATCAGTGCTGCGCACAGACTGTTTGATTTATTTTAAAATCAAGCAGATGGCTGCGGCGGGGTTTGTTTAAGTTCAGCTCGGAGCCGGGCCCGCGGCCAGCAGCCTCCAGCAGCTGCGCCAAAAATTTTTCAATGACTTTGGTCGTCAAACCACCTCTTCCCTCCCTGTTGAACTTGAGCCCTGCCACACACAGAGGCCCTCTGGAGCCTTCTCCAGGCCTGGCCCTTTGTGTCTATCTTGCCAGGTCTGCTGGGTCTCGGTCTCTCTCTCTCTCTCTCTCTCTCTCTGTCTCTCTCTCTCTCTGCCCCCCCTCACTAATCTCTGCCTCTCTGGGTGTGAGTCGTGGTGTCTGTTTCTACCCCCCCCACCCCCCCTTCTCCACTCCACCCTGTCTCAGGAACCTTCCAGAATCATCTCCCTACTCCCTGCTCCAGCCTCCTCACACCCTGCCCCCACCCTCCTGTTCCCCCAGCAGCCCCTCCCCCACTCGGTAAGGCACATTTGAGAACAGCCAAGCTTTTGTGGTTTGGTCCTGAGCCGTCAGTCCCCTCTCTGAGATGCCCAAGGCTGGGAAAACCAGGCCCCTAGCTATAAAATCCTGGAGCAGTCCAGGCCTCTGGGTCAAGTGGCCCAGCCCTCCGGGAGGAAGGGAGGCCAGGAAAATGGCCTTCTGGTCACAGGGATCTGCAGCTGTCCCTCTGTGCTGGGGGCAGGGTGGCCTCTGTTAGGGGCGGAGCCTGCTACACAGCTGGCTTACAGGGGAGGTCAGCTGATCCCTGGACATGGACACACACACACACTGCACATAGGAATATACACCCCACCACAAATACATAGACACACATGCATGCACACATACTACATGCATGAGTATACCCCCACTGCATATATCTGCACAGAGAGACAGACACACGCACACCATCAACATGCATCTACTACTGCATATCCACACACAGACACGTGCACGCACACAGACCACATGCATGTGTGTACCCCTGCTACATATATCCATACCTACACAGAGACATACTTCCTCCATGCACCCACATGTATACACCCCTACACACACACTCACACATGCACCCCTTCCATTCACATGCATGGACCTGCAGCCACACACATATATACTTCTCATACACACACAGCTTGAACAGGGTGAGCCACACCTCTTCCCTCTCCCAGGATGAGAGGGCACCAGGCTCCCAGGCTGGGTCTCCGAGGCCATGGTAGTTCTCACCACAGCTCAAGGAGGCCAGCGTCTGTCTGCTCTGCTCTGACCCCTAAATAAGAGACTGTGAGATGAGGCCTTAGGCAGGGTGGGGTGCCCACAGCATAGCCCCCACCTGGGCAGGGGCCAGAGCTGTATCAGCTCCTGTTTTTCTGCCTCTGAGTGGAGAGGCCAACCCTCTTGATCAGGGGAGCTGACTCAGCCACTTTCCTGGCCTCTGTCCCCTAGGGTCACCCAGGGACTAGCTGTGCCAGGCTGGGGAGGGCTGGAGAGACCTAGGTCAGCCTGGTTCAGGGCAGCCCAGGGTCTGCAGGGGGCCATGCCACACAGGCCTCTTGTCTGGGAAAAGGGAGAGACTGTTTCTCATCCTTATTTCTAAGTCACATCATGGTGGCAAGGGACAGCTGTGACCCCGTTACTCGAGGTCCTCACGGAGCCAGCTAGAATACCCTCATACTGTTGGGGCGGCACCCTGGTCTCTTCCTGCCCCAGGCCTTTCCCTGTTCCAAGGCTTTGGGCACATCTGTGCAGAATGCTAGTGCCCTGAAGTAGGCTTGAAGACGGCTTGGTTGTGCAGCCAGTGAGGGGCACAACTCTTCCCACCCAGCTTTCCGGGCTGCCTTTGGGGTTGGTTCCCAGTCACAGCAGATGCAGAGCCCACAAGACCCCTGCCAGGGCATTGATGGCTGATTCCCACCCAACAACCATGCCAGCATCTGCTGGAGGCTCCGTTTGAAAACTGCTGTCAACTTTTGCACCTCCTCTGTACATGCATGGGCCTGCAAAGCAGGGAAAGGGGCCCAATTAACTGTGTGTCCCAGGAGGGTTCTGGCACCCTGGGTTAGGACATGCCTGCTTGTTTATTTCCCTTCTCACTGGTCTCCGGCTTGCCTGGTGACTCCTGGGGCCTCCCCCACCACAAATCCCGGAGTTCCGTGCATTCACCACCTGTACCCTCCTCCGTTTGATTTCTGAGCACAGAAAGGAGTTTGCCGAATAAACTGGTTCTGTGTGTAAGTGCGCGAAGCTGTCTATAATCTCATTTTCCAGATACTTGGGCTAGATTTTGCTTACGTACTTGCTTTTTTCTCCTGATTATTGTTCAAAGGACAGTCCTAGCCTCGATATGGGGGCAGGCAGGACCCAGACCTGCCTGACTATGCCTCAGGAGAGGCAGGCCAGGCCATCACCTCTGCCTCTGTGCTACCCTTAAACTCCAGGCCTTGATGGTGTCCAATGGGACCAGCACAGCTTTTAAAACATTTATTGATTTATTTTTATATATTTATGGCTGGAGAGTGAATCCAGGGCCTTGTGTGTGCTAGGCAAACACTGTACCACTCAGCTATAGCCCCAGCCTATGGGTTTTTTTTTTGAAACAAGGTCTCACTGTGTAGCTCAAGCTGGACTGCAACTTGCCTCAGCCTCCTGAACCCTAGGGTTTTACAGGCATGTACCACTACATCCAGCCTAAGCTGCCACCCACCTACCATTTTTTTTTTTTTTTTTTTTTTTGAGTTAGAGTCTCGTGTACCCCAGGCTGGACTCAAACTTACTACGTCGCTAAGAATGACCTTGAACTTCTAACCCTCCTGCCTATACCTCCTGAGTACAGGGATTATAGGTGTCACCACCACTCCCAGTTTATGCAGTGCTGGGGATGGAACCCAGGGCTTTCGGCGTGCTGGGTGAGCACTCACCCACTGAGCTACACTGAGCCCCCAAACCCTTTTGTTGAATTGTGGTAAAACCAACAAGACACTAGGTTTATATTGGGACGTTTCACAGAACACCCAGGGGCGCACAGTGAGTCTAATGGTAGGTAGCCACCATTTCTGTTTGGTCCTAGAACTTAATCAGCACCCCCAAAAGGTGCCCTGTGCCCACTGCACCATGGTTCCCAGGACATTTGGGGCAGAGATGCTTCCTCCCTATCAACTCCAGTGGAGGGCTGTGGAGAAGGAAGTGCTGCGGGGTTCCTGGGGGATGGTCAGGTTCCAGATGAACTGTGGGGGGGACCCGGGATGGGCATGGGGGGATGGAAAGGCCGGAAAAGAAGCAAATAGCACGCAAGAGGGTTCCCGGAGCCAAGCTCATTTAAGAGCCCGCAGTCTGCTTGGCAGCTGAGCGCCTTTGCTATTTGGGTTTCGCTCGGGGCTCTGCAGGTTGGCGTCGCTTGCTCCTGTTGAGGGTTTACAGCTCTTGGTTAGTTTGCACTGGCTCCCTGGTTTCCTGGATGCTTAGCCTGAGACAGGATCCAAAGCCTTTGCTCCCTTCATTCATGGTGCAGAGGTTTACTGAGCACCTACTGTGTACTGAGTGCTGCTCTGGGTGACAGAGATCAGCTGGAGACAGGACAGCCCTGTGCCTAGCCAGCTTCCCTCCTGTGAGGGATTTGGGTGTTGGGGATACAGAGAGGAAGAGTGTGACTGCAGCTGGTGAACATGGAGAGGGGGCATCAGGTGCTGGGGTCACCCTTAGTGGGAAGGGGAGTCCCCACAGGATGTGGCCTGATGGACCTTCATCCATTCCCCTGCTAGACACTCTGACCCTGTAGCTAGTTGCAGTGTCTCCTTAGGAATGACTGCGGAGGGCCTCACCCTTCAGGATACATCTGTCAGTCCACAGCTATGTGACAAACATCCCCAGCACTGCAACTGTGGATAGCAGACACTGGCTATTTCAGATTCCTTAGGGCAGAACCTGACAGATCAGGGAGGCGCTGCTGAGTGAGGCTGTGAACCCTAACTCCTGCCCCGTGTCAGCCAGGTGGGGGTGGCTGCTTGTTTTCCCACGTGGCTGTTGGCAGGAAGACTCCTCACCGAAGCCCCTGCTTCTGGCAGCTGTGACCCAGAAACCACGGTACCCAGCACTCCATCACTAGGGGGCAGAGGCCTCAGTCCTTGGGCAAGGAGTGCCACAAGCTAACTCCATGGTCTCCCTGCCATCCTCTGTGCCACCTCCTTTGTAGGCAGCCATGTGCATTGAAATTTACTGTGTCTTGAGTTGATTTAAGGAACATTAAATGAAGGAGATGGGGAGGGGGGAGGGGGAGCCCAGACCTGTGGGGCACCAGTGGCTGAGCGGCTGCAAGCCTGGGCAGAAGGTGCTGGCCGGGAGTCCTGGCTCTGCCCCCTGTGGCTGCGTAACCTCTAGCAAGCATCTTGCCTCTCTGGACTTCAGATTTCCCCATGGTTAACACAGAGGTTGTGGCTGCCTGGGGTTGTGGTAAAGCTCAGGGTGGAGCTCTGAGGGCCCAGAGCTTGGTGTGTTGTTGGCAGTGTCCCCTGGGCAGGCCACTCCACATCACCCACTACACAGCTTGTCCCCCATTACTCAGCAGGCAGTAGGAGCTGGTTGGGGCCAGGCTCCTTGACAGGGACCTTTATCTGCTGGAAAACAGGTCATCTGGAAAGAATGAATAACCTGGACAGTGTTCAGCTCCACGTGGGGCTTGCCTGTCCAACCACCCAGCCAGCCACCTTTCCCCTCTGTCTGTCCACACAACCATCCATCAACCTGTTTGTCCAACCATCTATGCATCCATCCATCCATCTATTCACCTATCCATCAAACTGTGTGTCCACCTATCATCCGACCTTCCATCTACCCATAGGTCATCCCATCCCTCTGGCCACCCCTCCATCCATCTGCAGCTTGTGCTCAGGGGTGACCAGTGTGGAGCCTCTCCTTATGGGCTTCACAGTGGATGTGTCCAGATGATGGGGGTGTCAGAGGAGAGGATCAGCTTTGCCATGTAAGAGAGACTGCCCATGAGTGAGTTCTTGATGGGTGTGCAAGAGTTCGCAGTGGATGAGGGAGAACAGTGACTGAAGAGCCGAGAAGGGTAAGGCTGGAGGCTGGGAACGTGAGCAGCTCAAGGTGTCTGGGTGTATAGTAGGGGCACATCTGGGAGGCTGAGACTAGAGCACAGTGTGGTGGAGCCACTTGAGGGGACCTGGAGAGCTGCGGTCAAGGTGGGCAGAGAGGAGGGAAGTGGCACTTGCCATGTGCTGGCTGAGCCTGGGAGACAGCTTCATTCATACAGTCAGTCAGTCATTCATTTTCACTCAGCAGTTCTTGAACATTGACTTCCTGCTGGCTCATCAGATACGGTGAAGAAGACAGCTCTGAGCCCTCCTAGGACTCCCTTGGGTTGGGGACATCAAACGTTAAAGGCATAGATCCATCAGAAAGTCATGCTGGGGGTCCAGGGGGCCTCTTTGGGGAGTGTGATGTGAGAGGAGGGAATAGCCCAAGCAAAGACCCTGGGGTGGATGTTGTCCTGGCCAGCAGCCCAGACCCAGGCTCTCAGAGTCCTGTCCCCTGGGTGGTTGTAGAGTAAGTGGATCCTGTGGAGAGGCCAGGACTAGAGGGCAGGAGACTTGGTTAGTCTCCTGTGAGTCCTGGGGAGCCATGGAAGGTTTAGAGTAGGGAGAGTCAGCATTGTTTGTGGGTTGTGAAGAGGGCTGAGTGCTCAGGCTTCAAGGTCAGCCAGCCCATTTGAACCCCTGCCCCACGTGGACAGGCTGTGGCCTGAGCTCTCATGGGGTTCTGGGAGGACTGTGTAAAAAGGGAGGTTCCCTTCTCTGGCCCTGGGGGACTTGAAGGGTTTATGCCCAGGGGCACAGACAGGGTGGGAGGATGAGACCTACTGGGTCTGGGAGAGGAGGGGTCAATAGTGACATGGACACCAGCAAGCAGAGCTACTGCTCAGGAGATTGGGGTGTGTGTGTGGGGGGGGGTCTGATTCTGCCTCAGTTTCCCTGTGGACAGGATCCTGGATGTTGGCCCTTGTTGGAAGACAGTGCGGAAAGAGTTAAGCTGCCTGTTCTCAGCCAGGCAGGGCCTGGGCAGACGCCATGCCGCAGAGCAACTGTGTTTGCCTGGTATCGGAGGCCGCCAGCTGGAATCACTTCCACACGCCCCTGAGGGGCTGGAGAGGCCCTGAGTTCCCACCCAAGAGGGAGCCACTGACTGGGGAGCCAGTGAGTGGGCAGGGCGGGGCTGGGGGCGCCTACCCTTGGCTGCCCATGGGGTGGCGTGGCCCTAGGGCTGCGTCATGGGTGCTTACCCGGCCGCCAGCGGCAGCCTGGAGCCAGCGGCCAGCCTTGGCAGGACTCAGAGGAGCGAGTCAGCGCAGCCCCGGTCGTGCCAAGACTGGGAGCAAACTCATCACTCCTGTTCAGCTCCTGCGGCCTGGGTTTGATGCCGCCCCCAAGCTCCCCTAGCATTCCTTCCTCCCTCATACACCCACATCCTCTGACCGTTGGCTAACAGGGCGCTTGATAGGTGCCAAGCACTGTGCTGAGTGCATTTGTGTGTACTAAATTATTTAACACTCATAAATACTATTCATGTTTTATAGAGAAGGAAACCAAGGCACAGAGAGGTTAAGTAACCCACTTAAGGCTACACAGTGAGCATAAAGCTGGGATTTAAGCCCAGGCAGCAGAGGCTGGAATCCAAGGTCAGAGGTCGGCTTTGGGTTTCCCTCACCTGCGGCTCACTGATTCAGCTAGACTGGCTGACCAGCGCGCCCTGGGGATCCTCCCGTCTCAGTCACCAGGCATGCACCACTGTGCCCGCCTTTTTATTTGAGTGTCGTGGATGCGAATTGCTTGCATGACAAGCATTTTACTGATTAAACCATGTCTCCAGCTTCCCAGAATTCCTGCTTAGAAGACTATTTCTCCACACCAGTGAGAGTGTAGGGAGTAGTCTGTAGCCCCATGTGTACATCTGGCGGCCTTTTCTATGAAGTAAACCCAAAGGTGAAATTTGTCTTCTCATGGTTACAAGATAGCAGCACATTCTCACATGATGTCATCCAAAAGCATTGTGGGAAGGAACAAAAAGTGCCTTGCCCTTTTCTCTTTAGGGGAAGAAAGTGTGTCCCAAAAGGTTCTCGCAAACACAGGTCCCATCATCCAAGGCTGGACCACCTGTCTTTTGTAATGGTAGGGACTCTGGGGATGTGTGCATCTGATCTCCTTGGGCTCCATGGGGCCCAGGCTGGGTGGCACCTGGAGTGCCTGTCGCATCACTGATCTCACAGCCTCCCTGGCCTGTAGGGTAGACTCTGCCTTACAGACTGGGGAACTTACAGCCTTCTCACCCTGCACTGGCACTGAAGGTCTGAGCTGCTGGACTTTGTTTGATCATTGCCTTTGCAAAGGGGGTCAATCTCTGGAGGTAAGACAGGGATCTTTTGTGTCTGTAACTGGCTCAGGGCTGAACTTCTAGACGGTCTTAATTTGGGACTATCTAGTAGTGTTTTGGAAGGTCTTGTTAGCCATGCTTTTCTCTGGCCAAAGGGATATGAACTCAACTCCACCACACTCCAGCGGGGGCAGGGGGCACGGGCAGGGGGGTATTGAGTGCTGTACCTGGCGAGTCATGTGACTTTGGGGCTCTGGGACCCGGCATGCTACTGTGTGCTGTTAGAGACAGCCACCAGCAGGTGGAAGTGGGTGTCTAGTGATCCTGGGGCCAGGCAGAGGCTCCTGGACAGTGTCCCTGTCAGACTCTGGAATACATGCCATGCCTTATAAAGGAGACAAGAGCATGTTGGCAGACAGCCCCACATGTGGGGACAGTCAGGGGCTAGCTAGAGAAAATGAAAATGCAGTCAGGTGCGGTGGCGCATGCCTTTAGTCCCAGCACTCGGGGCAGAGGCAGGTGGGTCTCCGTGAGATTGAGGCCAGCCTGGTCTACAAAGGGAGTTCTAGGCCAGCCAAGGCTACAAGGAGACCCTATCCCCAAAAAAGAAAAAAAAGAGAATGAACATATTCCCAGCTACAGATGAATATGTGGAGGATGGAGGGATGGGAAGATAATGTTCATGGGTGGGTGGATAGATGGGTAGATAGGCGAATAAGCAGATGGATAGATAGGTAGATGAGTGGGTGGATGGACAGATGGATGGGTGGGTAGATAAGTGGGTGGATGGATGGATAGATGGGTGGGTGGATGGATGGATGGGTAAATGGATAAATGGATGGGTGGATGGGTAGATGGATAGATAGATGGGTCGGTGGGTAGATGAATGGATGGATGGATGGGTGGGTGGGTGGATGGATTAGGGTAGATGGGTGGATGGTGGATGGATGAACAGATGGGCGGCTAAAGATGGATAGATGGATGGGTAGATGAATGGGTGGATGGATGAACAGATGGATAAATGAATGGGTGGATGGATGAATAGATGGATATGTGAGTGAATGGATGGGTCGATAGGTGAATAGACTGACGGATAGATAAGTAGATGGGTGGATAGGTACATGGGAGATAGGTAGATGGGTGGGTGGATGGATGGATGGACTGATGGATGGATAAATAGGTGGGTGAATAGATAGGTAGATGGGTGGATGGATAGATGGGTAGATGGTGGGTGGATGGGTGGATGGATGGATGGGTGAGTGGGTAGATGGGTGAATGGATGGATGGATAGATGGGTAGATGGTGGGTGGATGGGTGGATGGATGGGTGAGTGGGTAGATGGGTGGATAGATGGATGGGTGGATGGGTAGATGGTGGGTGGATGGGTGGATGGATGGGTGAGTGGGTAGATGGGTGGATAGATGGATGGGTAGATGGATAAATGGGTGGGCAGATGGCGGATGGATGGGTGAGTGGGTAGATGGGTGAATAGATGGATGGATAGATGGGTAGATGGTGGGTGGATGGGTGGATGGATAAATGGGTGGGCGGATGGCGGATGGATGGGTGAGGGGGGAGATGCGGGGATAGATGGATGGGTGGAGGGATAAATGGGTGGGCGGATGGCGGATGGATGGGTGAGGGGGGAGATGCGGGGATAGATGGATGGGTGGAGGGATAAATGGGTGGGTGGATGGCGGATGGATGGGTGAGTGGGTAGATGGGTGGATGGATAAATGGGTGGGCGGATGGTGGAGTGGCTGATTACATGCAGCTCCCCCTGCAGCCCTCCCATGGCACTGTCTAGGCAGATCTCCCATATGAGCCATGTGAGTCTTCTGCCTGCCTTAGCTCAAACCCCGTCTAACTCTTCAAGGTCCCTCCATCTCAGGGTCATCTCTGCCCCCTCCTCAGGTCAGAATACCCTCTAAGGGCCTTCTGTAATATGCTGTTCCCTGGCAGCAAACGATGCCTGGTCATCTTAATATAGATGCCACAGAAAAGCTGGCAATACCTGTGGAAAGTCATCACTGTCGGCCTCCAGGGATGCCCAGTGCTGACAGGTGGTGGCCCTTTTCTGAGCATACCCTTGGCCCCTGGTTTGAGCTGTGCTGGCCTTGAGGTGGACACAAGAGGACTTACAGCAGCTGTTTCTGGCAGCAGAGCCAGGCAGGCCTGGCCTTGGGATGTCCCCTAAGTGACAGGTTCACAGGCTGAGCATTCCGAGGCACCCCCTTGTGTGGGAGCTGCCGCTAAGCCCCTCAAAACATCAAAGAAGCCAGCTCTTCCATGTCAAGTATCCAGTCTTTGCTCCAACACCCCATAGCCTGCAGCCTCCCATGGAGAGGACTGAAACACAGACCCATCAGCAGGACCTGGGCCCTGGTGCCCTTGGGTGGCAAAGGGCTAGGTGGATGACAGCTGTTCCTGGATCCTGGCTCTGCAGGCCAGCTCTCCTGCCATGTGGCCTCAAAGGCCAGGCAGGGCTGTTCCCCACCTGTTAGCATTGTTCCTCTGATGCTTTGCAGAGATGGTCTTTCCATAGGCGGTTCCTGTCCTCAAAAGGAACAGTGCAGGGGCAGGAGGCTCCACTGCCCAGGCTGCCAACTCCAGTCTTGGGGCGCCCACAGCTGCAGAAGACCCCTCCCTCATCCCAGCTCATCCTCAGGATCTGGGCTCTGTATTGGTGTCCTTTCTGAGGAATGAATGAGGAATGAATCAGTGAACAAGAAGTATGTGACTGAATGAATTAGTGCATTGGTGACTGAATGGGTGAGGAATGAATGGTTCTGGGTGCCTCTGGGTCAAGTGCCTGAGTAGGGACCCCTGGACTTCTAGTTGTGTGGGCAGGGTGAGATGGTGGAGGGGAGGCACAGAGGTGGGACCTTTGCTGGGTGTTCCCTGCTGTCCAGGGCTGCAGGGTGGTGCCCACTCACCAGCCAGAGCTCCCCACAGGGGTGGTGGGCTAGATGTGGGACCCCTGGACTTCTAGTTGTGTGGGCAGGGTGAGATGGTGGAGGGGAGGCACAGAGGTGGGACCTTTGCTGGGTGTTCCCTGCTGTCCAGGGCTGCAGGGTGGTGGGCTAGATGTGCCCTGTGCTGATGAGGTGGGACCTTTGCTGGGTGTTCCCTGCTGTCCAGGGCTGCAGGGTGGTGCCCACTCACCAGCCAGAGCTCCCCACAGGGGTGGTGGGCTAGATGTGCCCTGTGCTGACGGACGGTGACCTGCTGACCTGCAGGAGGTGCTACCTCAGGTGGAGAATCCTGGGATCGTTGGGACAGTTGGGCTTGTTTCTCTCCTCTCCTGGAGAGGGTCAGCTTCTGCATGTGCTGAGTGAAAGCATGCACACACATGTGGTAAGTCTGTGGAATGAGTAGTGCACATGTGTGTGCCTTGGTGTGTGAAATGTATGTGGGGGTGCGTACGCATGTGTGAGCTGTGTGTGTCTATTGGGGGAAGTGTCTGTGTGGGGTGTGTATGTATGTATGTGTGTGTGTGTATATGTCCACATGCTGGTGTCTGTGGCTGTTGGGGACTGGGACTGGGGGCAATGGAAACAGACTGACAGGGACTTGGGATGAATGATTAAAGGTCTCGGAAGGAAGCTGTCTCTGCCAGATGCTCTTGGCAGGTTCCATGCTTGGCGTGTGTCGGGCTCCTGGCAGAGGCAGGTGGACTGCCTGGGAAGATACCAGAGTAGCCCAGGTGCCTCCTCTCTTCACCTCCTTATGCGTGGTCCCCCAGGTGTGCAGAGAAGGTAACTCCATAAACCCAGTGTCCCACAGTCAGCCCTGACCCAGCTTACATGTTGGTTCCAAACACTACCCCCAATCCCTGCTGATTGAATAGGACCAGACCAGGGCCTGGGAATCTGCATTTTCATCACCACGGGAGGGGGCGGGGCTGGCAGTGGCTTCAGGTCATACTTGCAAGAACCCCTTGTGCTGTGAGGTCTCCTTCCCCCCACTTCCGCCTTTGTTTGCTCCTCAAGTGCTCTCCCTACTGGCATTTGCTGTGTGAGCTTAGGTAAGTCTCTGGGCCTCTCTGGGCTGCTGCTTCTGTGTTAAGGAGTGTCCTCTCTCTCACTAGCTCCAGGATCTCTCCCGGTCTCACCTCCTTTACCTGTGCAGTGTTGTGGGGTCACCGGCTCCCGGGGTGGGGGGCGGTCTCAGACTCTTGGGAGGAGTGAATGAGTCCTGTCCGGAGCCCCTGTGTTGTCCTGGCTGTTGTGTGCCCTGTGGTTAGGTGGCTTGAGGTGGTGTGCACCTCTGTAGGGTAGGTGACACTGGGAATCTGAAGCCTGTGGACTGCATCCTGATTGTCCCTAGTTTACAGACAGGGAAGCTAGGGCTCAAAGCTCTGGGGTGCAGTGCATCCCCAAGCCGGTGGTCCCACTTGCCCTTGACCCTCAGAGGGGACGGGAGAAGCTGGGGATGCCAGCCCAACCTCGCTTCACAGCTGCTGTGCAGGCCTAGAGTCTGGCGTCAGGACGGGGGAGGCCCCCAAGCCGCCACAAATCTGACCCAGCTGCCGGATTAGAGGCATCTGGCTCGTTTTACGCCAGAGAAACAAAGGCGGCTGCCGCCTTTATCTAGAGGAGGTGGGGGCTGCCCTGGGGGCCTGTCAGGACAGGACAGACCTGGGTCCTGGTCTGCAAGCTGGCTCCCTGCACCCCAGGTCCCCAGGAGGTGACCACACAGTTCTGGAAGGGGCACAGGAGTGTCCCTGGGGTGCTGCGAGGTGGGGACAGGCAGGGTCCTCTGCAAGCAGCTGGCCAGGCTGGAAGAGAGGGTGCCCTCCCCCAGGCCAGGAAACACCCAATAAAACAATCTCCACCCACCCCGCCCTCTGACTGCAAGGGGCGTGGCTTCACGGAGTAGTGGGGATGAGGTGGGGGACTGGGGTGGGGTGTCTCCCTCCAGCAGCTGGGGTGAAGAAGGGGCGTGGTCCCGCTGCAGCCAAGGCCAAGGCCACGGGTTGGGGAGTGGGCGGGGCCGGCCCGGGCCGGCTCCCTGGGACACGCCCCGGACACGCCCCTTCCCAGCGCGGTGCCAGGCACGGAGGCGCCGCCGGTGCGCGGCTCGCTGGAGCCAGGCGCTGACCTTATTAGCGCGGGGCAGCTGCTCGCGAGGCACATCTGGCGCTACCTTCCAGGAATGCTGGCAGCGCGCGCATCTGGGGCCGCCGGCGCCCCCTCCGGCGCCGGCCGGGCCCGGGCGGCCCCCGGATTTCCCGGCCCCTCCCGGCTCCCCGCCTGGCCTCGGGCCTGCCTAGGGCTGGGCCCGGGAGAGGGCAGCTCAGCCTGGCCTTCTCCCCACCCCCCCCCGACGGTAGACAGCGGGGAAACTGAGGCCTGGGACGGCCACAAGTGCTTGGTCCAAGGTCACTGGTAGCCCGTGCCAACTTCCATGTAAAGTGAAGTAGCAGAGACCAGGGTACGCCAGGTTCATTGTGACCTGCACGGTCCACCGGGTGCCGTGGAACTGTATCCTCTGACTTGTGCCAGCCCAGGGCAGGGTAGCGTCAAGAGAGGAAACAGGCATAGCCCATACCAGCTAGTCACACCAGGGGCTCAGGGCCTCCTCCTGTGCTATCCCAGACAGACCCTGTTCCTTCCTATCCTGGCCAGGTGAATAGACCCCTCTGTGTCCAGACAGACCCTGTCCCTTCCTAGCTGTGTGGCCTGGCCAGATAAACAGACCCCTCTGTGCCCAGATGGACCCTGTCCCTAACTGTGTGGCTTGGCCAGGTGACTGGACCTCTCTGTGTCCAGACAGACCCTGTCCCTTCCTAGCTGTGTGGCCTGGCCAGGTGACTGGACCTCTTTGTGTCCAGACAGACCCTGTCCCTTCCTAGCTGTGTGGCCTGTCCAGGTGAACAGACCCCTCTGCACCTTGTTGAAGCATCATCTCTAAGTGGACTGGTTGGAGGAATAGCTGATTCAGGGGTTCCTCTGGCAAGAAACAAGAGCTTCTGGCCAATCAAGGAGGGCCGAAGACCGGTACATAACAATAAGGGAAAAGCAAGCGTTTCAGACGCAGACCACCAGCTAGTGTCTGGACCTGGGTATGGTCACTGTGAGGGCACTGTGCCTCTTTGAACCTTGTGGGTAGGTCTGCGGGGAGCCCTTGAAAATTCAACAGCAGGAGGGTTGCTGTAGAACCACAGGCAAGGGTTACCTTTCAACCTTGGGACCCTGAGGGAACACCTCCTGGCTTATAGCTGAATCCCCCTCCCTTCTTGAGGCTCTGTGAATATATCTGCACCCCAAACACACTTTGTGGGGGTCATCTTAAAGCTTATCTGTATCTCTTCTGGAGGCTTCCTGGAAGAATAGTGACTGGGCTTTGGGAACCAAGGGCAACATACCTGGACCCAGGCAGAGGCGTAGAGGAGGGAGTGAGACCATCGAGCTGCATGCTGTGCAGCCACTGTTGAGGTTGGAGGATGGGCTAAGGTTGGGATCCTGGGAGGAGGGTTGGAAAGAGCACTGGGCGTTCAGCTGCACACCTGTGGGGATAGGGAAGCTGTCCTGGAGGTACTGGGAGCCATCAAAAGTGGGTCAAGAAAAGGGACCAGGTAGTCCTCGTCACTTCTCCAGCCTTGTGGGTAGGAGTTCCTACTGGCTCCTTGAGGCATGGAAGGATGGACGGATGGTGTGGGGGCAGGAATCCTTGCTCCCAGTGGATGGTAGGGAACTGGCTTGGGTCACCTGGCCAAGGGAAGCTGGGGCGGGGGGCACAGGAGAACCCTGGGAGCATTCCCTACCAGGCCTGGGTCCTGGGCCACCAGCTTGCCATGCCTTCCCTCACATGGCCTCCTGCCAGCATCTGCTGCCTCCTCCCACCCTCAGCCATGTTTGTTTTTCTTCCAGAACGTTCACCCAGGCAGGCATCCGGAGGTGGTGTTCTAGAGACACCCACCCTCCTCCCACTGATGGGCTGCATGGTGGTGGGGGGTGGTTCACCCTTGGCCCTGCTCAGTGAAGGGAATGCTGAGTAGAGGGAGCCTGTGTCCCCAGCTGTCCTGTCCATCCTTTCTACCCCTAGCCACCCCTACTCCCCTCCACTGAGCCAGGCTAGATATGGTCAGGAGGTCTCAGGCAGGGGCCTGCTGTCCCTAGTATCCAAGCCTGGGTAGGCTGGGTCTGCTCCCAACCCTCCTCTCATCCCAGGCTCCTCTAAGCCACTGAGGGTGACGAGGAAGTGCTGGCTACAACAGTTTTTGTTTGTTTTTTGAGGCAGGTTCTCTCTGTGTAGGCTGGCTGGCCTGTACATCTGGTTTTTATTTCGTTTATTCGTTGCTGCCTGCGTGCGTGCGTGTGTGCGTAGAAACCATGGGTCATCCTTGAATGCATTTCTCAGGTGCCTTCTACCTTGTTTCTCACTGGGACCTGGGACTTATTGATTAAACTAGGCTGGCTGTCCACCAAGCCCGGGGATCTGCTGTCTTTCTCCCCAGCACTGGGATTACAAACCTGTGCCACTGTGCCTGGCTTTTTACATGGCTTTTTACATGGGTTTTGCAGATCGAACTCGGGCCACTGCACCAACCGAGCCATCTCCCCAGGCATGGCAGCTGCTTTAGAAGCCTTTGGTGGCTGCAGTGACTCTGTGGGGAGACTGGGGAGGAATAGATCTTGGGGGCCCGCCCCAGGATCTCCATGGTGATAGCGAGGAAGGAACCCCCAGATCTGTGCCTGTGACGGCCAGCAGGTCCCTGTCTGTCCCTCCCCCCAGTGGCACCCACCGTTCTCACAAGCCGAAGTGGATGCAGTTCACCTCTCCTGCCTGGGCTTCCTTCTCATCCAAGGAAGGGTGTCACACCTTTACTGTACACACCAGCCACAGTCACAGCCCCTGCATCTCTGGGACCCAGGGCCCCCTGTGCCGGAGGCTCAGCCACACTGGACAGGATCCTACATACCAGCTGTGGCAGAGTGTCCCCATCACAAGGAGCCAGCACCTGCCTGCTGTGTGGGGCTGCCATGTGAGCCTCCCCCAGCCACTCCCCTGCCTGACACACTGGGGCCAAGAGAGCTTAAGGTGTTGCAGGGCCTGGATCTCAGGATGAGCTGGCCTGAGGCCCCAGGGTGAGCAGGGCTGGGTGTGGCACCTGCTCCTAAGGGTCCCCCTCACCATCTTGGGAGTGAAGGTGACAGCAGCCATCCAGTAGCCTGGCACTGCGGTGTCTGAAATATTGAAATACCATTGTTGAGTGGTAAAGTCATTTTGACTGCGTGCCATCTAGTGAGTGTCCCTGTGGGCAGAGTGCCCTTTGCACAGGCCATTAGGATTCCCAAAGCTCAGTCTGGGCTATTTATTTATTTATTTATTTATTGAGAGAGGGTCTCCCTGTAGCCCCAGATGGCCTGGAACTTACTATGTAGACCAGGCTGGCCTTGAACTCACAGAGATCCACCTGCCTCTGAGTGCTGGGATTAAAGGCGTGCGCCACCATGCCCAGCCAGGCCAATTTATTTTAAATGTGCTGTGTCCTGGGGAGGAGAGCACTGTCCCAGGGCTTTACAGACTAGACACTGAGCCTCAGTGGACAGAAGTATCACTGGGCATGGTGGGCCGGTGGGATATGTCTCCTCTTGTGTCCCCTCCTGGGTATGATGGGTCAGCGGGTGCACTCTCTCTCCGGCTTCTTCAGAAGCTACTGACAGCAGCATTCCTCCTCCAGGCTCTGATGCTTGGTGGGGAGGAAGCCTGGGTGGTGACTTAAACACAACCAGCCAGGCCCCACAGGGGTGTATGAGCTTCCTGTGGGCACTGTCACAAACTGTCATCTTGGAGACGAACAACAGTGCACTCACCGTCTAACACTTCTGGAAGTCTGAAGTGCATGGTGGCTTTGCTGGACTCGAGCCATGGTGTGGCAGGGCTGGGCCCCTGGATGCTCCAGAACACGGGCCCTTGGCCATTTTGGAAGCTTCCAGAGGTCACCTCTGGGGGCATGGACAATGGGGACATGCCACACAGAAGTGATTGTCTCTTTCTGCTGAGAGGCTATGTGAGGAAGGCAGCTTACCACATATGGTGCTGTGCCAGCCACATGAAAGCCCTGCTCATGTCTATGTGACACCCCACAGAGCTCCCATCAGCCCCAGTGCGACAGGTAGAACTGGGATGGAAAAGACTAGAACAGGGCTGATAATATCTCTGCAGGTGCATACACACACACACACACACACACACACACACACACACAAACACACACACACGGGTGCACAGTGGGTAGAAACAGCCCAGAGGAAGATGGTCACCTAATTGCTCCCAGCCATGGTGGAGGATTCCCAGTTGCTCTGGGGTAGTTCCCATTCACAAAGCTTGTAAGCTGAGGACCCCTGGCTGCCCCACAGAGGTCTGGAGCTTAACCTTCTAGAAATCTCTGAAAGGAGACATCATGTGGCTGGGGACTGTCTGTCATTATTGGTGGCCATAGATCAGAAGCAAGGGTGGCTTGCGGGGCTGTCCTCTCATTGGTCTCCCCTAGGAGACCCCAGCTAGACTGAGAAGAGGAGGGAGGAAGCATGGGCTGGTCAGATTGGAGGCTGTCCACATGGGGCATTCACCACAGTGACCCCACCCTGCCCCACCACTGTGGCTTCCTCCCCTGAATTGCTACAGGAGATGAGTCTCCTGACAGCCTTCTGAAAGACTCCCCCTTTGGTTGAGGATCCATGTCCTGACATTTGCTTTATAAATTTTTAATTTCTGTTATGTCTGTGATGTGTATGTATGATGCATGTGTTTATGTGTAGGTATGTGCATGCCACAGCATACATATGGAGGTCAGAGGACAACCGTGGGTGTGTCCTCACCTTCTCCTTGTTTGTAGGATCTCTTTGCTGTTGGTCACTGCGTGCGTTCGCCAGGCTAGCTGGTCCAGAAGCTTCCAGGAGCTTCCTGCCTCCATTGCCCACTTTGCCGTAGGAGCATTGGAATTACTAATGCGTACCACCATGATCAGTGTTATGTGGGCTCTGGGGATTTGAACTCGGGTCCTCATGCTGTGCAGCTAGAACTTTACCCACTCAGCCATTTCTGTAGCCTTTGACCTTGGAATTAAAACAGATATGTTGGACTGTTTCAACTCTTTAATGTGCGTGAGTGTATTGCCTGCATGTATGTAAGTGTACCCATGTTGTGCAACACCAACAGAGGTCAGAAGAGAGCGTCAGATCCCCTGGAACTAGAGTTACAGACAGTTGTTAGTCACCATGTGGGTGCTGGGAACTGAACCCAGATCCTCTGCAAGAGCAGCCAGTGCTCTTAACCAGTGAGCCATCTCTCTAACACCAGTTGAACTGTTTTAACTCTTTCTTTGGGGGGGGGTGTTTTTGAGACAGGGTCTCCTTGTAGCCCCAGCTGGCCTGGAACTCACTATGTAGACCAGGCTGGCCTGGAACTCGCTATGTAGACCAGGCTGGCCTTGAACTCACAGAGATCCGCCTGCCTCTGCCTCCTGAGTGCTAGGACTAAAGGCATGTGCTACCATGCCCGGCTAAAATTCTTTTGGGTCAGGTCTTTATATGTAGCTTAGGCTGGTCTTGAACTCAGGGTCCTCCTCCCTCAGCCTCCCAAGTACCGGGATTACAGGCGTGTACTACCACACCAGGCTAAGACCATGGGTGTTTTAACTCTTAAAACAGTCTCCCCTTCCCACGCCAGCTAACCTAGTACTCTTTATATAGGAAGGAACCTAAGCTGGCCAGCTAGGGACCTTCGGGGATGGGGCGCTGTCCTCTGCTGCCAGACAGCCCCTTCCACACAGATGTTCCAGTCATAGACTCCAGGTGGCGCCAGAACCCCAACCTGTAATCGTGTCTCTCAGGGAATGGGGTGTGTGTGAGAGTTAGGGGACTGCGTGTGTGTTCGTGGGATGCCACTGTGTGGTAGGGGTGTGTGTGTGTGCGTGTGCACTGCAGGGAACCTGGGACCACACATGTCAGTACCCCATTTATTCTGAGAACATGGGTGCATGACGTGCCATGGAGACCCTCTTGCAGGACACCCCCTGAAGGGATATAACACACACACACACACACACACACACACACACACACACACACACACACACACACACACACACACACACACCCGTCTGCAGGAGATGTGATTAACAGATGCACAGAAGAAAGCCATGATTTATGTCCGGGTCACCTAATTGCTCCCAGCCATGGAGGAGGGGAACTTCCCTTCTCTTCACAGGGCTTGGAGTCTGAGATCCCCAAACCTCCACAGGGGCTCTGGCGCCAGGCTGCCCCACCCTCCTCCTTGGAGGCCCCAGATTCCCAGAAGCCTAGAGGGGCTGGGGGGCAGCCAGGGGTCCTCAGCTCACAAGCTCTGAGAACAGAACTATCCCGGAGCAATCTGGGAATGAGGTTCCCTCTGTGCACACGTGGCCTCCCCTGAGAGCTCCCACTGGGGAAGGTTTGCAGGGCCAGCCCCTCCCCCAGGGCTGCATTGGGCCACTCTGGGTCCATCACTACAGCCCAGGGGAGCTGGCTTGGTGGAGGGCCCCATTGGGTCCCAAGGCAGGAATTCCCATGGTAGGACTGTTCTCTGATCCAGCTGTGCTGGTAGGCTCCTGACTCTGGGCCTTTATGCTTTCTTTTCCCAATTTCTGGAATGCTGTTCCCTTTCTTCCCAGGACACTGAGGGAAGGGGGCTGCTGCCCTGTCCCTTCACGCTGTCATCAAGGTACCCAAAACCACCTGTGGACTGCCACAGGCCCTTTGCTCTGTTTTTCCAGGCAGTTGCTCTGCCCACAAGTGTCCCACAGGGGCACTCTGCACCCTACTTGGGTGGCACCTGCTTCTGTTTATACTTAGCATGGAGAGGGTCCTCAAGGAACATTTGTTTGGATGGATGGACATTGGACAAGTGAGCAGGGGCACCCTGGGGTGGGTGGGAGGGGGTAGCTGTTTCTGCTAGTCCTAGTACCCAGCATAGATGACAGGAGCCAGTAGAGATGAGCCTGGAGCCAGGACAGATGTCCTGGCTGGCTCCTGACATCTGCCCCCACCTCCCCAGAGCCTGGCTCAGGTTCCCCACACTGAGTTGTACCTTGTCTCCAGACTACCAGCAAAGGACCCCATGTGCTGGAATTCCAAAGTGTGGCACTGACTGTGGGTCCCCAGCTGGTTGTTAGGACCCTGCACTCTCCTCTGTGTCTTCTGCACATGGGTCTGTCTGGCTTGGAGGAGACGCTGGCCTGACTAGGCTGGTCTGTAACTGATGGAGACACCCAGACAGGAGCTGTGTGGCAGGCCATGCTGTGCACGCAGAGGCTCTGCCTACAGGCTTTGCTAGGCGGCTCTCATCTCTCTGTGTGGGGACAGGTCACCACCCCAGTGGGTTGAGGGTGACTCTGATGTTAGAAGTCTTGTGGAGCTTTGCTGGGGGTCCGAGACCTGTGGGGTGAGTTGAGCCGTGGCCCTCATCTCCTAGGGACGGCCTGGACGCTGTGCCCTGTGCCCCATGCCCCTCCTCCCCACTTTCTCCTCCTTTTCTGTTTCCCCCTGTGTCTGCCTCCCTCCCACCTGGCCTTCCCACCCTACCCACCCCACCTCCCCCATCTCCCCTGCCCCCACCTCCTTCCCTCCTGGCTGCTTTTCCTCACTGTCTCTGGGCCACTTGAACTCAGTTCTCTCTTTCCCTTCTGCCTCTCGCCTGCTCCCCCTAGCAGTCCTAATAGACTGTTAATGACGGTACAGTGGGTGGAAGGCAGCGTCCTGGGGGAGTCGCCACGATCTGTGTAATTGGTCTTGAAGGAGACAGAAGTGTCTAATATTTACACACTAGCATTAGTCCTTCGGGACCTTTATTCTGACTGGAACAAGCAAGGAGTGCCAGTACCACGTCCCCCTCCCCCTGCTCTGAGGGGCTTTAGTTAAGGAACTGGTTCTTCTCTTTGGCTCAGAATCAGCTCTAGGAGGGTTTGATGCGATGGCCTGGCAGATGGAGCCCCTTCCAGTTAGAGCTGGCATCAAGTGACAGGACCCCCCCCAGGATAATGCCAGGTGAGACCCTGAGCCTCTGGATGCAGCCGTGCCTGAAGCCCACGCACTGTCTCAGTCTACCCAGCCCGTTTTGCTTAGCCAGCTGAGGCACAGCTGTGAGGCACTACCTTACCCCCCCCAACACACACACACGGGGGTGGGGGCTTTACCAGCAGCTACAAGCTGCTGCTGGTGACATTGTAACTAGTGGTTGGCCATAGCCTTCCAAGGGGAACAGAGCTGTGCCCATGGCCCAGAGTCCACCTACCAGACCTTCCCTCCTAGTCCCAGATGCTGTTCTGAAAAAGCGCCTGGCCCAGGAGCAGAGCACAGGGCTTCTAGGAGGATGTTGCTGGGACAGAGAGAAGCAGAACCCATGCCAGCTGAGCTCACACCTCCAGGGGCTCCATCCCCCGCCCCAAGTCTGCTACCAGCCCTCAGCAGAGCACCAGGCCAAGCCTGGGGCCAGGTGAACATCCAGGCTAGACCAGGGGCCAGGTGAACACCCAGGAAAGGCTGGTTGGGAACCCCGTCTCTACCCACCATCCAGCTCTCCACCAGGGGCATGCTGGGAAGGGGCTGCCTGATGGCCCTAGGTATGCGACTGCATGGATTTGGTGGAAAAGAGTGACAGAGCCCCCCCCCCGCCCCCAACCTGCTGTTACCTCCTCTGTCAGCCCAGGTCCCTGTTTCAGCAGCTGCTGGGACTGATGGCAGCTGGGTGTCCCCCACCACATCTGGATGTCCTCAACTGCAGAGCAGGCACAAAAGAGCAGTCCATGACTGGTGGGGTGGGGTTTGGGGAATGTGTCTGCCTGGTGCAAACCACAGGCTCTCCGTGTGTCTATCTGTCCTCCTCTGGTAGTGGGGATTAAACCCAGAACCTTGCACATACTAGGCAGGCGCTCTACCACCAAGCTACATCCTTTACCCTATGTTATTTATTTTGAAACAAAGTCTTGCTAAGTTGTCCAGCCTGGCCTTGAACTCACTCTGTAGTCCAGGCAGGCCTTAACTTTGGGATCTTCCTGCCTCAGCCTCTGGAATAGCTTGGATGACAGGCCACTGTCACATATGGCCATGTCTGATCAGTGCCTGCCATAGACTGAGGCTGGCACAAGCTCTTGCTGGATGGGGAAGAGGCCCCCTCTTCTCCTGCCCACCCCAAGCAGAGGGCCAGGAGGCCTTGCTCTCCAGGGTGCTTGGAGCCTTCCCAGGAGGTCGAGCAGCTCCCCTGCCTCATATCTGAAGCATATTCCTTGCATGCTGTCCAGCCCCAGCTGGGTAGCCCCAGGGCATGAGGTGTCCCTGGGAGACTTGCCCAGGGGTTGGGGTGGTGGTGGAGGAGCCCTGAGCAGCCTGAGGGGGTGCAGAGCAGGCCTCCACCTCACTGGCCTCCTCATCGATCGACGTGCCTGGCAGCCCATGTGGAAGCGGAGCCCCCTGGCCCCTTTCTTGTGTTTCTGATCATAAAAACAATATTCACTCGTTCCTGTTGATCTTTATAATTCAAGCGTCCTCCTGTGTATGAAGCCGGCATTTTCCAAGAGCTGCTGTGAGGCTTTTTTTTTTTTCATGACAGCCTTATTGAGATATAATTCACAGATCATACAAGCCACCCACTCAGTGTAGAGTTAGATGGTTTTGAGAACATTCACAGACTTGTGCAGCCATCACTACAATCTAATTCTAGAACATTTCCATCACCCCCCAAAAGATAACATGTCCCTTAATTTAAGGCTGTTCCCTGTTCCTCTCTCCCAAGCCCCAGTAATCACAATCCACTTTCTATCTCTAGAGTTCCCTGTTCTGGGGGATTCTTGTCAATACCATCACCTTATGTGTGGGGTTTATGTCTAACTTCCATCACTGGACATCTAGTATCCAAGGGCGACCCACGTTGTAGTGAGATCAATACTTTGTTCTTTTCATAGCTGAGTAGTATTCCACAGTGTAGTCTACTGAAGTTTGCTTTTTTTGACTCCAGCTAGCCTGTAGACACAGGGTAATTTCCATGTGGGCTGTTGTGACATGGCTGTGAGCTCCCTGCATGGGCTTTTGTGTGGACGTATGTTTCATTCTTTCTGGAATGTGCCCAGGAGTGGCCTGGCTGCGTCCCCTGGGCCACGGTCCCGGCAGCCCCTTCTAACCATTCCAGGCCCCGTGGTTGTCTTTCTTGAGGACCACACAGCCTGTTGACACCTGTTGTCATCTGCTGCCGCATCTGAGTCCCAAGCCCAGTGGTGACAGGGTGCGTTCTCAGGAGACGCTATGGTCAGCTTCATTGTCCCTACCTAGTAGGGAGGTCAGCTCCCTCTGGAGCCCTGTGGAGGCAACAGCACTTCATGCAGGATGTGGTACTTATCAGCTGGGCCAGCACAAAGTTGATGCCATTCTGTCACTGGGCTCAGCAGTGTCAAGGCCTGAGATGGTCCAGCCCGAGGTTGCAGACAGAGCCTTGAACAGTAGTCTACCTGACCACGAATGGGCAATGGATCAGAGAAGGGAGGGTCCTGGTCGGGTTAGGAGGTATACAGATCCTGAAGATGGCACCTTCTGTACCCAGGTACACAGTGACCTGGTGCCCAGCCCACACTGCCCATCTCCCCCTGCCCAGTTCCCTGCCTCTAAAGCACAGAGAGCCACAGGCACTGACTGAATCAGGATTCAAACCCAGGTTTTCTGGCTTCCTGGCCCCAGGGTTCACCTGTACTGCAGGACCCATTGGAGCCTGTGCATGGTGGTGCCTGGGGCCCTCCTGGTCAGGATCCTGTGGAGCTGTCCCATGAGGTCTTGGGCCTCTGCTGCATTGAGGAACCAGGCCTGTAGGGGCACTTTTTAATTTCTTTTTTCTTCCTTTTTTTTTTTGAGACAAGGTCTCACATAGCCCAGGCTGGCCTTGAACTCAACACGTAGCTGAACATGACCTTGAACTGCTGATCTTCCTGCCTCTATCTCCTGAGTTTACAGGCATGATCCACCACTCCCTCTTCATGTGGTTCTGGGGTTGGAACCCAGGGCCTCCTGCATGCTAGCTCTGAAACATATCTCCTTTCCACTGTCACTTAGAACCTGCTATGAGATTCAGCCCAGGCTCTTTCTGGTTTACAGCGACAAGCCTCTGGTCTCCTCCTTCCCCTACTCAACCCCTTGAGCAAAACCCAAGTCCATCTGCAGGTTCCAGGACTTTGGGGAACCCAGTTTGAGAAGCTTGTTGGTTACAGGCCAAGGACCCCCAAATGACCTTAAGATTGGGGTGGGGATGAGCCAGGAGCCTGTGAAATGCTACTGGAACCCGAGCCTCCTGCATGATCCCACAGCCCAGTGTCCTGGCCACATCCTCAAGTGACAGGTGTGGCCAGAGGCCAAGAGATGGACCCCATGGGACCAGCTGCCCTTGTGTGCTGCGCACTTCCAGTTGTGCTTGGCGCAGCCGAGGCTCAGTCAGTGGTCTGTGATGGGGGCTACGAGGCCACCTCCCTTGCAAGGCCTTGGTCAAGCAGACACCGCACAGCAGACCTCCAAATGCTCCCCACTGTAGCTGGGAAGCCCAGGCAGGGGTCAGCTCTCACTAGCAGGCTGCCCCAGGTGCAGCAGATGCCACGGTGGGCGATCATAGGCTGGGCATATGATGCAGGAATGTGCTGCCCACCAGGTGACACATGGGGAAGGGATGAGGCCATGGAGCCCCATGCCCATCTGCCCTTCTTAGAGGGTTCCTGGTGTGCTGGGGGCTCAGGGTGCCCGCATGTGCTCACTGCCCACTAGGTATCGCTGTCCCCTGTGACTGTGGCACAGCCTCAGTCCTTTATGGTGCTGGGATCGGGATGGGTCTCGGGGTCCCGGCTGCCTCTTCTCTGCTGCCTGCAGAGCCCTACTCCGTGCTCCCATTCAGGCAGTGAGGACGGGCCTGTCCACAGGGCTCTAGGATGGCATGGCGTGTGGCTGCCACGAGGGGGCATCCAGGCTGCTGAGGAACTCAGTCCCAGAGCCCTGTGAGGAAGAAACCGGCAGGGAGGTGCTCCCGGCTGAGGAGTGAGGGATCCCGCAGTGCGCTGAGCCCAGCTGGGCACTCAGGAAGCAAAGGAACAATGCAGCCTGAGTGGGAGGAGGCTGGGGTGCAGGTGCTCTCAGAGCAAGCACAGACCAGATTCCCTAGGGGGACAGGAAGATGGGGTCCTGGTCTGTAGGGTGCGTCTGCACTGCCACTCTGGTATTGAGTACTTAGCACTGACCTGCCTTACCTCATCTCACCCTGGTGTTACGGAACACAGAGAGGTCTAGTAACTGAACTGGGATCACACAGCCAGGTGATGAAGATGGCCCTGTGGGGACCTCTTTTGGGGGGACATCAGAGGCCAGAGGTGCTAGAGGACACCCTAGGTACTGAGACCCCCTTTCCTGCAGCCCTGAGGACCCAGCCTTTCTCCACATGGAGCTTTACCTGGGGTGCCCCACCCCATCATCGGCCCAGGTTCCTGCAGACCTGGCTTTTTCAGTTTCCCAGACTGGCATATCTGTCAACCCCCGAGAGGGGCCTCATAGATGGCAGGCACTCAGCGTGTTCCCCAGTGTGGCCACCACACAGGGAAGGGTCCCCAGCCCTTCAGAGGCGTGGTGGTGAGTTGTGTGGATCAAGACTGCAGCTCTGAACTCTCAGCTATTGAGGCCTTGGCCCCCTCTGAGTTGCTCAAGGTCACCCCCTCCACACATCACCCCCACTCTGTCTGCTCTGGTCCTGAGTCAGCAGCATACCAGGTGACAGGGAACTGCTTCTAAGCAGCTGGGCAGGCAAAGTGGGCAGGACCTGGAGCCCAGATGCTGTGCATAGAGAACCTGGGGTCATCAGCATGGCCAGAGGGACAGGCCTGGCCAGGAGACAGGTTGATGGATGGATCTGGCCCAGGGACAGGCCTGGTCAAGAGGACAGGCCTTATAGGGTTGGACCTGGTCAGGGGAATAGGCCTGGTGGAGGGATGGGCCTGGCCAAGGGGGTGGGATTGCCCAGGGAACAGCCTGATGGCTAGGCCTGGTGGGGGTTGGGCCTGGTCAGGGGGTGGTCCTGGTGGGAGGACAGGGCTGGTTGGGGGGATGGGCCTAAGGGGCCCCTGAGCTTGGGGTAGGACTGGTCTAGGGCTTCGGTCACATCCAGGACATACTATGACCTTGCCACACAGGGGTCACCAAACCTGGGGAAAAGACTGCCCAGTCACAGCTAGGGGTGGAGGAATATCCAGCCTGCTCCACTCACCAGACTGTGTCCTGTGTCCCTTCTTAACCCCAGGCTGGGTCCAGGGGGAACAGGAAGGCGGGGGCTGCCCACCCCTGCAGCAGCTCTTGAGGCCCCGCTGCCTTCGTTCCGACATGGAACAGATGGACAGGGAGCGGGAGGCGGCCGCAACAGTTGGTGCTGCCAACTCCCAGCTCCCCACTCGGCGGGAGTGAGAAGCCAGCATGGAGTGGCAGAAGCCCAGCCTGCTGTCAGCACCTCCCGAGGGCCTCTCAGCCCTTCCGGAGGCTTCTGCCCCCGCCTGCTGCCTGGGATACCCAAGAGCCTGGAGCCAGAGCCTGGCTCAGGAGGCCTTGAAGGCCCATTGCAGCACATGCTGGTCGCCAGGGATCGGAGACTACTGACAACTGTCCTCCTGACCTCAGTCTCCTCGTCTGTAAAGTGGGCGTGGTGTCTGCACTGCCTTTCCATCCTGCTTGACTTCACCCAGTCTCTTAACCTCTCTGTGCCTTGCTTTCCTGGCTCCCTTGTGGTGCCCTGTGCTGCAGAGGGTTCGCAGGGCAGAGTAGGGGCCCGCTCTGCCCTCAGTAGGCAAAGAAACGCAGCACTTCTCCAGACCAAGGAGAGATGGCTTTGCGGAGGGAAATAGCCCCGGCTGGGTTATGCAGCCAATGCTGCGAGGGCCTGACAGAGCTCGCTGACCTGATTCTGTGACAATCCAGCCCAGCGGTGTGCTCCTGTCCCTCAGGACATGATGAAGGTTACCCTCCTCAGAGCTGTCCAGCCCAGCAGTGGCCACTGGACACTTGTTGTTATGTGTGTTTATTTTATTTCATTTTTATTATTATTTGTGATGCTAGACAAGACTCTCCTTGAACTTAACACGTGATGGTGACCTCAGATCTCAGTCACAACACTGGGTTCAGGTACCCTGTCACCACGGGTGGCTGGTAGCCAGTGTGTGTGTAGCGCTGACCTAGAACATTCCTTGGTCACAGTTCTTTTGGCTCATTTTCTGTTGCGCTTGTTGGATCTTTGGGTGATGGGGACATGAAGTGGGGGGGCCTGGGAGAGGAAGGTGGATTGAGTTTCTATGTTAGTCTTAGAACATTCTTGAAGTATATGTTGGCTGCTATGTCTCAGGGAGCCTGTTCTGTTGCCTTTTACCAAGTGTCAAACACAGAACTTGTGGCAGGAGGATGGGCAGCTACTGTGTGTTATGTAAGTCAATTCACAGCGTCTTAAAACATGAACCCAGTTAGGCATCGTACAGACTGTCCTTGTCAAAAATTTAAAAAATCAATCTGACATCGGGTGTCTCCGCGTTGGTCCTCATTCCCCTGAAGTATCTAGGGGCCTGGGGAACCTGGAGCACCCCGCTCCCTTCCACACCTCCACTTCTTGGGTGCAGAATGGGTGGGGTGAGGTCTCAGTCGGGGAGGTGGTGGGTGCACGTGAGACCTCACAAAGCCTGGCTAGAAGCTAGGGCTGCCTGGCCACTTTGGGAAAGGGCAGAGGGGCCGAGGTGGGTCACGAGCCCCTCCTGGTCCCTGACGGGCTCCAGGCTACTCACTCACCATAGGACCGGGGTGGGAGGAGCAGGACCCTCATTGTGACCCACTGTTTCTGGCCCTGCTGACCTTGGAGCTAGGCTCTGGATTCTAGAAGGGTTGCAAGTGAGAACAAGTCAGAGGGCTTCGTGGTGTCTTCCTGGGCTGTAAGAAGGAGGCGGAACTGGGCAAGTTGGGTCTAGTCTCTCCCAAGCCACTGTGGGAGGTTGGAGAGTCCATTTATCCTTCTACCTCTGGGGCACATGAACCCTCTCTCAACAAGGTCGGGGGGTGCCGGGACTGATGAGATGACTCAGTGGTTAAGATCACTGGCAGATGTTCTTCCAGAGGACCTAGGTTCGATTCTCAGCACCCATATGGACAACTGCCCATAACTCCATTTCCAGGGGAACCTGACACCTTCTTCTGACCTCTGTGGGCACTGCACAACACAAATGCACTTACACACATGCAGGCAATACACTCATACACAGAGAATAAAAGCAATAAATAAAATGTAAAATAAGAAACAAGGGGGGAGGGCGTGTGCAGAGGACTGGCCCTGAGGACAAAGGCCAAGATGCCCTGGCCCACTTGGGTGACATGGGGTGAGTCCTGACACTGCCCTCCAGGGGCCTGCCCATCACCAGCACTCACAGGGCTGTGAGCAGAGCCCCACCCCACATGGCCTGCGCCACAGCTGCCTGCTCTCCCAGGGGCGTTCATGCCTGCCTGCTGTTCTCCCCCCACCACACACACACTCCTGCCAGCTGGCTGCTGTGCAGTTGCCATGGTGATCTTTGAGCATGTCAGTGGGTACTCTCCCTTCATCTCTTCAGGCCAGAGCCACTTGTGGGAGGCCCTTGGGTTGCTAGGCAGAAGGGAGCCTGTCAGAGGTCCCAGGGCCCTGGTGCCCCCGGCCGACTCTTGATCCTTGCTGAGGGTTCAGGGTTAGAGGGGCAGCTCAGGGTGGGGAATGAGGGGCGGGTAGCCAAGGGGAGGTCCTGGGAGCCAGGCAGAGAACAGCCAGCCTGAACAACTGGGGGCTAGGGTGCCTGTGCCTGGTCACCCTGGGCATCCAAGTGGCCCCACTGTGAACTGTGTGTTGCCCTACTGTGTGCTCTATTATGCCTTACTGAGAGCTGCTTCTTGCCCTACTGTGAGCTGTGCTCTGCCCTACTGTGTGCTTCACCCTGCCCTACTGTGTGCTCTGGCTTTGGTGCATTCCTCCCACTGTGAGTTCCAGGCAATTAAAAATTCTGATTCCTGTGTGAAGAGGTCACAGATCTAACAACAACCAGTGTCTTTGTCCAGTGAGGTTGTAGATCCTTATGGGAGTCCATCTCACACCAGGGTGCTGAGGCACAGAGAACAAATAGCCAGGGAAGGGAGGGAAGCAGCTGGCTCTCCTGGTCTGAGGCTGCTGTCACCTTGGAAACATCTGGGATGACCCCGGTTGGATGAACAGCTGCAGGCACTAAACTCAGATCTATGTGGTCCTGCCAGACACTCCATGGGTCACCGCACAGGCAGCCCAGAGACAGACTGGGGACCGACTTCAGTTTCATGGGGAGGGGAGATGCCACTGCATGATCAAGGGCTCCCCTGTCGGTGCTTAAGGGAGGGACCCAGGGAAGGTGATGGAAGACAGAGCTGGTGTAGCCGTGCAGTCGGACTAGCAGGTCCCTGGGCAGAGCCACCCCTCCCAGATCACCTGCAGGGATTGAGTGACTCCCAGGCTGGGAGGAGCCCCAAAGCAGCCCTCTGCTCCTCCAGCAACACATGGGGCTGTTACAGTCCTCTCAGCCACCAGGCCCTGTGGGTACTCAGACGTCAGGATTTCACCAAGTAGCTTTAACTTTAGAGTCCTTGATATTTGTCAGGCCAAACATGTCAACTCACTGGCCCCATCCGCAGGGGCAGGTTTCCATGGCAATGGGCTGAACTGCAGGGCCCTTGGTCCCCAGCAATCTCCACTCCAGGAAGCCTCCTGGGCACTGGGTGCCAGTACAGTGCATGCTTGCCTGTGCTGCAGAGCCCTGGCCGTGCCCTTAGGTCCTATTGCCATGGGGATCCAGGGCTATGGGCAGGACAACTTGGGGTGCTGTGTGTGGCCCTGGTCTGATCTCTCTCAGTGTGTTTATCCTGGGCATGTCCACAACCAGCTGCCCCACTGCAGACAGAGAGGAGAGGGTGATTGAGGCCCGGCCCGACATCCTGGGGTGGAAATCAGCCAAGAGCAAGCCTGGGGCATCCCGAGCCTGCCACCTCCTCCCCGTCCCCTTTGCAGCTAGCTGCACCTAGGCACAGTAGGCAAGAGATTTGCCTACAGTCATAGCTGGCAAGAGGCAGAGCCAGGAACTCCAGAGCACAGACCCTTTGCCATTGCCCACATCCCCTAGGGTCCCTCAGAAGACCCTGGCACAAAGCTTGATCCTCCTGAAAATTGGGTGACTAATCACTGTGTTATGGTTCCCCTGCGTCCGCCCTCCCTGGTGAATGTCAGATTGCAGCTCTTCAGCCTCTGCAGACTCTCAGCCTCTTGTCAGTGAGCCCTCTTTGAACAGGTCCCCTTTTATCGCATGGTGACACGTGGTGGCAGAGGGCGATTCCGGGTGAGATTGTCAGGGAGGGGGCCAGGCTGCCTCACTCCTGACAGCTAATTAGCGCGTGTCTCTGCACCAGCCTCCACCGTGGCAGGCTTGTCAGGGCGGGGGAGTGTGTGGAGGCCTCTGCGGAAGCTGGCTGCGGCCCTCCTGCCTGGGATCCTGCCACCAGGCCCTTGCTGATCAGAGGGAAAAAGCAAGCACGGGTCCCCTGGGGTCTGCAGCCCCATGGATGTACAAATGACAGGTTCTAGGTCGACAGCACCCTGGCAACCGGACAGGGCCCAACGACACCATGGACACCGAGGTCTTGATGCTCTGCAGAGGGAAAGCTCCCATCAGGCCCAGCACCTGAGCTGTACACAGGAAATGGGAACCTGAGTATGACCAATTCCCAGGTGTCTTGAGGCTCATGTCAGCCTGTGAGCCAAGAGGCCCCAGGCTCAAGGGCACACGGGAGAGCCTCTGCACCCTGCTATGGTATTTGTGGGTGCCCCATTCCTAGTGATGTTGAGAGTGTTCACTGTGTGAACTCCAGCTGGCACAAGCGAGAGATTCCAGACCACAGAGCTGACTGAGGGAGGAAGGGGATTGACTGCTTGTGCTGTCCCTGGGGAGAAGGCTCCCCAGGCTAGTGGGGCACAGTCTATTCATCCCAAGGGTTTCTCTCAGGACGAGGGAACCCGGCACCAGCTTCCCGGCACCTTGGGCTGCATGACCCTGTCCTGCTCCATCTGAGGCCTCAGGTGTGAGTCTTCTGTCTCAGAACTGTTTCTAAAGGCCCAGGGTGTGGGGCTCACTGGAGAAACTGCAGCCAAGAAGTAAGGGGTGTTTGTAAGGCCGCAGGGAAGCACTTGCTCTGTTCTCCTCCTTGTTTCCCACCTCTGACAGTGAGCATTCCAGAACCTTCCTTACCTCCCTGGAGCAGCGCCCAATGGGGAGGGGGCCTAGGTGACGGCTGAGACCCACACCCTGCGTTTAACAACAGCATCTGCAGTGACCACAGAGCAGGTTGGTACTGAGGCTCTCTACCCTCCACCCCAATCCTCAAGGTAGTGTCTGGGTCAGGCCCACCTCACAGATGGCAAGACCGAGGTGGGACACACATCACTGACTGTCACACCACAGGTAGAACTAGACACACCTGAGTCCCCTACCCCTGTACCCCTTCTAAGGAAGGAGGGAGAGGCAGGTGGGGCCTCTAAGAGAAGGGGAGAACACAGGAAGGGGGTGCTGTATTGCAGAAGGGGGTCTGGTAGACATATACAAGTCCCAGTCACTCTCAGTCAGCCCCGTGCACTTAGAGGCCTTAGAGATAAGGACTAGTCTGGAGTCTCTCCACACAACAAGGCTCACAGCCAGCTATGAGCAGGATTCGAACCCAGGCCTTCAAACGCCCCCTCCTGTGTCCCTTGACTGCCTCCTGCCCCTTGGCTCTGCTAAGGGTGTCCAAGCCTGCAGAGGTGGCATCCCCTCTCCGCCACGCCTCCCATCCTAAGCAGTTGGCTTCCACCTCGGAGCAGGGCGTACATCTCCCGGTCAGCTAATTATGTGGAAAATTGGAAGAAATTGCAGGAACCACTGCGGGAAATGAGGTCAGGGCTGAAGGTTATCAGAGCTCAGCGGCCCGGTGCTCCAGCAGGCTCCCTGGAGACTGATTCTCCCCTCCCGAGGCTGAGCTCCCAGCACCCCCACCCCCAGCCAGGTTCCCAGCTGCACCCTCCCCCTCCCCCACTGTCTTCCAAACCATAAAACCCAGAAGCAAAGAAGACATGGTGGGCCAGCTGCCCACCCTCTCGCCTGCCCCTCCCCAGCCTCTCCCCAGCTTCCCTTATCCCTCTCCTCCTGGGAGGAAGTAAGGACAGGGAGGGACAGGAGCAGCTCTGTGCACACACATGGTACATCTGGGACCGAGAACAAAGCCAGACTAACCCCTGCTGGCATGCTCTGGCACAGCACTTGAGTGAACATTTATTGAGCACCTACTGTGTACCAGGCATGAACTTGCCTTTCTTTCCATCTACACTTACTTTAAAAAAAGAAAGAAAAAAGCACAGCCAGGCGTGGTGGCGCACACCTTTGATCCCAGCACTCCGGAGGCAGAAGCAGGCAGATCTCTGTGTGTTCAAGGCCAGCCTGATCTTCATAGTGAGTTCCTGGCCAGTTGGGGCTACAGGAGACCCTGTCTCAGAAAGATCAAAAACAAAAATAAACGCCAAGACGTATCTGTGGTTTCTCTGACCCCTAGGCTGTTTCCTTTGTCGGACCAACTCCTATTCACCCTTCACAACCCACTGAAGGTAGCCCCTCCCCACCCAACCAGTAAAATGTATAGAAGTACTCCTGTCTGCAAGAGGCAACAGACTGAGTGCTTAAGCCTAGGCTGTAGAGCCTTGGTGGGCTGTGGTCAGGAATCAGTGTAGCATCTAGGCCCTGGGCTTTCAGGTGGGTGAGTAGGGGTTGGCCCACCCTGCTGCCCCTCCTCTCTGCCTTGGTAGTGTGACAGCCCTGTCCACCTGACAACAACAGGTTCCTGAGACCCTGTGTCTCCAGGGAGGCTCCACGGCTTCACGACTGTAGCTGGCGCAGGTGTGCCTGGTGGGGACGTGGAGAGCTTGGGGCAGAGAACTTTACAGAGCCATCCCTGGGCTCTGAGGTCATCATGGTTGCCTGCCCCATCCTCCTCCCTGTGAGAATGATGCTAATGAGTGCCAAGCCAAGGCCCCCCTTCAGGGACTGCCTGCCCTACCCCCACAGCCTGCATTTTACACAGGAGCCACCACCCCTCCCCAGGGGCCCCCACGTCCATGTGGTCCTAGTTGATGATCCCCATACCAGGCTGTGGAGAGTCAGGAGTGCAGCCTGGACCACAGATGTATCTTCATCCAAGCCTGCATCTCGTAAGCCTGGTCTATTGCAGAGGATGGAGTACAGGCCAAGGCTGGCCTGGGGCCTAGGCAGCAATGTGGTGCAGCTGTCTGGGAACCATGGGGGCCTGGACAGCATCTGCCAGCGAGACTCTGCCGCTGCCCAAACTGCCTTCCCCATGGGCTGGCAGCATCTCTTCTCCCATGAACACTGTGCCTACCTGCCCCTGTCAGATCCTGCCAAGCTATTAGGGTTCTCTTAGGACCCTGAGCTATCCCCTCTCATAGCTACCCAGACATGGGATTAAAGTTAAGGGAGGGAAAATAGCCTGTCTGTCCCCTGGTTCCAGCTGCTCTGATTCATGACCAAGGTCCAAGGAGAGAAGGGCAGGGGCTGTGAGATCCACCAGGAGAGAGCACAGCCCAGGGCCCTGGGGCTTTGGGGCCAGGGCTTCTGGGATGTGACCCTGGAATGGGGGCTTCATCACAGATGGAGTCTAGGGCAGAGCCATTCACCTGCCCCAGGCCCTGTGAGAGCTGGTCCGCCTTTTCCTGCATTTCCATACCACCATCTCGGGGGCTGAAAATAAGCAAGTTGCCCCACCTCCTGTTTCCTCCTCTGACTGGTGGGTGGTGGCTTCCTAAGGGCTGTGAGCACCTCCCCTGGAGCATCCTGCCCATCCTCCATGCCTTGAGGTGACTAGATGACCTCGGAGCAACAGAGATGCAGGAGGCAGCGTAATTGACTTGTCATGTTCAGACAGCGAGGAGGGTTGTCATCTGCATCAGCTGGGGGAGGCCATCCTCCATGCCTTGAGGTGACTAGATGACCTCGGAGCAACAGAGATGCGGGAGGCAGCGTAATTGACTTGTCATGTTCAGACAGCGGGGAGGGTTGCCATCTGCATCAGCTGGGGGAGGGAGTGTGCCTGTGTGTGTGTGTGTGTGTGTGTGTGTGTGTGGTGTGTTGCCTCTGCACATGCAGGCTGAGGGAGGGTGTGTGAGTGTGCACATGCAGCGTTGGGGGGGGGCATGTGTGTGTGTGCCTGTGTGTGTGTGTGTGTGGTGTGTGTGTGTGGTGTGTGTGTGTGTGTGTGTGTGTGGTGTTGCCTCTGTGCACATGCAGGCTGAGGTAGGGTATGTGAGTGTGCACATGCAGACTTGGGAGGGTGCATGTATGTGTGTCTGTGAGTGCATGCATGTGTCAGGTGGAGGTAGATCTCTGTGTACATGTACATGTCTGCTTTCGAGGAGGTGAATCTACATATGCATTTGTGTGCACATGCATCTGTGCACATGTGTGTGCATGGTATTTATATCTGTGTATGCATGTGTGATCATACATGTGTGCATGCATGTCTAGCACCAAGCTTCACACTCTGTCTCACCAGCCAGACAGCATCAGGCCACTTTTCCAGGCTTTACTGTCTACAGTGCTGGCCCATTTTGCAGGCCTGATACTGAGGCTTAAAAAAGGCAAATAAGTAGCACAGCTTGGGGTTCGCACCTGCACCCCCTGCTCCCCTCCCCAACATGCCATTCCCCCAGCGCTGCCTCATAGCCCTCCGTCCTGGTGTGGCCTTCAGGCCATCTGTGCCGGGGGTGGTCATATGATCACTAGTGACCCCCACCCCTGTGAGCAGCCCTAGGCTCCCACACTCATTCTGTCAGCCAAGGCTCCACCCCAGGCAGAGTGTGTGGAAAAGCCCTCCCTGTGGGCCTGTCAGGGCAGCCCCTGGCTCAGCCCTGCTCTGTGACTGTCTGAGGATGTGGCCCACTGGCAAGGTGGAGCCCCAGCAGCCTCCGGGGGCCTCGCAGCAGCTGAGGTGGATTTTCTCATTTGCAACCCTCTTCAGACATTTTCAGAATCTGGAAACAATTAAAGCAGCCCAGTGGGGGCCGATAGTGCTCAGCTCCGGCTGGTGTTTGTTGGATTGATGTTGCCCTGGGCTGCTGCTCTGTTAGCACTCGGTCCTGCATGGGGCCTTGGAAGAACCACACGCTAGTGGGAAGAAAAATCCATTTATGAATCCTCAGAGGCTCGGCTCCACCAGCTGGAGACAGCGTTGCCTTGGGTGTTTCCAGGATGGGCGAGGCACTGGAGGAGGGAGAGAGCAGTTTCTTAATGGGCCTGTCTGGTTCCTGAGACAGCCCATCCATCCTGTAGACGGAGGGGAGATTGCAGCCGCGACCCGGACGTGCAGGCCACCTGGCTGGGAGAGCTGTGCTGGGCCGCTGCTGATCCTCAGTATCTAAAGGCCTGTTCTAGTCAGGAGTCCTTGGAGGTCAGGTGGAGGCCTCAGGCCACCTCAGCAGACCTCTCGAAGCCATCTCTTCTTAGGTTTGGTCTGTGCCTAGGATTCCACGTGGCCACCCGTGAGGCAATGCCAGCAAGCAAGGGCCCTTCAGACACACGACCCCTTCTCCCCTTTCTGGGAGGTTCCAAGGTCCCCAGTGGTGTGGCACTTCAGAGGCCCCCAGAGCTTGAAGGACCCCACAGCTAGGCCAGCACTTACAGGCACCTTATACAGACTTCCTCCAAGCCCACATATCCCTAACCTCTGATGGTGATGTGTCCAGAGAGTGCAGGGTCACAGTCCCTACAGGTGCCCCGCACCCTGTGTACCTCCCACCATCAACCCCATCCTGCCACCCTTAGGTGGGGCAGGTAGGCCCCTCATGGCCAGCCTCCCCTCTCCTCACAGTTTTCCATATCTGGCATTGATTTTCTCTGTACCTCCACCCCTGGGTGGCGAGTGCGCCGGGCAGCATGCAGATGGGGACACATGCCTGTGTGCCTGGGCCTCACTACAGTTTAGTTAGTTCCTGGACAGTTTTCCAGGCCCTACCCACTTCGAGGTCTGTCCAGATGCCCTTGGGGAAGCTGTGTGGTTTGGTGGGGTCTTTGTGCTCCCTCCCACACGTAGCGTGCTCTCACACCCCACACCCACCACGTGGGGCCATGCCTCCCCATGCCTCAACCTCTGAGGTCAGCAGGAGCCACTACTGGGTGACTCTTCCCAATCCAGGTGAGCTGGGCCTAGGAGTGGAGTAGACAGATGTGCCAGTGCACAGCTGTAATCTCAGCACTTGGAATACTGAGAAAAGGCTGACTCGATCTGTGGCCAGTTTGGGCTGTGAAGAGAGTGCCAGGCTAGCCAGGGCAGTAAAGCAAGACCCTGCCTCAGAAAAAAAAAGAAGGCAGCGAGGATGCTCTGCCAATTTGCCGTTTCCTTTGGGCAAGAACTGAGGCCAGGCTGGTTGAAGGGGTCTCAGCTCCAGTGTCCCCCAGCTCCACCCCCCCCAGAGCTTAGGCCGTGTGCCAGGTACTTAGCATCTCTGGGACCCAGTGTTTCTGTCTCTTAGAAGGTGAGCAGGCAGAGGTTAGAAGATGAGGTACCAGGCCTGCACCCCTGACCACAAGGGTGTGCTCTGGCCAAGAAGAGTGTGCCAGGGGCTGGAGAGACCCCAAAGGGCGCAGAGTTTCTGCCTGGGGTGGTAAGAATGTTCTAGAAAAGGCAGAGGTGGTGTGCATGTACCCAGTGCCCCTGGGCTGTGCCCTTTACATGGTGTTGAAAGAGTTAAAGACAGAGGGGCCTGGGGACAGGGCTCAGTGGGAAAAGTACCTGATGCCTAAGTATAAAGACCTGAGTTCAGATCCCAGCACTTACGTAACACCTGGGCACAGTGGAACACATCTGTAACCCTAGCACTGGGACTTGGAGACAACAGGAGCCCTGGGGCTCACTGGCCAGCCAGACCAGCTGAATCGGCGAGCCTTGGGTTCAGTAAGAGAGCCCTGTCTCCAAAAACAAGATGAAGAGTGAGTGAGGGAAACGGCAGATGTTGACGCTGACCTCAGCACACATGTATGTGCATTGCATAAACACACACATACAGAGGGAGGAAATGTGACATGTTCACTGCACTCTGGCCAAGGTCACAAGCCGGCCCTCTAAGACCCTAGCACGCAGCACGCTCTGCTGCCTGGGGCACCAGTACCTGCACTTTGCTCCTGTCCAGATGAGGAATAATCTCAGGAGTGTGACGGGTACCAGGCAGGCTCCATGTTGGTGCCTCTGCAGCAGGGGCCTGCCATCCCCTGGTGTCCAGCGTCCCTAAGGGGCATCTGGGTCTCAGTCACGTTAACAGGGCTCAGGTGCCTGCTCTCCTCTCGTGGGTGTTGGGCGCCGGCCCCAGGGCTGATTAGGGAGGCTGCGGTCCTGTGTGATGGGTCCCCCAGACCCTGCAGGGTGCCCTCTGCTCTGTGGCTGGTGGAGGGGCGCTGTGTTCTGTTTGCTGTCAGTAGCCTCCGGGCACAGAGCATCTGTATCGTAGCTTCCCACAGCCTGTGTCTCTGCAGGGCTGCTGTCAGGCATGAGCAGTCGTCACATGCGCGTCTGCTGGCTGCCAAGCGTGCTGTGAGAGATAGGTCAGCAGGTGCTGACCTGGCCAAGGGGTCCTGCTCCCCTCCCCACCCTCACGGTGCTCAGTGGAGGTCTGGGGACCCAAGGCCAAATTCCAGACCTCATGACCTGTCCTGGAAGCATGAAGGTAGGGAGCCCAGGGGCCAAACAGGGGTATGTAAAATTCCTTCCCAGGCCCCAGGCCCCTGACTGGAGCTGGAGTGTGAAGCAGATGCCGAGCCCCATGCCCCCAGCAGGTGGCGCTCTCATCCTGGGAAGGGCGCTTGGCTGGAGAAGGGTACGTAGGGGGCATCCCTGCCTGTTGGTTGAACCCTCTTTATTCCTGCACTGGTAGGTGTGGTGCCTCATGGGTAGAGCCCCAGGACACTCTTCTGAAGTTTTGGGGTCTTAGAGTTCCATCCTAGCCATGGACAACAGGGTGCTAGCCATACTTTACAGTGTGGGGCCTCTGTGTGTAGCAAAGCCACAGAAAAGGGTGCTAGTAAGTTCGGGATTGCATCTCTGCTCTGCAGACTAAGAAACTCAGAGAGGCCCAGAGAGGTGCATTCACTTGCCTGTGGTCACACAGCTGAGAGGTCCCTGCCTGTTGTACCTTACCTGCCTTGTGGGCGATGGGAGTCTGTCTGGTGACTGCTGGGTTTGCTAGAGGTTTACTCTGTGCTGTTCAAACATCTTGAACAAATTTCCCGGCTTAACCTCTGGGACTGGCGCTGCTGATACGGGGGAAACTGAGGTACAGGGACTCCGGGAATGTGCCCCAGGACTGTCAGAGATAATACACAGTGAACAGGAAGCCTGGCTCAAGCTGGCCAGGTCAAAGTCATGACCTTGTTTCACAGATGAGCAGACTGAAGCTGGTGGTGCCCAGATCCTGGCTGAGGTGTGGGTTTGGAGACTTCTGGAACACCTGAGGCAGCAGTAGCTTTTTTTTGAGGGAAAAGACATTGGATTTAATACTGCAGTTTTTAAAAAATATTTTATTTTTATTTTATGTGTATGTGTGTATGGCCTGCATGTACGTGAGTGTACCCATGTCATGCAATGCCACGGAGGTCAGAAGAGGGCTTCGGATTCCCCTGGAACTGGAGTTAAGGATGGTTCGTAGCTACCATGTAGTTGCTGGGAATCGAACCCATGTCCTCTGCAAGAGCAGCCAGTGCTCTTAACCTCTAACATCTCTCCAGCCCCCCACACACACTTTTTTAAAAATCATTTGAACCTAGGCTTCCTGCCTGGTAAGCAGCTTTGTATTTTTAACCCAAATTTTCTGGGGTAAGTTTTATTACACTTTTATTGTACTTTGTTATTATTGTGTGTGCGTGCATGTGTGTATGCATGCATGTGCACACTGTGGCATGCATGTAGAGGTCAGAGAATAACTTTCAGGAGTCAGTTCTCTCCTTCTACCACAAGGGTCCAAGGAACTGAACTCACATCGTCAGACTTGACAGGAAGCCGTTTACCCATTGATCCATCTCGCTGACCCTGCTATATTTTTTTAAAAATACGAATTCAGAGCATCTGAATCCCCCAGGCACCAGGCCAATGAGTGCGTGGGAGGATTTTTTAATAATTCTTTTATTTTTTTATTTTATGTGTATGAGTAAAGTTTTGTGTACATGAATGTATTGCACCACATGCATGCAGTGACTGCGGAGGCCAGAAGAGGGCTCTGGACCCCCTGGAACTAGAGTTAAGAACAGTTGTCAGTCAGTCACTATGTGGGTGCTGGGTCCTTTGCAAAAGCAGCCAGTGCTCTTAACCACTGTCACCTCTCCAATTCTGAGATTTACGTGTGTGTGTGTGTGTGTGTGTGTGTACCCATGGAGGCCAGAAGAGGGCATCAGATCCCCTAGAACTGGAGTTACTGGCCATTGTAAGCTGCTGGACATGGGTGCTGGGAACTGAGCTTAGGGTCTCTGCAAGTTAGCAGCAAGCTCTCTTAACCCCTGAGCCATCTCACCAGCCTAAGGGGGAGTTTTTTGAACCTGAGTTTCCTTTGGCTTTCCCCACGTGGCAGACACTCCTGGCCTGCCCTGCCTGAGTAAGGAGTGAAGGTTTGAGGGAAACAAGGCTCCTCACCGAGGAGCTGAATGCAGGGGGAGAGTGTAGACTGGTAACGTGTTCTGGAGTGTTGCTGCAGGGCCCGGCGGCTCACTCTGCTCTCCATACCCGCAGATCTGAGGGGCATTGGTTCTACCTGCTCTACAACCATTGCAGTCTTCTGTCTAAGCACAAGATATTTCAGTGCAACACAACTGTCTGCAGAGCCAGCGTCCTAGCAGGAGGCCCCTGCAGTGTGGTCAGCACGCTCTGCCAAGGTGGCGGGTGTGTGGAGGGTTAGAGAAGTCACCTACCCTGCTGCCTGCTGCCATTGCCCATGACCTTCAGCAAGGCCCCTCCAGTTCATCTTGGCCAAACCAATACCAAGTCTCCACTTCCACAATGAGGGGACATTACTGGGACTGAAGGGACTCACGGTGGATCCCTCTGGGTCACATGATCTCCTCTATTTGCTGAGTCCCTCATACTGTATTCTTGTCATTCCAATACAGAGTATCACCCTTGTGCCTTTGCTAGTGCCTTCCCACATGATGTGTCCTCTGAGCACACTGGCTAAGCAGGTGTCTTCCTTACGAATCCAGGAAGGGCAAGGAAGGGCAAGGCAGGGCAAGCAGGGGATGGAGAGGGTCCGTGGGCTGAGCTGGTGGCCACCGTGGGTTGTCAGGGTCAATCCAACCAGGTCCTAGGCTGCCTGCCCAGGTCGTCCTAGGAGGGTTTGTTCAGCTCCATGGTCAGTTTGAAGTCACTTGGGGAGGGCAGAGCTGTCAGGAAAGTGGTGACCCTGCTGCCCCAGGGCTCTATGTAAGGACACAGGGGGCCCAGGAAGGTCATGGCATACATACATACCCACCACACAGTATGGAGGCCCCTCCCATCAGTCCTGAGCCTCACAGGGCAGCCAAGGCCTGGGGAGTGGGCGGGCGGCCCAGCCAGGTTCTCTACTCTCCGGCTGTGTGCAGCACAGAGCAGACCACTCACTGGCTGGTGGCTGGTGCCATCGCACCCCTCCCACGGCCCAGCTCACAGCTGCAGACTCAAGTTAATTAACCCTCCCAGCACCTCTCAGAAGGAGCTAATTAGGACTCAGATCTCCTCCGTGGGTGGTTAAACCAAGGCCCAGGGGCAGAGCGAGAGGAAACGGAACCAGAGCTTGGAAAGTCACACCAATGCAGGCTCACAGCACTGGGCACAGGCCCACAGGCATACACTGAGGCGCTGGGGACTCCAGCTCCATTTGGAGACTCTATTTTTGTCGTTTTTTTCCTCCCAAAGTATACTCAGTGCTACAGAATGGGGAATTCTAGAACAAGCTCACACCCCTCCAAGCTGGTGTCCACTGGCAGAGGTTGAGTGTGGTCCCAAGGGAGGTGATCCAGCTCTCGGAGCTGTGACATCCAGAGTCCTGTCCCCTGTGGGGATCTCGTCCCTATCTTTCCAACCACTTCTAGAAGCTCAGTAAACCACGTCATCTGAGTGGGCCACAGCCACTGGGGCAGGTCCGGGTCAGTCACCGGAAGTCCCAGGATCTGGGGCCGGCCGGGTGTGTTCGCTCCTGCAGGCCTGGGGCGGCTTTGTTTGCTATAGGACAGAGGTGCGCTACCTGGGCTTTTGCTGTCCCTTCGGCCTCCCAGGGGTTTGGCTGATGTCGAAGCCTGCCTCCTGTGGGGTTGCAAAGGCTGCCCTCACCCTGACCTGGAATTCTTACTTGCTCTGGGGACTGAAAGGTGGGCCGAGAAGTCACACATTTCCTGTGTCAGCCATGACAGGTGGCAAAGATTCCCATGCCTGGTTGCTTTGGGACCCGAGAGGAAGGGGGTCAGTATGGCCATTTCACTCCTCCTTCATCTAGCATACCTGCCCCTGAAGTTTCCATTTTCCACGGGAGTTTATCGTGGATTTGACCCCTTTCTGCCCATCATTCTTTTTCTTAAAACTGGGGATAGAACCCTTGGCATGCTAGGTAAGTGCTTTACCATCGAGCCATGTCGCCAATCCTTTTTATATTTCCTTTTTTAATATTATTTTTTAATTTTTAATTTTTTTGGTCTTTTTGAGACAGGGTCTCCCTGTAGCCCCAACTGTCCTGGAACTCACTATGTAGACCAGGTTGGCCTTGAACCCGCAGAGATCCACCTGCCTCTGCCTCCCAAGTGCTGGGATTAAAGGCATTGAGCCATCATGCCCAGCCTAACTTTTTTCTGTTTTACCTAGTATTTTAACACTTTTCCCATGTTAAGAGGGTCATTTTATTTTATTATTTTGAAACAAGGTCTCGCTGTGTAGCTCTGGGTAGCCTAGAACTCACTATGTAGACCAGGCTGGCCTTGAACTCACAGAGCTCCGCCTGCCCCTGCCTCCCAAGTTCTGGGATTAAAGGCGTGCGCCACCACGCCCGGCTTATTATTTTTATTTTATGTGTATGAGTGTATTACCTGGATGTGTGTAAGTACACCCACGTTGTGTGGTGCCCACAGAGGTCAGAAGAGGGCATTGGATCCTCCTGGAACTGGAGTTACAGACAGTTGTTAGCTGCCATGTGGGTGCTGGGAAGCCAGGTCCTCTGTAAGGGCGGCCAGTGCACTTAACTGCTGAGCATCTCTCCAGCCCTATATTTTCATTTTGAAACAGTTCACTAGATAGCCTAGGCTGGTCTTGAACTCACCATGTGATCACACCCTCCTGTGACACAGAAGTCTGCTCCTGGCCACTTAGGCCCCTCTGCTGACCCATCTGCAAGGCAGCTGGCTGCCTAGGGTCCATCAACACAGGACCCCAAGATGGTCACCATGATGCCACCAAGCCCAGCCTGGGACATCAGACCCTCCCCTCTGCCATAGTCCAGGTCCCTGGCCACACCAGTCCCTGTCCCATTCCCATAATACTCTGTTCATGCTGGCCCCACAGTCCTCCCTGCTCATCCTAACTCAGTGCTGGGGGTCACAACTATGCAGACAGGCATGGCCGTGGATGTAGCCCAGCCCCACAGCTGTTTGTATCTGGCTGGTGGGTCTCTCCCTTGGCCTAGTCTGTGGGTGACAGGCCTTACCCTGGGACTGAGAGTTCTGGATACCAGGGTGCACTTGGTGTTTGACTGCTTTTAGCTCACATAAATGAGCCAACAGGCCCACAGGGAAGACACATTTCGTAGAGCAGGAAACTGAGGCCCAGAGATGCCAAGCCATTGCCTAAGGGCACACAGCTAGGGGACGGTGGAACTGGGATTCACACCCAAGCTTAGCCAAGTGTGGGTGGTGCACACAGGTGATCCCAGCACTTGCGAAGCTGAGGTAGGAGGATTGGGAGTTCTGGGCCAGCCTGGGCTATACTGTGATACCATCTCAAAAAAAGAAGAAAAACCCAGTTGTGGTGGTTTCAGAGTCGTGCCCCCCCCACTGTGTGCGCTTCCTGCTCAGGTCCCCTTGGGCCCATCTTTTTGTCCTTGAGTGAGTAAAGGCAGAGGCCAGCCACGCAGCTCCCAGATGCTAGGTGCCACAGGTCGAGGCTGGGTGAACTGAGAGAGGCAGCAGGGTGTGAGCGGGCCGTCACCACAGGATGGCTCTTGGCGTGTAATCACTTTCTACAGCGTAGGGACAAAGAACATGACAGGCAGAGGATATGACCAAAGATGGAGGTGGTGAGGGCAGAGCTGGAGAGGGAGGGATGCCTCTCCATGGGGTAGCACAGCCTCCTCTCACATCTGCTGGCAGGTGGGACACCTGAGCTCTACACTACGTGCACCAGCCCCAGGACTCCAGAGCACAAAGCGCCAGCCACCAATTAAGGGTCGTGCTCGTTGCTCTGGCATCAAGAATCTGCTGCCTGGATTCTCAGCGTCATCAGGGTCGTGGCCCACAGTGGGATATGATTGCAGGGTGGCCCTGGATGGGGGTTGAACCTGGCACAGCTGCCCCAACCCCGCCCACCACGCATTGCCTCTACTACCAGCCCTGGCAGGTGTTGTGGTGAAGCTGGCTTGCGCCCGTGTGTAGGGCGGGCTGAGGAGGGGTGAAGCTTTGAAACATGCGCATCATAAACTCAGGAAATGACACAAAGAGAAAACCATTCAAAAACAGCCCGTAATGATGGTTCCAGGCAAGAGTCCTCAGCAGTGCCGAGCTGTGTGGATGGAGAGCTGTCAATCATCTTGAAGTGTCTCCTTCCAAATGCTGATTAAGATTTTGATTTTTAAAAAATATCTTATTTATCATTTTTATTTTATGCATATGAGTATATCGCCTGCATATAGGTAAGTGCACCCGTGTTGTGCAATGCCAGAAGAGGGCGTTGGATTCCCTGGAACTGGAGTTACAGATGGTTGTTAGCTGCCATGTGGGTGTCGGGAATTGAACCCCGGTCCTCAGCAAGAGCAGCCAGTGGTCTTAACCACTGAGCCATCTCTCCAGCCCCTGGGGGGTTTTTTAAGACAGGGAAACAGCATGTAGCCTAAGCTGGCCTTAACTCACAATCCTCCTGTGCCTGGTTAAGTGTGTTACTTTTGAAGGGGAAAATAGTCACTTTAAACTTAATAGATGCCAGGAACACGGGATTGATGCCACCAAGGTACGACAGGTGGCTTCAAGGGCCCCTGACGTGGGAGAGGCTCTGAGGAGACACAGTGTCACCTCTGGGGGGCTGTGCTGCAGATGGTCAAGTGAAAGCCAGGATGTGCCCCTTCCAGAGCCTGTTTTGGTGGGGGCGATAAGTCTCTCACCGCCAAAGTGTGACCTATGAACTGAACTATCGTATGCAGCGAGGTGGGGACCCATATGGGGCCTCTGCGTGTATCCCAGCGGGCAGCTGGCTGCAGCAGGCACAGAGTGTGAGTCTCTGGTGAGAACTGTCATCTGAGGGTCCAGGTTGGGGCACAGAGGGAGGGGTGTGATCTGTCCTGCAGGCCCTCGGAGGTGGCCTCCTCTGTTTGCAGCCCCCTCCCTCCAGAGCTGCAGAGTGCGCACCCCAGGTGCATGTGTGTTAGGCTACCTCACCAGACGTCAGCGGACCTCACAGGGAGGAGCTCATGCCAGCCAGGGCCTGTTACCAGGGACAGAGGGGTCGCCTGCTATTTCCCCTCATGGGTTCAAGCGGGTCAGCCCACAGGCTGGCAAGAGCCTGCTGTTGTCCCCGCCAAGTGAGTCACTGGAGATGGGAACATTTATCTGAGGGAACATGATAGCTCTGAAAAATAAAAAAGGAGGTGTCTGTGTCTGCTGGTCTGGCTGGCCTGCTGTGTCCCTGATGTCAGCTTCACTGAATTGGGTGGTACCTAGGGACCCAAAGGCAGTCTTCTGCGTGGGGAGCCCTTCTCCCCAGATCCTTGTCAGGCTGGCCTGGGAGGCCTGGACCTGCTGATGGGTTCAGAGGCAGCCCCCAGAGGCCCCTCATCAGCAACTCAGCTTGCCAGAGATTACTTGGCACAACGGTCTGTTCATCGATTGTCCAGTGGCTCAACCTTCGGGCTGAATTGCTTTTTTTCTTTGAAAGATGAAGGATTTGGGCTGTTTGAACATCTGTTCTGATGTCACTGGGGCAGTGAAAGCCAGGCGACTGTGTATTGTTAGTTGGAGTGGCCATTTGAGCCCCGGTGCAGAGTCAGTCAAGAGGCCTGGTTCGGTGATCTCCCAGGATACAGAGGCTGCTCTGAGGCTCTGGGGTGTCCCTCACCTGTGTGCCTCTTTCCGGCCTTGCCTTGGCTTCCTGTCATGGGATGGGGATGAGCTGGCAGCAGATGAGTGTTCTGTGGCAGTGCCGAGAGCTGGCTCGTGTGAGGGACCAGCTGGAGGCTGAGCACTGGTGTCTGTGCAAGGCAGATGGCTCTGTCGGATTTGGCTCCCGGAAATTGTGCAAGACGCGCTTGGCGGGACTCGGAGGCCTGGTCTCCTGGGTGGCCTGAGCTGCTGGGCCTCTGCTGCCTGCCCACCCCATGGCATTGTGGGACTTCCTGGAAGACTTCATAGCTTAATGGTACTCCTCAGGTCCATACAGTGTGACTCCATCTTGAGTTCCACCTCCTCATACTCCAGCTGCTGTGCTTCTGTTCCATGCACAGACAAGTTGCTACCCCAGGGCCTTTGCACCTGCTGGTCCCTCTGCCCAGATGCCCCTTGATGTCTCCACCACTGGTCCCCTCACTGCCCTCAGATCCCCCCTAACCGTCACTTTCTCTGTGAGTCCTTTCCTGACCACCCTATCTAAAATCCCAGGCCTGGTGTAGGCAGCTCCCACCCTATTTCCCATGTGCTACTTTCCCGTTCCACGTCACCGATGGCCCTTGTTTGATGTCTGCCTCCCGACCCTGCTGAGGCCCAGTGAACCCCACGCACCCTGGGTTGGCCTATTTTGTTCACAGCGGTGTCCCTACAGCTCAGAGTAACACCTGTACACAGTAGGTATTCGATAAGTGCTTGTGGGAGGGAGAGGTGGAGGGCATCAAAAATAAACACCACCAGCCACTCTCTGTGATATCAGAAAATAGAGACCCTTCCCCACATTTCCTCAGAACCTCAGATCTGGAAGGGGCCTTTGGGATGGACAGACAGGCAGAGAGACAGAAAGACAAGCGTACGTATGTGCAAAGACCCAGCCGAGGCGGCCCACCTCTTTATCCCACCAGCAACCCCGCTGGGCTGAAGGGAGCTTGGGAGGATGAATCACAGGTCAAAAGAAGCCCTGCTTGGCTGGGGTTGAGGTCACAGCAGTTTCTGGTCTGGGGAGCCCCCATCTAGGGGGACATCCCTGTCCATTTAGGACAGTGGAGCTCAGGGTGCTGCCTGCTCTGCAGTGGGGTGGGAAAGGTGGTGGAAGAGTGAGGTGGCAGGTGGACAGCTGCCTGTGGGGAGGCAGCGTTTCTGCCGGGCATCACGTGATGAGGCTCGCACATGACATGACCCCAAACCAGCTTCCCGAGGACATTTGAGGGTCTCCAGATTGGAAATGTGGACAGGTTGGGTGAGGCCCTAGAGGGCAGGTGCTGAGGCTGCAGAGTGTGACTTGGTCATAGACCTGCCTGGGGCGGAGTACACTGCACCCTTCCTCAGGTCACCTCCTGAGTGGGTCCCCGCTGCCAGATAACGAGGCCCAAAGAGGTCAGAGACTAGCCTGAGCTCACACAGCCAGCAGGCGCAGCCTCTTAGTCATCTGTGGCCTGATGTGCAGGCTGGCAGAGCCATTCCACAGCACATGTCTGTGTGGGTGTGATGTGTCTCCTTCCCGGCTCCCTCTGTCCTCATCTGACACTAGCCCTGGGGCGCGGATCTCAGGGTCCTCCTCAAGACGGTGGTGGTGGTGGCGTGGCGGGCGCCTCCTGAGTGCAGATTCCTCATTGCCGTCTTCATGCCCACAGGATGGCACCATCAGCTCCTCATGTCCATCATGTCCTGAAGGTGCAGAAGGGGAGGCTGGGACCCAAAGGGGCAGGTGACTGGCTCAAGGCCACACAGCTGGGCTGTGAGAGAGCAGGACTCAGAGCTCAGTAGTGCTGTCCTGGATAAGTACCCACTTTCTTTAGCAGTGACAGATGGGAACCAGGCATGCTAGGGGCTGCACCCTGTCAAGGCCTGGCCTGTTCGTCTTTGGAATCGGCTCTCGGGTAGCAAAGACTTCCTGAGAAGTAGGGTCAGAGTGAGGGAGAAGAGGCCTCGGCCTATACTGCCCAGCTCACTACTAGAATGACTGAGCTGGCTCCTGGGGGCTTGTGTGGATGAGGCCTGCAGAGGGCCAGGTGCACGGTACTATGCACATGTGCACACACCAGAGCTCAGAGTCACTTGCCCCACTTTCCAAAGAGGCGGAGCTGTCCCCGGTTGTGTCTGTTCCAGGTCTTCCCACAGAAGTGGCAGCTGCCTCCAGACAGTCACAGCAGATAGGGGTCCCCGCCACAGATGCAGCCGGCACAGCCTTACCCACCACAGGGCTGTAAAGGGAGGCCATCAGGGAAACTCAGCGTGCAGGGTCCCAGCCAGCCCTGCCATGAGCTCCCGAAACCAGAAGCCAGAGCCAGTTCACTGCAGTGTGGGCCTCGGGTGCAAGGATCTTGACAGAGGTGCTGTGTCACCTGGGGCAACCTGGGTCTTGCCAGCATCAGACCCAGGACCCAAGAGATGAGGCTCATGTTCTGACCCTGCCACCATGCCCCTGTGGGACTTGGACAAGGCTGGATACTGTCTAGCTTCCTTGTCTGTGAAATAGGAATAGTTCTGGTTCCTTCTGGAAGTGCCAGACTCATGCTTGGGCCTCACAAGATGCCATGATGGGATGACGACATGGTGGGGCATGAGACGGGCTCAGGAAGGTTCTAGAAACTGGACGATGGTCAGAGCACACAGCTGGAACCTGGAAGACTTCCAGGCCCGACATGGTGACACGGAGCCCCAGGTAGTGACCCTTCTGGCCTGACTGGCCCTGTTCCCTAAGGCCTGGCGAGTGGTTGGGAAGCCAGGTATTGACTTCATTCTGCACCTTTGGACCTGGACCACAGGGCAGCAAGAGGCCCAAATCAGCATCCCTGGAGGAAGAATGAACAAAGACAGGCCAGCCTGGTGCACAGGCCTATGGGGGAGAACCCGTATCCCAGTATGGGGCTGGGGAGGAGGCCAGTGCCTGCTGCTGGGTGGATGAGGCTGTTGGCAGTGAGGAGGAAGGTGTATGGGAGGTGTGTTCAAGCCAGGACCTGCCCAGCGCTCCCTGTGAGGGGCAGTGGGCCTCGACCAGCACATGCAGTTCTTAGAGAAAGCAGAAGGTGACCTTGGAAAGACTAAGGAGGCGGGGGGTGTGCAGACCACCACATGGTATTGGACCGCCCCCTTCTTTGGGGTGGCTGAGCCCCGACTGTCCTTGGAGCCAGCTCTGTGTTGGCTCAGCTGTGGTCCACATACTCTCCCCTCCCTGGCCCGCTCCTCGTCCCACATGCATCCCCAGTGGCTCTCCTTGCAGTCTGTCCCTTGTGCCTCTGTGCAGACCCACCAGGTTCGAGGACAGCTCCAGACTGTGCTGTAGTCCCAAGGCCCGTCTCTACCACTTCCCTACCTGGACATGCCGGAGGACACCTCTGTGGGCTCTGTCCAGCACCGCCTTCATCGGCCCCCGATCCATAACTGTTGTATAAATGAGTTCCCTTCCTGCCACCTTGGTGCTTGGCCTACAGGGAACAAGGCTCATGCCGTAAGCCCTCTGTCACTAATTTGATGCTGTTCATTTGTTCCAAAGCTGCCAAGTGAGTTGTGCCTGTCACACACCGCACAAGGACATGACCTGCATGCCAGGCACTCGGCCTCAGCAGGCCTTGGATCCCAGGGCAGGGGAAGAGCTTTTACAATAGCTAAGCGTGCCTAAAACCTTTATGGGGATGAGACAGAGAGAGGAATGGATGCAGCCTTCATGCAGACACTGTTCTGTACTTTCTGAGTGCTTTCTGTTTGCTGTGGCATCACCTCCCAGCAGTCTCACCGGCTTGCACAGTTGCCAACATGTGAACCCCGACAGGGGACCAGAAAGCACTGGCTTCTCACCTGCCCAGAGCAGCTGTGCTCGGCACGGGGCTATGGCCTCCCGTGATTCCTTTTCTTGTCTGTACTCCTTGAGATTTTTTTGAACACTTATTACTTTGTGTGTGTGTGTGTGTGTGTGTGTGTGTGTGTGCCTGCACACATGCCACGGTGCTCATGTGGAGGTCAGAGGACAACTTTCGGGGGTCAGTTTTCTCTTTCCACCATGTGGGTCTGGGGGATTGAACTCAGGTTCCCAGATTTGGCAGCAAGAGCCTTTGCTCACTGATCCATGTCACTGGTCCCATGATTCCAAGAGTGAAAGAGTGGGGCCCTGACAGCAGCCACTGGAGAGGTCACTGACAACACCCCGTGCACAGATGTGGAAAATGAGGTCAAGTGGTCTGTAATCACTTGCCCACACTGAAATTGGTCTGGCCCTGGGGTGAAAGGCAGGGTCAGGAAGCAAGGTTGTCCCCATCCCTTCCTGCCCTCGGAGGTATCATACCACCAGCAGACATCTTCACAGAAGAGCACCTCTGCCCGCAGCCTGATCTTCCAGAAGCAAAGAGGTAGAATTGTCTTCCCAGAGCCCTGCCCCCCCCTTCACTCCCTGGCCTACTCATGCTGCTCTGTCTAGTCCTGCCCTGGGGGTCCTGCCCTGGGGGCGGGTGTTGAAGGAAGAGCTGTTGACCCTGGCAAGGACAACAATTTGGGGTGATGGAGGAGGCCTGATGCTGTCCTGATGCATCCTGATGGTGTCCTGCAGCTGACTGACACACTGAGGGGGAGGGGAGCTGGAGGTCAGAGCTAAAGGGTTGGGGTCAGGGAGGCAGGACAGTGGCAAAAGGCCACCCCACAGGCCTCTCTGGCATGGTCAGCCCCCAACTGGGCTCTGCCCCCCAACAGCCTCCAGCCAGTCAGAGCCCTTGTCAATCAAGCTGCCTCCTTCCCTCCTGGTCAGAGCTGGCTTTGGGTTGACTGGGCGAGGGGATGAGGCCTTACATTGCCATGCCCTTGACCTGGGGACCCAGAGAGGAAGGCATGGGGCCAGCCAGGGCGATCAGAGCCTGTGCCCCCGCCAGGACTGGCCCTCACCTGCACTCTCTGCTACTTGCTGTGCAGCAGAGGGCGAATCCCTTGACCTGTCTGGGCTTTGGTTTCTCATCTGAGGAAGGGGAATGAAGCCGGCTAATGCCTCTGCTGTGAAGCACAGATGTGTGTGGAGGCAGTGGTTGGTCAAGCTCTGTGGAGGAACAGAGAATCTAATCTGATGGGCTGTTACAATGTGCAGTGTCGTGTGACCCAGCGGTCCCCACTGAGCGCGAGCCCGGCCTCACTCCCAAATCCCCGCCCAGCCTGGCCAGCAGCCACTGACTCTCCCTTCCCTGTGGCTGCATCTTGCCCTTGGCCTTGGCAAGTGGAAAAGCCACGTCTGTTCCAAACTCAGCTGCAAACAGCTCAGGCTTGTCCTCACCCAAAAGGGGGTGGTGGACAGCGGGCGGGCCCCCGGGGCCCCCAGGGACAGTTAGACCACCCTCTTTTCCTTTCACCTTATTTCTTTATGTGGTGCTGGGCGTTGAACCCAGGGCCTTGTGCATCCGAGGCGAGTGCGCCACCACTGAGCTACACCCCCAGCCTGCTTTTTACTTTTTGAGACGGTCTCCCTAAGTTGTCCAGGTTGGTCTTGAACTCACTGCATAGCCCAAGCTGGCCTCAAACTCAAGATTCTCCTGCCTCAGCCTCCCGAGTGGCCAGATGACGAGCCTGTGTCTCCCGTTGTCTCAGTGTCTGTTGCTGTTGGTCACCCACGGCGCTCCTGGTGCGCTGGCCCCTGAGTGTCACTGTGCGCTTTCCCTTTGCGTCCACACTCCACCTCTCCTGTCTTCCCCCACCCTTCTGCATTCCCTCCACAGAACAAGGCCTCAGGGAGGCCAGACCCTCATGCATGTATCTGAGCATTGGTCTTTGTTGTCAGTTGAGGTGACACAGAGCAGAGTCATCTGTGTCCCGTGTGCCCCTCGGGGGCGGTCAGCTGTCACCTCGCTGCGTGGCCATCACCTTTTCACCCAGGTCCTACTGCTCAGTAAGAATGTGGTGGCGGTTCCCGTGGGCAAGTGCTGTAGTTTCCCTCTTGGACCCTGAAGATCAAGGGACCCACAGACCATGTCTACTAGGGGCCGCTCTGGGTTTTCAGACCCGTCTTCTCCTGGGTCCTCAATGCCGGGGTCGAGAGGCGCCCTCTCGTGTCTCTTCTGTCAAGGACTCCGACCCCACCCACGAGACTCGTGGCCCCAAAGGCTCTGCCTCCTGGTGCCATCTCATCTGGGTAGGATGTCACCGTATGAATTGGGGGAACCAGTGTGATTTGAAAAAGGTCCCTCTACGCACTGAGTACCCTCCCTCGGTCTGACAGGCCGTGGCCTGCCTTTTGCCTGATGTTTTGTGTTGACGGTGTCTCACAATCCACGGTTTTCTGTTCCTGGCTTCTTTCACCTGGTGCCTGTTGTTTGGGTCATGTGATACACTGTGATTGGCACTTCGTGCCTTCTGATACCCATATACATCACACATGGATGGACGGTGTCCGTGTGCACCATCACTGGGTTGATCCACCTGTGGCAATGTCTGTACCTGAATGTTCCTGTGGAGTCACTGCCTTTCATGACTTAGCCGGGACGTCTGTCACCTCCACCACATTCATCTCAGAACTGAGTCCTGAGGGTAGCCCGGTCAGGGGAGCAGGATTGGCCTCTGGCCCTTGGTGGTGAAGTTGGGGAGGGTTGGGACCTGATTCGTAACCCTCGCAGTACTACCACAAGGCAACAACCCATGCCGTCATTTGTGCGAGACTGGTGGGTTTCTGGCTTTGCTTGTGTCTGTGGCTCTGGCTCACCCCAACCTTGGCAACCCCGGGCACCCACACTCAGCCTTCCTGAGCCCCTCACACCCAACCATTCCCCCGACTGGCTTCGCTAGCTGAGAAAAGAGTCTAGGGTGGAGTGTGGTGCCGAAGGCTGATGGAGCCAATCTGAGCTGGCACGTGAGGATCAGCAAAAGATTCCTGCCCTTCCCTGCTGTATCTCAACCCTTTCTCTCCATCCCAGGTGGCATGCCCAGGTGCAGGGCAGGGTTTTGGTAGCATTTCCTGAAAATAGAACAAAGCGTATGTGGCCACTACCATTCCTGTGTTCTGCGCCGCTCTGTGCTGATGGTCTGTGCTGATGGTCTGCACTGTGCTGATTGCGGTGACTCTAGGGGACCATTTCTGTAGGGTCAGAGCCTGGGCGCTGGCAGCCCTAACAAGCCAGGCTTGGCCACCAGTCCTCAGCACACCAATTAAACAGACAAGTGACGGTAAAGAGTAGAGAAAGATTGATCCAGTGTGGCCACACTGGGAAGAGGGTCAATAAAGAGGTCCAGTGCCCCCCCGAGGTCCATCTTGGGGTCCTGACATGATGTTTAGGTAGCAGACAAGATATTTGCACAGCTAAGCTGTCCCGGTCAGGGTGTGGTCCCACCCATTGCTGACCCATCACTGTCTCAGCTCCAATGTCTCTTGCAATGTGGGCTGACGAGCTGTCAGCACTTTGTGAAATCTCTTCCTGGGAGACAAGCCCCCTCCGGCTGGCACCAGGCTTCAGGCTCCAGTCTTTCCCTTTGCGCAGCGTGATGCTCCTGGGAAACTCAGTTCCTTGGGGACCATTGTCACAATAGACTGACAGCCAGGGAGACCCAGCCTCACTCCCAGTAGGAGGGTTATGTTTCCACCCTGGTTTCCACCCAGATCCTTTCATTCTCACAGAATCCCTGGCAGAAAGGTACAGTCATTTGCTCCACTTGAAAGCTGGGGAAACTGAGGCACAAGCCATTCCACAGCTTGTCTGCACTCTTGCAGTTGAAGGGGATCAGATGTGCCTGCCCCTGGTGGTCTGTGGCGTGTAAAACACCCCATACCCATGCCGCCCAGCCATGCCTGGACACCCTCCCCTGAGCTTGCTCAGCACCTTCTAGACCTGGACTGTGACTGTAAGGAGGCCATGGAGGCTCAGGAGGCCTCTGGCCAGCACAGCAGCATGGGGAGGCGGGGGGAGGGTCCCCCAGCAGGAAGGCCTGCTGGAGGATTGGCAAACCTGCGGTTCCCTCAATCCCCTCCAGGGGGTGCTGGAGTCGCAGGAGTTTCTGCTGACAAACTGGACACCTAGGACCAGAGGCCGCCAAGCCTTTCAGATTGGCCTGCAGAGGGCCAGAGGGCAGGCAGTCCCTGCTGAGGACTGGTGCCCAAGCCTGTTAGGGCTGCTCTGAGCTCCAGGCAACACATCTGCAAATCCCTCGACTGTGTAAACACTGCTGGGCTTTTTCAGTGTGGCAATTCTGAAGGCTGTGTAGATGCAGCCTGGCTGTCTAAACTTCCGCTTGGTGTTTTTTCAAAACCCTGCTCACCCTCAGTCAACAGGATGTGGGATCCAGTGGCTGTCCGGGGAGTGAGCTTGTGTCAGAGTGGGCGTGTGATGGGCCAGGGAGGAGCTGACAGGAGCCACCTTCACCTGCTTTCCAGAGCTGCAGAGCCAGAGCTATCTCCAGACGAGTATGATGCGCACGATGGGTTATGTTAGGAACGCAGGGCTGGGCGGGCCTGGGACTCTGCATTCCTGGCACTCAGGGTGCGCGGCCGTTGCGGGTTTGTTGGACGGCAGATCTGAGTCCCGGAGCCCAGACCACTGTCAGCCGCCTCCTCCTCTGGAGGTCTCAAGGAAGAGAAATGGGTCTGTTGAAGGAAAGTTGATTTATATCCTAGGTCTCCCATCCTGTGTGTGGGCCTGACAGAGACCTCACAATACAGTCAGATAGGCAGGCTCAAACCTTTGCGTTTCAAGCCAGGTCCAGCTTGTCAGTGCCCCACGCGGGGCACTTAGGCCCTCCTGCAGACAGGGTGGACTCTGCAGGGGGGTACCAAGAGTCCCTATATTTATGGGCATGGTGTGAGGTGGTCTTCTGGGCAGACAAAGGCAGCCCACCCCATCACCTGCACTTGGGGCCGCCTGCCAGCCAAGCTGCCCTCCTGGCAGCCTCCATATGTCTAGAACACCCTGCCCCTTGTGAGGGACAGGTATAAGCATGCGTCCTGACGTCTGCATCTGTTTTCCAGCCTCCGGGGGGGCATGCTCTCCCCCCAGTTCGTAGAGGGGACATGATCTCTGGTGAGCTATACAAATCCCGTGTGGCTCTATACACACCATACTTTTTTGTTGTTCACTTGTTTTTGCTCTTTTAAGAGTCTTTTTTTAGGGGTCTGGAGAGATGGCTCAGTGGTTAAGAACACTGGCTGTTCTTACAAAAGACCCGGGTTCGAATCCCAGCACCCGCATGGCAGCTAACAACTATCTGTAACTCCAGTTCCAGGGGATCCAACAGCCTCTTCTGTCCTCCACGGGCATTGCATGACACGGGTGCACTTACCTACATGTAGGCAATACACACATACACGTAAAATAAAAATAATAAATAAAATATTTTAAAAATAAAAGTCTTTTTTAAGTGTATGTTTTGCCCGCATGTGTGTACCAAGTACATGCAATACCCACAGTGACCAGAAGGGGGCGTCGGACTCCCCCAAACTGGATTACAGACTGTTGTTAGCTGCCATGTGGATGCTGGAGCTGAGTCTGGATCTTCTACAAGAGCAGGAAATGACTTTAACCACTGAGCCATCTCTCCAGCCCCTGGATTTTCTTTTCTGAAGCAGGATTTCTGTGTCGCCCTGGCTGGCCTGAAACTTGCTATGTACACCAGGCTGGCCTCAGACTCACAGAGCTCTGCCTGCCCTGTTTGTCTCTTGAGACAGATTCCTGCTACATGACCCTTGAAGGTCTTATAGGCCTTGAATTCGTGATCCTCCCACCTCAGCCTCTCCAGTGCTGGTGTCACAGGCTTGTGTCATCATACCCCACTCTGAATTCCTTCTGTCTTTAAGGATCAGTCTCTTATAGCTGTCTTCTGTCATTAGAGTCACACTCCTGTCCTTGTCTGGTCTCTTTCACAGAGTATCTTGTGTTCAGGGTTCATCTGCATTGCATAGAGTCAAATTTTCATTCCTTTTCAAAGCTGAGTACTATTCCCCAATGTGAACAGACACACCTGGCTTGCCCCATTCCCATTGTCTGGAGGAGGAGGAGACAGCTGGACTACAGCAGGGAGCCCTCTCTAACAAGCCTCTGAGCCTGGGCCTTGAACATGGGATAGGAGCAGTGGTTCCAGCTAGGAGCTCTGAGGTGAGCCAGACCTCTCCTGACGCCCTGGGGCCTGGCCCAATGCCTTCGCCTTCGCCTTCCCCTTCCCCTTCCCTCATGGCGTCTGGGTGTACAGTGGCTGCCAAGCCTGTTGCAGGAATGTTTATGGCTGAACCTCCCAGGTCAAGCCCAAGTTTGTTTTATGAGCCGTTTGGGTCCAGCAAAGTGATACCCTCGGCAGTGTTTGCTCATAACCTGGGCAGCTGGGTGGAGTGGCTGGAGCAGCCCTGGCTCTGCCAGGAGGGCCTCGGTGAATTCCTGGGGGCAGCCGAGGAAGGCCCTAGAATGGGTGGTCCCTGGAGACCCAGCACAGCGATGCACCAACTCCCAAACGCGTGTCTCCCCCACACTCCTGCCCTCTGCGGGCTCCTGTGCTCAGACGAAAAGGTGATGATGGCTTGGTGACAAGCTGGGGCAGGACAGGGGAGGGGGACCACTCCAAGGCAGGGACTGGGGCAAGCCCAGCTTCTCTGCTGTCCTGCTGGTTCCTATGGAGGCAGCGATGTCTGACCCACGTCCCTCTTGCTGCAGTGCCATTGGCTTCCCCTCTTTGTGCCTTGGATGCTGGACTATGTCCCTGGGTCCCCTCCCAGGTCAGAGCAGAGGGTCTCTTGGAATGGGAACATGTGCTTCTTGCCTGTGGCCCTGACCCTGCTGCCTCTGTCATGCATCTGGGACCCAGGACCCAGGACCCTGCTCTACCTGACTTCCAGGACCCTGCTCTGCTCCTCCTGCCCTCCCCACTGGGACCCTGAGCTCCTGGGAGGCCCAGACAGCAGCTCTGCCCAGTGCTCCAAAGCAAAGCCCTGTAAGAGCTCCCAGGGTGGCTGTTTGCCCATCACACACACCCAGCCCGGGAAGGGCTGCCGCCCCAGATCTCTGGTCGTAACCTTCCAATTGCTTATCTCTGACTGTCACCTGAAGGGGAAGGGAGACATAGCTCAGGAGAGAGGAAATAAAAGGGGAGAGGGAGAGAGAGAGAGGGAGAGAGAGAGAGAGAGAGAGAGAGAGAGAGAGAGAGAGTGAACACACACTCTAATCTCCCCAGCGGCTCAGATTCCAGGAGCCCCAATTAATCATTATTAATTTAATCCGGGATGACTCAGCTATGTTCTGACAGTGAGAAGCCAAGATTTATCCCACCTGCTTAGGAACAACCTCATCTGAATTCAGTGGGTCCACGTGGCCTAAGCCAGGCCCCGTGATCAGTCTGCATGGCTTCCTGGGCCTGCTCTTCTCAGCTCAACTCGGCCTTGGCTCCAGGCAGGACTAGAGCTTCAGACTGGAATGGCAGGAGTGGGACACAGGAACACGCATTTTTCACAAGCACCCCTGGTGACTGATGCTGGAAGATCGTTCCTCTTAACCTGAGGATTCATGAGCTCCCCAAGGTCAGCTCTTGGCTTTTTGTAGCAGGCTTGACAGGTAGTGCCCACTGCTGTAACAAATAACCCCATGTCAGCAATGGTTTCATGTAGTGAAAGGATATATTTTCAGCTAGGCTTAATGGCGCAAACCTGTAATCCCAGCACCAGGAGGCTGAGGCAGGAGGATCACAAGTTTGAAATCAGCATGGACTACTGAGTGAGATCTTGACTCCAGAAAAAGAAACTTGGGAGGCTGAGGAGATATCTCAGTTGGTAAAGTGCTTGCCCACAAAGGTAAAGATCTGAGTTGGAACTCTAGTGTCTACATAAGAAAGCCAAATACAGCGGTGTGCAGTGTGTTTGTAGTAGAGGCTGGAGACGTGGCTCAGCAGTTAAGGGCACTTACTGCTTTTGCAAAGGACTGGGGTTCAGTTCCCAGCACCAGTATGGCAGCTCCAGTTCCAGGGGATCCAGTGCCCTCTTCTGACCTCCCTGGGCACTGTACACACATGGTACATTTACATACATGCAGGCCAAACACTCATACACATAAAATAAAAATAAATAAAATATGACAAGAAATTTTCTTAAAAAAACAAAGTAGCTTCTGAATGATTCTGAGGATGCCGTTGACCTCTGGCCTCCACACATAAATACCCACGCCTGCATGCACCCCACACACACCTAAAGAAGCACATTCTTGCTGACATCATGGCCCAGCTGGGTGTCCAGGAATGGCCCTGGACCCTGGCACTCTCTCTCCTGAGCTCAAGACTCACAGTGCAATCCCCAGCTGGTCAGTGATGCTGGGATGGCAGTGGTGAGAACCTCCAGCCCCCCACATGGTAGGACATGCCACATGACCATGCCAGAGAGAGGAGAGGGATGTGTAAGCACCAGCCATCTGCCCCATCCAGGCCTAGCAGGGGGCCCAGGGTCCATGGACTTAGTCTGGGCTGTCCATCTCTGAGTCTCCAGCCCCAGTTCCAGCCACCCAGATCAGGGCACGCCCCGGAAGTGGGGTCCATATTTGGTTTCAGTGCTGAGTCACACCCATCGTCCCACAGTGGAGCCAGCTGGGTGTCGCTGCCCTCCTGTGGTCAGCTGAGATACTGCTGGTTCCTGCCTCCTGCAGGCAGGCCTCCCTGCCACCAGAGGGCACAGGAGCGCCCGTGTGCCGCTCTTAGCTGTGGTGTCAGATGGCTGTCCACATGGGCATGAAGGTGGTAACTCACTCCCCAGGTACTAGCTGTGCCACAGGTACCACCTGGACTCATTCCTTGGACCCTCCCAGCAGTTCTGGGTGCCAGGTTTGCATGTTGTCCCATTTTACAGCTGAGGAAACTGAGTCTCTAGGGAGGGCAGTGGAGAGTATGTGAGGCAGAGCTGGCAGCCGGCTTGGGCCTGGTTGAGGTGGTACGCAGCAGCAGCCTGCAACTTTCTGGGGCACCTCTGTGTTGGTCAGACCTGGTGGAGGTGGGGGATGCCTGTCAGGTCAGGCACCCCTCCTGTGATCCACTCCTAATGGGAAGCATTCTTACCTGTTTACTGAGACCCTTGAAGCCAAGTTGATGTGAAAGAGTCACAGGAACAAACCAGTACTATATTGGTTGTCTCACTGCTCTGACAAAAACGGCTTAAGGAAAGAAGGTTTTTTTCTGGCTCACAGTTTGAGGGTGGGGTCCATCACGGTAGGGCAGGCATGGCGACAGGAGCATGAGGCATCCACGTCGCATCCACAGTCAGGAAGGAGAGGGAAATGGTGTGGTGCTCAGCTCACTCTCTCCTTTATTCAGTCTGGGATCCCAGCCCACGGGATGGTGCTGCCCATGCTCAGGGAGGGCCTTCCCTCCGCAGTCAGCCCAGTCTAGAAGCTTCCTCACAGCCAAGCTCAAAGGCTTGTCTCGGGCAACTGTAGTCCTGTCTGGTTGACAGTCAATATCAGCCATCACAAAGATGGACTCCCCCTAAAGGTCTTTGAGAGGAAGGCCCTGTGCATATCCCAGGAGCATCTAGAAAGGATGCTTGTTTTGCTGGTCCTGGTTACCCAGCCATGCTGGAGGCAGAGGCTGAAGACCATGGCTCTAAGGCCTGCCTGGGCAACTTAGGCAGCTTAGTGAGACCCTGTCTCCAAACAAAAAATGTAAAAAGGGCTAGGGATGTTGTCCAGGGGTAAAAGTGCTTGCACACACACACACACACACACACACACACACACACACACACACAATGACCCGGGGCTAGCAATATATCTTAGTGGTTAGGGGGGTGTGCTGTCAAAACTGATAACTGAAGTTCAATCTTTGGTACCCGTATGATGAAAGGAGGGAGTTGTCGTCAGACCTCCACACGTGTGCCATGGCACACGCATGCACACACATACCATGTACACAAATGGTAAATAAACGTATTGGAATGACTGTGTGTCTTCCCAGCACTCTGTCTAGGAAGGCTGTCCACACACAGCCTTGAATCTGTAAGGCTGGCTTTCTTCCTTTGCTTAGTCTGAAACAGGTTTGGACCAGAAGCCACTTTAGAGTTTCCAGGTCATGGTCAGCCTCTTAGATCATACATTGCTGCTACCATGACCCACAGAGGAGGCCCCCAGTGAGGTCTGTGTGGTCACAGGGGAAGTGGCGGCCTCTGGGGTGGCCCCTGGTGGTGCAGGGCGCCTGGTTCAGTTTGGTGACAGGTCACAATTACAGCAGCATGTGGCTTCAAAGCTGACCTGGGTCATGACAGGGCAGGAGACTCTGCGTGTGTGATAAGCCGTTGGTCCCAGCTGCCTTGGGATTGGTGAGGCTCTAGAGATGTAATGACAGCCAGGTGGGCAAGTTCGAGTTGACCCATAGCTTCATTCATTCATTCCAGTGCTGGGGGTGCAGCCCAGAAGCCTTGGGATGGGCATGCTCACCACACCAGCCTTCGAACAATTCCATCTGAAAACTAGAAAGGAGGCCGTGGATGTGGCTCAGCTGGTAGAGTGCTTGCCTGGCACGCACAAACCCTGGCTTTGGCCCACAGCACCCCACAAACTGGGCATGGTGATCCACCCCTGTAATCCCAGCACTTGGTCAAGGCAAGAGGAACAGAATCCCAGGCTACATAACAAATTCAAGGCTAGCCTGAGTGACATGAGACCCTGTGTCAAAAACAAAAAAGTAGAAATTGAGGTGAATTTTAAGAATAAATTTAACCCAGCATCGCCAAATCACCACCACTGCAGCGATGTCCGCGGCACCCGAAGGCCCTTGTGAACCGAGGAGCCGGAAGCACCCCCACACCCCACACCCCACACCCCCGGGTCTGGGCCTGCCGCCTGCAGCGCTCTGCAGATGCTACTGAGGACGAATGGTCTGTTGTCAGCTGCTGCTCCAAACTGGCTCTCAGGGCATCTGTGTTGTAGAGCGAGCAGTTCTGTGATGGGCAGCGGGTGGGCGGCTGGCAGCCGGGGTGGGGGACTCCTGGGGAGGGGCAGCACACCCAAGAAGCAGCCATTGTGCCCAGCAGCTGATGTGGTTACAGCTGGCTGAGTGGCGGGCACCCCTCCCTCGCCCACCCTGGGCTCAGGAACAAACATCTCTTCTTACAAAAAATAAAAAAGGAGAACTGACAGGGGTCACGGCGGAGCTTTCCACATGACCTGCCCGCGAACAGAGCGCGTCTTTGTTAATCCCGCCGCCTGTCAGTCGGCCTCCCGGCCGCGTAAGCCACTTAGCGCAGGCTCACCCCTGACCCGCCCCGTCCCCGCCGGCGCTCCGCGGCCCTGCGCGCCTGGCTCCCCGCCAGCTGCCCCGCAGCTGCTCCCGCGGCCCCCACGCCGGCGCGCCCTGCGAGAGGGGACGGGGAGGGGCACCCCTGGGGCGTGACCGCCGGGGGCCCGGCTGTCCCCGGGATGCCAGTGGTAGCCAGCTGTCCCCCTCTGAGGGCGTGGAGTGGAACGGTCCACAGGGGTCAAGCATCCCCTGCACCCCGGAGGAACCCTAAGTTATACGGTTCTCCCCGCGCTGTGACTCCCCCACCGCGGGCTCTGGGAAGCCTGTCTCCCCCCATTTCCTCTTTGCCCTGCCCTTTGTCGCCTACCGGGCCACCTGGACTCTGCTCATCACCTCCCCCCCCCCCCCAGGGGGGTTTAAGCAGCCCAATTTGAGGGGTTTTTTTTTCCCCCCCCCCCCCCCCCCCGCAGAGGTGTTTAAGCAGCCCAATTTGAGGGGAGTTGCCAGTGCAGGGGGCTTCCATCATCCAGAAAGTATAGTGGGCACAGCCAGGGCCTTAGCTCGCAGCTCAATGGACCCGGCCCATGTCCTCCCTCAGTCTACCCTCTGTTTCATGCTCCATCCCCAGTGCTGAGAGTTGGCCAGGGTGGACGGTGGGAGGCAGTCACTGGATTTAGGGTTCACTGGAATCCATGCTGCTCCTATTGGCGTGATGCCATATGAACGACCCTCCTTCCAGATAGGCATGGTCAGCTGTCCAAGGACACGATGCTTGTGGGGACCATGTGTCCCAGGAGGGGACAGGTAGGGTCTTGAGGTGTGGGGATCTCTGGAGCTTATGACCATAATGGGTGTTTACCACGCATGGGAAACCTGCAGGTTCTGGGCTCCTGTCCTGGCTCTGCCCAGCTCTGCCCGAGGCCCGACTTCCATCAGGGAGTGTACCTCACTGAATCCCCTGTGCAAACTGTATTCGTGGGACTGTGTCCTTCTATGGCATGTGTGGAAGCAGGTTCAGCATCTCTGAGGCTGTGACTTTCCCTGGAGGATGCCTACTGCTGTGTCTCCTCCTCAAAGCCTGTGGTGGCTTGCCTGGCCCTCATCTCACTGAGCTCCTGTTCAGGCAGGACTTCTACTGTCCAGAGGCCACCCTGAATTCCCAATATGGCCTGCCCTGTTAGGCAGCAGTCAAGCCACTTCAGCCTTCTCCCTCCAGGACAACGGGTCCTTTCAAGTCGTCCCAGGAAGCAAACAGAATAATTCCGCCCCCGCCCCAATTCCCCTTCCTGCCCTCTTCCAAGAGGTCTTCCTGTCCTGCTGGTCACTCTGGGTCGGTTGGAGGGACATCAGGGAGGGAGGGGGGAACAAGGATTCCAGGGTCATTAGCACAGGCTGGCAGGGTTGCAGCCCCACAGGGAGCTGTCTGGAAGCCCCTGGGCAGCTCTCATGGCCAAGGCCTAGTTCCTGCCACCCACCAACCCAGGCTGAGCCAACAGCATGCACCCTGGACTTGCTGAACCCCCAGTCGTGTCCCCGTAGGGTGCTGGGAACTTGAGAGACCCCAAGATATGTGAGCAGGTCTTGGAACGGTGTGGTATTGTATTCATACTAGCTGTGTTCACATGTGTGCATGTTTATGTGTGCATGTGTGTGAGACACAGACTGGTTCTGCTGGGGCCTCCCACATCTCCACTCACCCTCCTCCACAGTTCCTCATGGAACCCAGGGAGGGAAGGGGAAAGAAAAGAGGAGGAAGGCGTTCTGTCAGCTGGTGCCACAGACAGCTCAGTGCCAGAGGCCCCTTCACACTCCACCAAAGCGCCAGCTCAGAAATGCTGTGCCTCCCAGCAGCCCTGTGGAAAGTTCTCTGGATTCTGGGTATTTAAATTTGCACCTCACAAGGACAGGCGAAAAAGATGTCACAGTCCAGCCCAGCAGCCCAGGATGGAGGGGTCAGGCTAGGGCTGGTGAGACTTCTTCGGGCCTCCTGCGCATATGTACACACACACACACATGCTTAGGTGTGTGCATGTGGGGCTGAATGTAGGTTTCTGCCTTCTCCTCCCATCCCTACCTGGACACTAACTCTGGAGCTCTGGAGAGGGGATCTGGCCCTCTGGCTTCTGGCTAGCCTTCCCTTCCCACTTATCTCACCCCCCCAGGCAGCTCCCCTGAGGGCTGGCCTGCACAGCCTGTCTCTTATCTTCCAGGGCATCTGCTAGAAACTCAGTCACCCCAGGGACCTGTCCTTCCTGGCTCCAAAGTCTCATATCTTGATCAAGTCACAAACTGCCAGGGGTTTCTTGCCTTGCCGGTGAAGGGAGACATTCAGGACAGGGTCAGGATGGGGAAAGTGTAGGTGGGGGTGGGGTACGGGAAGACGCCACCCCTGGAGTCCTTAAAATCTTCCAAATGTCTGGACAAAGCAGAGGCCAGGCTAAGGTCCCCACTTGGTTTAGGAAGTGCCCAGGTGGGCCTGGCTCTGTCTACTCTGGACTCCAGCTGCTGAGGGGCCAGTAAGTAGCCTCTGGCTTCAGAAGCCCCTCCAGGGCACTCCAGGCAGCCTCTGAGGGGGTATGGGAGCTTCCGCCAGTGGAAAGGGAGAGTTGGGGGAGGGGGGCGTATCCCCCCCTTTCAGTCTCAGCCTCACCGTGCCAGCAAGAGCTCTGCCGCTCAGCCCTCTTTACTTTTCATTTTGAGACAGACCTTGCACTTCCTGCCAGCAAGAGCTCTGCCGCTCAGCCCTCTTTACTTTTCATTTTGAGACAGGGTCTCATTAAATTTCGAGGCAGACCTTGCACTTCTCTCTCCTGCTTTGGCTTCCAAAGTAGCTGGGATGACAGGCCTGTGTCACCAGCCCCGGCTTACCCAAAGAAATCCTATAACCTAAAAAGGGTTGAGGTTTTTTTCCCTTCTTCCTTTTTTTTCCTTGGAGCTAGAGATCGAACTTGGGGCCTCCCCTGGGCTGTGTAAATGTTGGAGCACTGAGCTTCACGCCCAGCTTGTTTGTGGTTTCTCTGAAATGAAAACTGACCGTTTCTGTAGCTGCACAGACAGCCCCACAGAGGGGAATAAACAGCCTGGAGCCAGTGGCAGAGAGGGAGGCCTTGGAGGGAAGAGAGATGAGGCAAGACCCTGGGGACTGTGCCCCGGGCACGGGCAGGTGTACAAGCCAGGTGGAGGGGAGCCAGGGCGGGAGGCAGGGCCCAGCTGGAGAGGCAGCTGTGGGCCGCCAGCGGGGAGCACACAGCGACCCACGCAGTGTCCCACCTTAGGGACCTCGGTGGCTTCTGGCCTGACTCGGTTCTTCACTCTCCACCAGACACAGGGACTCACTGGAAGTTCCAAGGTCACACTTTTGCCTCTCAAGGGCTGCCTTCCGCTTCCTGGCAGCTGCTTTGAGAAGTACCACCCATCTCAATACACTTCCTTTCCCCTAGAGTGTCCAAAGACCGCGGCTCATCAGCCTTCAGACCTGCTGGACAGCCACCGCAGTCCTCATGTGGAAACGTTGGCATCACTGTCTCCTTACACATTGCCGCTGCCCCAAGCTCATGCTGAGGGCTGTCTGGCCCTGAGTGGCCTGTGGGTCCCAGAAGACAGGCAGATTCTCTGGATCCTAGTCCAGACACACCCCCACCTCTGTCTGGGTGCTGAGCCAAACTGACAGGCACAGTCTTGCTGGTAGCCAGGCGGCCAGCAGGGGGCAGCGGGGATCAGCGCTGGGGCCCTTTCATAGGACAGTAGGTGTCCTGGAGAGGCCCTCACCTGGCCCTGGAGCCGCAGAAATAGCCAGCCAGCTTAGCAGGAGATTGAAAAGGTTGGGACCCCTGACATCCACTCCACCCCAACCCCACAGGGCAGTACAGGGTTCATCCAAGGCAAGCCAGGCCGATCCCTTGTGTGACAGGCATGGCTAACAGAGCCTGGGGTGGGCAACCCTGTCTGACTTGGTCAGTGTGGTGCAGGCACCTAAACAAGAGAGCTGGCCACCACACAAGGCAGCAGGGATCTGAGAGGGTGCAGAAGACAGCACTCCATTGGGAGCCACTCCTGGGTGTGGGCCAGGTCACAGCTGTCCACCTGTCCTGGTTTGTCTCTCCATTGCTATGACAAAACACTCTGACCACTACCAACTTGGGGAGGAAAGGGTTTATTTGTCTTACATCTCCTGGGTCGCAGTTCATCAGGGAGCTCAAGGTAGGAACTCAGGGCAGGAAGGAACCTGGAGGCAGGAGCTGGAGCACAGGCCATGGAGGAACACTGCTTACTGGCTTGCTCCCCTGGCCCCTGCTCAGCCTGCTTTCTTATGCAACACAGGCCCACCTGCCCAGGGGTGGCACCACCCACAGTGGGCTGGGCCCTCCCACATCACTCATCAAGAAGATGCCCCTCAGACATGGCCACAGGCCAAGAAATTCCCCAACTGAGGGTCCCTCAACCCAGGTGTGTCAAGTTGACACTAAAGCTATCCAGCACACCACCTCAGGCTCAAAAAAAATTTTTTTAAGATTTATTTTTTAGAATTATATGTATTATGTGTCTTGGTGTGGTATGTACATGTGAGTGCAGGTACCCATGGAAACCAGAAGAGGGCATCAGATCCCCTGAAGCTGGAGTTATAGGCAGTTGTGAGCCACACTGTGTGGGGCTTTTATCTGCAGCACCATCTCCCCAGCCCCCTCAGCCTCTCAGTTTCTAATGCTGCAACCTGCGGAGGGACACAGCCATCCTGGGCTTCATTGACCAGAACCGTATGTACAGGGTGGGCATGGCACCCAGTACCATGGACCAGGCTCTGACCTATGAAGACGGACTCTCCTAGGTATTACAGGACTGACGCTCACTGAAATGGAGACAGCTGGTGTCATTCTGCCTGGTCAGCGTCCTAAGGACTCTATTGCGTACAGAGTGAGCTCAGAAGCAGGAAGTCACCCAGCCTTGGCTCCTTAACTTCCCTGCATCGCCAGGACCCCTTCCCATGGATACACCGCTGGCATGAGAGCCTTTCTCTCTGGGAAACTCTAACCATAAAGCCTCGGGAATGACTAGGAAGCTTCCAGAAAACTAAAGAAAAGAGAGATGGCAAGCAGGTGAGGGAGAAACCACACCAGGAAAGGCCTGGCAGCAACCAGGGCAGGTGGGAGTCTCCCATAGGGAGGGACAGGCAGTGTTGGGCGGGGTCAGAGATAGAGATCCACTCACCCAAGTGCCGCCATGTGCTTGTGGAGTTCCTTTTTTTTTTTTTGGTCTTTTTGAGACAGAGTCTCCCTGTAGCCCCAGCTGGTCTGGCAGTTGCTATGTAGACCAGGCTGGCCTTGAACTCACAGAGATCCGCCTGCCTCTGCCTCCCGAGTGCTGGGATTAAAGGCGTGCGCCACCATACTCAGCCTTATGGAGTTTCTTTAAAATATAATTTTATTTATTGTTAGTGGGGGGTGTTGTGTGATATGCGAGTGTGGAGGACAGCTTCGTGGGTGTTCGTTCTCTCCTCCCACCTTAATCTGTGTTCAACTCAGGTCACCAGGCTTATGCTCAGTGCAAGCACCTTTGCCTGTTGAGTTATCTCGTGAGTCCTCTTGCTGGGCCTTTGAGCAGTGGCCACCCAGTCTGTGAAGGCCAAGGGACCCTTCTAAGTTAGGGCCATCTCCCTCCAGGGAGGCTGACTCTGGGGTACAAGCCACTCACACCCCTGTTTCCACCTCTGTGAACTGGGGTACAGCAGTCACTACAGTCCAGCGAACTCTCTGGAGAGGCTTGGTATGCAGTGTGCACTCAGTATGATCAGCATGGGGTAGTATGACTGGGCCTCAGCTTTGCAGCCCCCCATGGTCCCCCCAAAGTTGACACCATGGGCAGGGGAAGACTCATGCCTTCCGGTTCTTGACCACCTTAGCCATTGGTGCAGCTTGTGATCTGAGCTGACCTTTAACGGCCTTGGACCCAAATGTCTCATCTCTTGTAAGGCCTCAGGACCCCACTGCCACTGACTGCCCTGTCCCTGAACATTCCCCGTTATTTTGAGCAGTTTATAAGTCAGATCCAGGCAGGGATAGGTGCTGTCTGTGGTACTAGGTTGATCCTCTTTTGAAAGTGGCCTTTCTGTGGTTGAGAAGCTGTTAGGTGACCTTGGGATATGAACTTGCCTTCAGTGGCCCACCCTCCCCTTTCCCTTCTCCCCAGACGGTGGGTCACAGTCTCTAAGTCAATGATATTACCAGCCATCCAGTCATCACAGTTGTGATAAAAAGGTTGTGATAAAACGTGGGTGTGGCCCACAGTGATGCTTCCACCAGGGCCCTGGGTGGGATGGTGCAGTCATTACATAAGCTTCCAGAAAGAGTCACTACATAGGGAGACAGGAAATCAGAATGAAGCCAGGGCTAGACTTGACCCATGTCAGTGCCAGCAGCTGGACCCCTGGTCCCCACCCTTCCATCAGCCTGCAGGACTGTGTAGGGCAGCAGTGCAGCGGGCTGTACCCAAGATGCCTCCTGGCACACTGGGACTGCAGGCTCTCCTGCAGGCCCCACAGATGGGTCACACCCATGTCACAGATGAGCAAGCTAAGGTTCTGCTCAGAATGTGGGTTCCCAGAAGCCTCAAACACCAGCCCCCATGTGACCTTCAGTCCCATTTTCTCTGGATCTCTGGGGCACATCTGGAGATTGTGAAGGTAATTCAGGGTGTAGGTTATTGTGGGGTGCTGTCAGAGCTTAGCTCTTCTCACACCCCCGGCGCCCTGTCACAGCTCACACACATGCAGCAACATCATGTGGAACTGAGCCAAGGTGTTGCTATAGCAACTCTGGGTGAGGTACTGGCAAACTTAAGGTCCCCAATAAGTGCTTGTTAGACATGGGTGCTGAGTCTCTCCCTCGTGGGCTGACTGGCCGCTGGCCCCTTCTTCATTCCCATTACAGGCGTATCCCTTTGAAAAGGTGACAGGTTCTCAGATGGCTAAAGCTTCGGGGAGCGGGGGTCGGGGGCAGCTGCTGGGGCGGAGATTCTGACTGGGAAACTGAGGCAACAGGAGCCAGCAGTGAGGCCAGTTCTCGTTCGCTGGGCTGACTGGCTGACTGTGGCTCTCCCCACCGGCCTGGCTACCATCCCACAGAAGGGCAGTCACCAGAGATGCCTGCGACTTTACTGACAGGTGGCACTTGAGGACTCTGGGGACCACAGGCCTGCAGCAAAGTGTCTTTTTCTCCCCTGGGCCCTGTAGAGGCTTGGAGCCCAGCACAGCTGCACCATTCACATCTGTCAGCGCAAGAGCTCGCCAAGCAGGTAGCAGGTGGCAGGAGGCACAGCTATGGGCTGAGTCAGATAGATAAGCATCCTGTCAGGCCATGCTCCGTGTGTTCATGGTCCTGGGAGACCTGTCTCACCCAAACAGAGCCAAAGTCCTTCCGAGTGTGTCTCATGGCTACAGGGCGAGTGTCTTGAAACCACAGGCATGTGTTCTGTTTGTATTTTAGAAGCCAGAAGGGCAAGGTCAGGGTGTGGGCAGGGCCCTATCCCTTTGGAGCATCCCTCTGCCCCCCAGGAGCCTCCTCTGGTTCCTGCCTGCCTTCACCTGGCCTCTTCTGTCTCTGGTTGCTCCTGTCGGATCAACACCCCCTAGTATGACCTCAACCTGATTACATCTACAAAGACCCTGTTTCAAGGCTGGAGAGCTGGCTCAGCAGTTACGAGCACTGGCTGCTCTTGCAGAGGATCCAGGTTCAAGCCCCAGTACCCACATGGTGGCTAACCATCCATAACTCCAGTTCTAGGGGGTCTGGTGCCCTCTTCTGGCCTCTGCAGGCATTGCATGACATAGATACACTTACATAAATGCAGGCAGGCAAAACATGAGGGCTGGAGAAATGGCTCAGCAGTTAAGAACACTGACTGCTCTTGCAGAGGACCTGGGTTCGATTCCCTGCACCCACATGGTGGCTACGAACAGTCCTTAACTCCAGTTCCAAGGGGAATCCAAAGCCCTCTTCTGACCTCCATGGCATTGCACGACACAGCCCACTCACATACATGCAGGCAATACACTCATACACATAAACCGCACGGGTGCACTCACATACATACATGCAGGCAATATACTTGTACACATAAAATAAAAATAATAAATAAAATATTTTTTTAAAAAACACTCATACAAGCTGGGTGTGGTGGTGCACGCCTTTAATCCCAGCACTGGGGAGGCAGAGGCAGGCGGATCCTTGTGAGTTCAAGACCAGCCTGGTCTACATAGTGAGTTCAGGTCAGCTGGGACTACAGGGAGACCCTGTCTCAAAAAGACAAAAGAAAACAAACAAAAAAACACTCATATACATAAAATAAAAATAAAAAATTTTAAAGACCCTGTTTCCAGATTCCATATTCTGAGGTTCTGGGGTGCTTAATGTTGAGGGATATTGTTCAAGCCAGTGCACTCAGCCTACCAGATATGCTCAGACCTCTAGCCAGCAATTCCTCCTCCTCCTATCTGTGCCTCTCTGACACTCAGGCTTCCTGGCTGGTTCCCAGCACCAAGCAGCCTCTGCCCCAGAGTCTTTGCCCCTGTGGTCAGTCCTGCCTGGAACCACACCCTGAGCCTATCCTCATGAACTTTTTAAGGCTCTTTCATATCTAGGTGTCTGGAAGAATAAGATGACTGAGCTTTTGTCTTCAGTGCCTAGAATAGTGCCTGGCATCTAGAACCTTCTCAGCTCAGTCTGTGCATTGAACATGTGTTCTTGTAACTTACACTTACAGGGTATGGGGAATCAAGGGGGCCAGGAAATGACCTGGTCAGCAGAGAGGGCTCAGAGGTCAGGGGCGATGAGGGGAGAGAGGCGACCGAGAGTCACTGGCACGCGCTGCTCTTTGGTGTCCATTTTTCTGTTCTTTTTTTTTTTTAAGTATTCTTATTATTTTTATTTTATGCATATGAGTGTCTTGCCTGCATTTATGTAACTGCACCTGTGTCATGCAGTGTCCATGGAGGTCAGAAGAGGGCATCAGATCCCCTGGAACTAGAGTTATGGACAGTTATTAGCCACCATGTGGGTGCTGGGAACCAAACCCAGGTCCTCTGCAAAAGCAGCCAGTGCTCTTAACCACTGAGCCACCTTCCAGCCCTGTCCTTAGCTATTTTATGCATTTCTGTTTGAAAGGAGGAGATGAAACCCACTGTCAGCCACACCTCCCATAGGGACTCACAGCCCCACTGGTCAGACAAACATGGTAGCTCAGAGCAGACAGGGACAGTCCCAATCCAGCTCAGGCCCCCTGTGTCCCACAGGCTACAGGCCTGAACCCAGCTCCTCTCTCACCTGGTACTGAAGGACAGGGCTGGCCTTGGTGGGAAAGGTGAGACCCTGGACCCCACAGCTTTCAGGGTCCCAAGGGCCGGGACTGGGTGAGTCGTTGGAGCCTCCCAGAGTCACATCCGTGTCCAAGTTCAACATTACCCTTTGCGCACCGTGTCAGGTAACACCAATTCCAGGAACACACAGCATCCTCTGCCATCCTGGTGGCCGGTCTGGGTCTGATAGTGCCTGGTGGGTCGGCAGGAAGGAACAGGCCACCCAGGGTGGCCCTGGGCTTGCAGGGGCTTCTGGAAACATTGTAACCAGCCCCACTGGCTGCACTTCCAAACCTTGTTCCAAAGAAAAATAAACAGGGAGGCCTGATGAGAGGGGTTTGCAACAGTGGGTCGCACCACAGTGCCAACAGGGGACACCTACTTGCCACCTCCAGTCACTGCTGGCTTTAGACACCACCACGCAGTGCTCTAGGTCCCACCCCATCCACAGCTCGCTGACCAGAGGTAGTTTCCTCTTTACATTTTAGGAAACTGAGGCTCGGGTGACTTCAGGGTCTCTGCAGACTAGAGAGCAAGTTCTGTCGCCTAGCTCTTGAAACAGCCCCCGAGAAATCCGCAGCACAAGGCGCCATTGTTGGGTGATTGCGGTACAGACAACTTCAGAGGCCTCAGGTGAGCCCGAGTCCCAGGGATCCAAGCTCCAAACCCCAAGCCAGGCCTTGCAGCCAACAGAGAGGACTTTGTCTACCTCCTAGTGGGAGATGCGGTGTGGAGATAGACGGTGTTTTGGCGCCAAAGGCTCAGCATTTCTGGAACCTTCCAGTGGTTGGTAGAGAACGTGAGATGGTGGGATAGCATCCCTGCACATGTGGGCTGCCCTTAAGAAGGGTGAAAGGTTAAAGGTTAGAGGTCAGTCAACTGGCAAATCAGAACTTTTGACCAAGATTCCAAGGGTAGCCTTGGCCGTAGTTGTGTGACCCAGTGAAGGTAAGTCATGTTATGTTGCTAAGGGAGCGTTGTTTCCTGTTTGCAACTTCTATCTCTTGTTTTCACTGTTTATTGTTTGTTTTGCTGTACTGGGGTTTAAATCTAGGGCCTCCTACATGCTAGGCAGAGGCTCTACCCCTCAGCCACATCTCTAGCCCCTCACTGGAGGATTCTAGGCAGGGGCTCTACCACTGAGCGAGACCCTTAGTAACTCATTGGGGCATTCTAGGCAGGGGCTCTACTACTGAGCCACATCTCCAATCTTTTTCTTTTTTTTTTTTTTTTCAACTTTTTTGAGACAAAGTCTGGCTAAGTTTCTCAGGCCGGCCTCAGCTTCTGCCTCAGCCTCTCAAGTAGCTGGTAGGACAGGCCTGTGCCACCAGGCTGGACGCCCTCTGTTTTTGAAGAAGTGTGGTTACTAGGGAAGACACTGTTGATGTGGACTGTGCTGGTTCCTATATCCCATCTGCTTTTGACCTGGGGCCTCCTTTCCTCCCCAGGCTCTCTGTTTTGTTAGTGCTTTCTTTTTGTTTGGGGCAGAGCTGGGGGTGGAACCCAGGGCCTGAGCCTTTAGGCAAGCACTCCTGCTGGGCCCCTGTCAGGATTTTTTTTTTTAATATTTAAAAAAAAATTATTATTATTATTTTATGTGTATACATGTAGGTAAGTACACCCATGTTATACAATGCCTGCAGAGGTCAGAAGAGGCTGTCAGATCCTCTGGGACTGGAGTTACAGACAGTTGTTAGCTGCCATGTGGGTGCTGGCA